>NW_012148697.1:2326581-2373990 GCF_000956105.1 Propithecus coquereli
CCTCAGAGATCATTATGAGAAGTAACTATATTAATATATGTAAAGCACTTAAAACATGGCTTGGCATGTAATGTGCATTATATAAATATTAACATTTGTTATGTTTCATTAGAGCAAATTAAAATCAATGACTACTATAGTCTATGGTTTAAAAAACGTTTAAAAACATTCTTAATATTTAATATGAACTTTTTGAGGGGGTGTATTTTTATATGCACTGGACCTCTTAAAATATGAGTGCATTTAAGTTGAATTGAGGAGGTCCTTCCCAGGTGATTCCATAGGCATTCTTCTTTGTTATGAGGGTCTTCAGAATTATGTTTATGTTAGATTGATCCATCCTGAAATTTATCATTAATTTAATTATGTATACATGTATCTCAATGTTTTTAATTGTAAATGCTGTGAGAGGGTAGCTTTCATGGTGGTGTAGCTGGTCACCTATTTCAACAACTATTGAAAATCCCGTCTTTAATAGTCACCTTTCTCCTCAATGAGTTCCGCCAAATTCCATTGCTATACCTCTGTGGCTAGACTTGCAGCTTTCCTGTGAACTCATTTAGTTCTCTTTCTGTGGGGAGAAAACCGCCCTCTAATCAGATTGTAAACTGTTTTCACTGATATCCCACCAGGTCTGATTTGTTAAAGCTCTTTGAGAGAGGATCCCTGTGATGAAACATTGCTCAGCTGGAGGCATACTGTCCCAATCAAGTCATCTTACAGCTCAACTTACCACATTTTCTTCTTCCTAGTTTATATCCACATGGTTCCAAAATACAAAAGCATGAAAATGCATGCAATAGGGAGTACCACTCTCGCCTCTGTGCCCCATCCATAAGGTCACATTGTCTTCCAAAGGTAACCTGCTAATAGCTTTTTGAGCATACTTCTGGCATTTCTTTATGTAAATACAGTCAAATTCAGATGCAGCTCTCTTATCCTTCTTACCCAAAAAAATTTTATATATTTCTCTTCGCTTTTTTAAAATACAGCAAAACATATTGAAAGGTTTCCATTTCAGCACATAGTTTCATTGCTCTTTTAGTGGCAATATAGCAATCCATTGTATGAATAGACTTGAAGTTGTTTCTAGTCCTTACTATCATAGAGAATATCACAGTGAATAACCTTATATTAATATTTATGTCATTGTGCATGTTTCTAAGAATATGTGAAGGATAAATTCTCCATAGTGATCAAAGGATATGTGCAGTTGTAATTTTGGTGCCTACCATCTAATTGCCTTCCTTAGGGTTTATACCAGTTTACACTCCCTCCAGATTTTTTTCAGTCTGATAGGTGAACAATATCTCAATGTGTTTTAAATTGCATTTCTCTTCTTGAGAGCGAGGGTGAGCATCTTTTCTTTTTCTTTCATTTTTGATAAAAATAAAGAACGCTCCGTGAATGTACATGTCATGCTTGCATAGGAGCCATGCCGATCTTCTCTTTAGTGTTTCAGTTTTAGTATATGTGCTGCCAAAGCTAGCACCAAGTATCTTTATTTTTGTTAAGGGACCACTTGTGTTTTCATTTCCTTTACCTAATTTATTTGGCTATTATTTTTCTCAATTTCTAGAAGTTCTCAGTAAAGTAGGAAGATTATACTTTTGTCTTTGAGTCTTTTAAATTTCCTTATAGTGCGTTTTGCTATGTAGGTTTATTTGTTCATGTAGTAAAATTTATCAATCTTTTATAGCTTCTGGACTTTAAAAGCTTTTGATAGTTAGAAAGCTCTCCCCCACTCCAAGGTTATAAAAGAATTTTCCTATCTTCATGTACGTTTTACTTGCCTTTAAATCTTTGATCACTTTAGTATTTATCTGTGTGCAGTATGGATCCAATTTTATTTTTTTCCAAATGGTTGCATAGTCTCCAGCACCATTCATTAAATAGTCTATTTTCCTGCTTCTTTTTTTTTTTTTTTTTTTTGAGAGTCTCACTCTCTTGCCTGGACTAGAGTGCTGTGGCGTCAGCCTAGCTCACAGCAACCTCAAACTCCTGGGCTCAAGTGATCTTCCTGCCTCAGCCTCCTGGGTATCTGGGACTACAGGCATGCGTCACCATGCCCGGCTAATTTTTTTTTTTCTATTTTTAGTTGTTTGGCTAATTTCTTTCTATTTTTAGTGGAGATGGGGTCTTACTCTTACTCAGGCTGGTCTCGAACTCCTGAGCTCTCAAGCGATCCTCACACCTCGGCCTCCCAGAGTGCTAGGATTACAGATGTGAGCCACTGCGCCCGGCCTATTTTCTGCTTCTGATTTGAGAAGGCAGTTTTGTTATATTGTCAGGTTTTCTTGCCATTATTGCAATTTCAGTATCTTGCTACCAATTAATTTGACATCCTGTATTGATAGCGCTGTGAATCATTAGGCAGTCATAACCGTAACTTTTTATCATTTGAAGAGCATTCTTATATCTGGTAAGGAATGACATAACATTGGGGGGAAGTCAGTGCTTCAGGGGTCACAGGTGAAGCTGCTGTTAATCAAGGTTTTCTGTAATCTTCCCTCAGGAACTTTGTGAAAATTACAATGTGAGAACCTTATTGTATATCTTCAGATTTTTCCACAGAGCAAAGTGCAACTGGTATAATAATGCGTACTCAGGATTGTTATGGAGTATTGATTACGTCAAAGATACTGAGAATAGCTAGGGATTAATTTAGTCAGTTCGAGATACAGATTGATACCTTATGAGACTTTAGGCAGTTTCAGGAGAGAAACTCAGTAGGCCATTTACTTCACTGGTGTGGTTAAAGACCAAGTGTTGGTTTAACTGTGACTTCACAGATCTGTGAAAAAATACAGCTTGCACAGCTGTAATCTAGTACGAGATAGTGAATGTCCTTGCCTGCCCGCACTGTCTGTGGACAAGTTATAAATCAGAATGTCTTTGTTATCTTTTCAGTAGGCCAACTTTGTCCCTCCAGCATCCACCATCTGCAGCAATTAGCATTCAGCGTCCTGCACAGTCACGGGATGTAACAACAAGAATCACACTACCATCTCACCCTGCATTAGGGACACCAAAACAGCAGCTTCATACGATGGCTCAGGTAAAACGAGAGGTGAAAAACCACCTGTGATCTTTGTGAGGTAAAACCGGAATAGTGCAAAACGTGTCAAGGATGCGACAGTATGCAGGCAGTGTTTGCTTGTAGGTGGGATGGAGTAGGAAATGTTCTTGATAACTGTGTTGTGGGTTCCCCCACAGAAAACTATCTTCAGTACTGGTACACCAGTGGCTGCAGCAACCGTAGCACCTATTTTGGCAACCAACACCATTCCTTCAGCAACCACAGCTGGTAAGTCTGTAACCTTGCTCCTCTTCCTGCTGGAGAAAAATGAAGTATGAGGGGTCTAACTGACTGGGTTTTTGAGAATCTGTAATGTATGCAGAGAAGCCATTGTTAAAGAATTTCCTTTTTGCCCCGTTTCAGGATCTGTGTCACACACGCAAGCTCCCACGAGTACAATCGTTACCATGACAGTGCCCTCCCATTCATCCCATGCTACTGCTGTGACCACCTCAAACATCCCAGTTGGTAAGTGTCATGCAGCCTTCAGACAGAAGTTTACAAGGAATTTTTTAGCCACTCAATGTTGACCACTAGTGTTGATTTTTATTGTTGTTGATTATCAAAGCAACACTGAACATGACTTGTAATATTATTTATTATACGGATTTGGCATTGATGTTAGGGAATAAAAGAGGACAACAATCATTGAGTAAAAAGTAAACTTTAGCTCTAGTTTTGATTTCCTTACTCATTAGGCTTTACCTTTTCTGTGTGTAGATAGAAATAAGTTAACGTTACTGACATAGTTAGACAAGAACAACAGGAAAGGGAAGAAAGCCAAAGGTCTGGAATGAGATAAACTTACACATTTTAACAGATTGTTCAGGAAAGATCTCTGGGTGACACAATAGTAGGAAGAACACCAAAGATCAGATTGGTCCCCAGGTTCTCATCTGACTGTCCATGGTACTTCATGGCCATTTTATCATTTCTTCTAGACTTTGTTTATTTTCTTTTTAAGTGTGTGTATACTTTGAATACAAACTTGAGTCATCAGGAGCAGGGGTTGGCAAACTTTTTCTGTAAGGCCAGATAATAAACATTTTAGGCTTTCCAGGCCACGTGGGTCTGTGTCACAGCTACATACTCTGCTTTTGTATTTTGAAAGGAGCCATGGACAATGTGTAAATGAATGGGTATGACTATGTGCCAATGAGACTTGACTTATGACAGAGAAATTTGAATTTCATATCATTTTCATAGGTCACGAAATAGTATTCTTTTGAATTTTTTCCCCCAGCCATTTCCCCCAAAGTGTAAACCTATTCTTAGCTCATGGGCCACACAGAAACAGGCAGCAGGCTGGTTTGGCCTGTAGGCTGTAGGTTGCCAACATCTTTGTGAAGGACTGATATCTCACTGCCACAGCTCCCAAAGCAGAGGCTGTGTGCCCTGTGAGGCAGGACACTGCTCTCTTTGCCCCAGCAGCCACAGGTTTTAGTTTCTAGTGTTGCCTCTGATGATGAGCAAGTCATCTCACTTTTCTTCACTCACAAAGATGTGAGACAGCTGCCATGTTTTTCACATAGTGTGCTTTTAGAAGTAAGACTACTTTTTGTGAAGAGGACACAATGACAAAGTGAACTTTCAGAAATCTGGTGACCGGGGAGTTTGAGGTTGCTGTAAGCTAGGCTGACTCCATGGCCCTTACTCTAGCCTGGGCAACAAAGTGAGACTCTGTCTCAAAAAAAAAAAAAAAAAATCTGGTGACCAGACATAGAGGTGTGGCTTCCCTACCCGCTGGGTCCCTTCTTCCTTTCCTACACACATGAGACAGACTGCAGGTTCTCAGCCCCCTCAGCAAACTTTGGGGACACTTTTCTGGAATAACGGTAGGACCCAGGAAGTCCCTACTTCTAGCTGGCCAGGCCATGCCCTAAATAGGCACTCAGCCCCACAGAAGGCTTTTAGCAGAGAGCACGCTGCTGCTGGGTCTTTCTTGTGTTACTGCTCACTGTTACTTGCCGTTGGAAAGACCAAACTTCTGTTATATCCTTCTGAATTTAATTCACTTTTCAAACTTCTTTGAAAAGAAGTTTGTTTTGTTTGTAGGTATATTGTTTTAACATTAATGGACATTTGTTGGGAAAGATGGTGGACTGTTCATATTGTCATTTCAAACCACTTTCTCGCTCTATCCAGCAGAGTGGTCAGCTGTCTTTAGTGCTGTCACAATAGAGCCGAGCCCATTCTCTTGTCTTTTACAGTCAGGAACCTCATTAGGGGTCTCTGTGATGAAAATCAGACCAGTAAAGAGGGGGCATTGTGCCCTAGAAGGACTATCTTGTTTTCTCTTGACTCTCCTCACCCTTTGCTAGAGGTTGGTTCTTATTAATGTTCCTCTGTCTTCCTAAGACATCACTAAACATACCAGGAGACATAAATATGTTCATTCCTCAGTTCCATCAGGTTTCTGCTCTGGTTTTGTCTGTCTCTTATATACTAACCCAAATATTTCTTCGTTGAATCCTAACAGGATCCCTCTAAAAATGTATCTCAGTTAAGAAGAGAAACATGGTAGAACCCTAGAGCATTCATTTTCAACTTGGGATATAGGAGATACATTAAATTTGCCTAAGTGGCTTTTTACAATTTATGCTTGGCTTCTAAGGTGAGATTAAATTTTGAATTCAGCCAGTGTCATTAATAGGAATATATTGGGTTAGGGAAAAAAGCCTAATTAATCATAAGCATAAGGTTTTAGCCTCTAATTAACATTCATGTCCAATAGAATACCCTCCTTTTTCTCTCCATGATCTGGCCCACACATAATAGTGGCCAGAATTATAGAAAGCAGGCCAGGTATAGTTGCTCACACCTATAATCCTAGCACTTTGGGAGGCTGAGGTGGGAGGATTTCTTGAGGCCAGGAGTCTGAGACCAGCCTGAGCAACACAGCAAGACCCCATCTCTACAAAAAATAGAAAAATTAGGATGGGGGTGGTGGCACACACTTGTAGTCGCAGCTACTTGGAAGGCTGAGGCAGGAGGATCACTTGACTCCAGGAGTTGGAGGATACAGTGAGCTATTATGATGTCCAGACAACAGAGGGAGACCCTGTTTCCAAAAAAAAAAGAATAAAAGAATTACAGATGATCACATTCAGAAAATAAGGATTATCTGTTGAGATAGCATTATGGCAGACTTTCGATTTCTATATTATGTATTTCCTTTTCTTAAAATAATTAAGAATGTGTGGCTTTTTTAATTAAGAAAAAATAAACATTTGAATTGATAAGTGTGTGGTGGGTTGTGTCTGGTTACCATCCACTGTTAGCTATAAATTCATGAGTATGTGATAGGTTGTGTCTGCTTACCAACCTCTGGTTAGCTACTCTGACAAATGACAGCTTTATTCCTATTGGAAGCATCATTTTCTCCTACCTGTTATGGGGCTCAGTTAAAAACAAGGCTTAGTTGCTTCCCACTCAACACCCCTCTGCTTGCCCTCTTGATGGAAGACCTATCATGCCATCTTCTCTGTCTTAGCCAATAGATGCCACCATCAGTGGTCAGGTGGGCATCTCAGCCATCATCCTGCAGAAACGTCTCCAGCTGCCTATCACAGGAGCTGGCTGGGCATCACGGTGGATCTGTGGAGCCTACCGTCGGTGTTAAATGCTCTGTGCTTTGCGTAATGTATTGGCATCATCCTAGTCTCTAGGTTTATGTGCCTGTCATTGGGGTAACTTCTATCTGTGAGATAGTTCCCACAGATGGAAACTATCCCTCTGTATTTCTGATATGGGTCCCAGCTTTTCTTTCCAAATTCCCAGGCATAGAGTTAATAGACAGCTCTGTAAAGAATGGTAAAGTATGTTCCAGTTCAGGTATACCTTGTAAACAAAATTTGATTGCATGTTGTTAAGGAGTACAAACTTTGAGCCTCAGATGAATTTGAAAACTGTGGTCACATTGGTTGTGATTTGGCTGAAAAGTATTATGCAAAATCACAGGACATTTAAAGGACCATGGAAACTAGTAACTGATAATCTAGAGAAGGCTTCCTTACAGATGAGGAAACTGAGACTAGGTAATTAAAATGATCTTCTCATTGCTAATTAGCTACATTTTATAATTAGCTGTGGACCTGGAGTAGAATATAAGGACTTTGCCATTTTAGAATTCAAAATTTTGTTGATTTTTTTTTTTATAGCAGTATCTTCTTTTAAAAAAAAGATGTCCAAGAAGCCAGGTTGAAGAAAAGGGCCTGGTTGCTGATGTCTTTAAATATTGTTGAACCTGGCTTTAACAAATAACAGTAGAAATATATATCAGTGGATGATTGGATTGAAATAATTCAGTTGAACCTTATACACTCATCTTCCATTTTTTATTTCTATTGGAACAAATTCCAGGCTTATTTTAACTGTTCACATTCATAAGATTGCTGCTAGCCAAGAACGTCCGACATGCCAGTAAAAGTATATGAGTGCTCATGTAATTGGATTTTGCTGTTTGTAGCTAAGGTGGTGCCTCAGCAAATCACACACACTTCCCCTCGGATCCAGCCTGATTATCCCGCAGAGCGGAGCAGCCTGATTCCCATTTCAGGACATCGGGCCTCTCCAAATCCTGTGGCCATGGAAACCCGAAGTGACAACAGGTAGGAGGCAATGTGTGTCGGTTACTCTGCCCCATTGTGTCATTAATTGTTTTGATTTTTCAATAAAACAAGTGTCCCACAAGTATGGCATATATTTATTATTTGTATTTTCAGATTTTTCCCCTGAAAATAACACATTGTATAGTTTCTTTTTTATTGTTATGAGAATGTATTTTTATTAAGCCACTCTCCTTTTGATGAATATTCTCCTCGTATCCATTTTTTCGTTTTGTGTGTAATTTTGGGGGGCATTTTGAGAATAAGGGTTGCAGCATTGTTACCCTTTATCCATCAGTACCTCCATTTGTAACTCCTGAGAACAAAGACATTCCCTTACTTAACTACAGTACAGATATCTGACATGATTCTTTAGCTTTCCATTTTCTTTTGTACAGTGGCCTTTCAAAGAGTATAGATTGGACAGCTGTTTTGGAAAATATCCTTCAATTTGGTTTTGTCACATTGTTTCCTCGTGGTTAGATTCACGTTATACATTTTTAGAGGTATAACTGCTTAAGTGATAAGTTCTTCTCCCTGTTGCATCAGACAGCTCATGTTGTCTTTTTGTCCCATTATTGCTTTATGTTAACATTAATTACTTTGTGAAAGTGAAGTTTGCCAGTTTTTTCCATTGTAAAGGCATGTTTTTCTCCTTTGTAAACAAGTAATCTATATGGAAATAGTTTGAGACTACAAATATCCTGTTCTCCAATAAACGTTCACTTAATAGTTTTAGCATCTATTGATGATTCTTGGCTGAATCAATTATTAAGATAGTTGCAAAAGAGTGACTTTTTCTGTATTTCTTCCACATTTATTAGTTGACATTCTGATGTAAAGAGACTTTCTCTCTCCACCGCGATTTCTTTATTTTGTTGAATATTTTTAAAAAATCAGCCTGTGCTCTTGGATTTGCTTTTGTTCTTCATTATAATCTATTATTGTTGTCTCTTGGTGCTCAAGTTGTCGTTTGTTCCTTGAGGCCCTTTCAGACTGCTTCAGTGAGTTTTGCCACGTTCCCTCCATTGTAGTCCTTCCTTGTTTTCCACAACAAGATACTCCAGGTTCCTCTTGAACTTTGTTTGAGCCCTGGAACCTGCTGTTTCTCCAAGGAGCCCTTTCACTGTTCAGAAACCAAGATCTAGCCATTGGCTGTGCTTATTGCTACAGAGTGTCATTCTAGGCCCTTTCAGCTGGCAGAGCTAGGAGATACATAACAGTATTGAAGATTGAAGTACACGCTGATCCTACAGTTCAACCCCTCACTTCTCCCATTCCATATTTGTATCTGCCTCTCCCACAGTGAGAACCCCATACAGTATATACAGGGTAATTTCAAATTAGATGGTTTTTAAATGTTCTAATTTGATCTTTAGTGTGTATAAGAATGCTTACAGATTTTAATATATTAATCTTTTGTCCCTCCAGCTCGTTGAATACTCCTATTAGCTCTAAACGTATATAGATTCTCTTGATTTCCTATGTAGATATTTATTTTGTCTATGAATAAGAATAGTTTTGAGGGGAGACAAGAGAGTCTTTACATTTCTGTTTTTTTATACTTTTTTTTTTTCTTGTTCTGTGTTGGCTAGGGCTTCCAATACAATGTTGGTAGAGCAGAGATAGTGAGCCTTCTTGTCTTATTCCTGACCTGAATGGGATTCTGAAATTTCATTACAGATTTTGGTAGATACCAGTTTCAATTTGAGGAACAAAGTTTCTTTCTGTGTGCTTAGGCATTTATGTCATGAATAAATATTGAATGCTGTACCAAATATTTTTATCTTTTTTGACAGTTCAAGTGATTGTTCTTTTTTGATTTTTTAAGATCTAAAAACATTAATAGAAATTCCAATGTTGAATCATTCCTGTCTTCCTGTGATATTTAATTTTATATGGTAATTCATTTTTATTTAGGAATTTTTTGTCATTTTGGAGAGTGAGATTTGTTTATAATCTTTTCTCATACTCTCCCTGTTCAATTTTAGTATCAAGGCTATATCAAGTTCAAAAAATAAGTCGGGAGCCGGATGCGGTGGCACATGCCTGTAGTCCCAGGTACTTAGGAGGCTGAAGTAGGAGGATCGCTTGAGCCCAGGAGTTTGAGGCCATGTGTGTGCCATGATTGCACCTATGATTAGCCACTGCACTCCAGCCTGGGCAACATAGTAAAACAGCATCTCTAAAAAAACTAAATAAAGGTGGTGGATCTCATTCCTTTTTCTTATCTCCGAATCAGTTCGTATGGGGTTGGGATTATCTGTTTTATGTATGTTTGATAAAATTGACAACCAGTAAAAACAATCTGAGTTTAGTGTATTTCAAGTAGGATTTAGTGGGAAAGACTTTTGAATATTGAGTTTTGTCAGTCATTTTTTGTAATTGTTATTCTTAAAAGTCACCCATAAGCTGGGCACTGTGGCTTATGCCTGTAATCCTAGCACTTTGGGAGGCCAACACAGGAGGATCGGTTGAGGCCAGGAGTTCAGGACAAGCCTAGGCAACATGGTAAAACCCGATCTCTACAAAAAGTGAAAACTTAGCTGGGTGTGGTGGCACATGCCTGTAGTCCCAGCTGCTTGGGAAGCTGAGGCAGGAAGAGGGAGGATTGCTTGATCCCAGGAATTTGGGGACCACTGTACTTCTGTCTAGGCAACAGAGCAAGACTTTGTCTCTACAGAAAAAAAAGAATCACCTGTAAAATATTATCTGTGTTTTCACATTTATTGGTATAGGTATAGCACCCACTTACTTTTTTAAAATTTTATGCTTTCTCAGTCTGTGTTCTGTGATCTAGTAGTTTTTCGGGGACCCAATTTGGGAGAAGCTGGTTTGGCAGTTATGAAAGGTATGAAGAGGATCCAGGGGATAGAGTCATATCAAGGTAAAGAGGAAAATAACCACTTTGTTTGCTATCACCTGTTTTCCATCTCTAGACCGTCTGTTCCTGTTCAGTTCCAGTACTTTTTGCCAACTTACCCCCCTTCTGCATACCCACTGGCGGCACATACCTACACCCCAATCACCAGTTCTGTGTCCACTATTCGACAGTATCCAGGTATGAGCCTTGCTTTTAAGATGACTTTTCACGTTTTAATTTTTGGCAGCAATGAGATAAAAATTGATCAGGGAGTATTTCTAGTATGGGATTTGATTACTCTGGCTTCAGATTCAGGTAAGGCTAAAATATGAAGCTTTAAGGTCTCTGATCACCATCTTTGTGATCTATAAGAAGTTGTTACTTGTTAGTGATATTTGCATAGTTTTATCCCACCTTGAGGATGATCATGTTAACAATTTTTGCTACCTCTTGAAACAATAGTAGTTACAATGAATAAAGCTGTACTCTTATGGGACTTCCATTGTGTTATTTTAATCCAATTGGGCTCACCTATCACTAGCCTGACTTGTAAATAATGTTGTTTTTGCTAATCCAGGAAAAACAATCCTAAAACCTCAGACTTTGTGTATACTTTTCCTGTAGGACCCTTTGGTCACTCTGGGCATCAGAAAGCCTTATTGCCCAGATTGTGAACATTGCCCTCCTGCCACGTGGTACAGTACAGCAGCCAGAGCCACACATGGCTGTCAAGCATTTGAAGGGGGCTAGTACAAATCAAAAGCTGAATTTCTAATTGTGTTTAATTAAAATTTGAGAAATTTCAAATATGTTTCGAACAACTTAGAAATTTAAAACTACTTTTTCGATTGTATGCTTTATGGAATCAAAATACAGATTAAGAATTTTTGATAAAACTTAAGTGTTTAAATTGAGATGTACTTTAAGGGTAAAATACACCCTGGATTTTGAAAATATAGTGTAGAAAAGAGAATGTAAAATACCTCATTAATGATTTTTGTAGTGATTATGTATTGATAATATTTTGGATATATTGGATTAAATAAAATATATCCTCAAAATTAATTTGACCTATTAGTGTTTGCTTTCTAATGTGGCTACTGGAAAATTTAAAGTCACATGTGTGACTTTGTATTCCATTGGACAGTGCTGGTCTAAAATTTCAAACATTATAGTATATTTAAATAGCTCTAGAAATAGATTCCTCCATCTCTGGATTGTTTTGATGACTGAAGGAGGGAAAAAGTCTCTTGTGTTTGTTTTCTTTCCAAAAGTAGTGAGAAATCCTTTCCTTTTTGTTGCATTTTGTGAATGCTTTTGTTTTCATTCTTTTTATTTGGTTGGTTTGTTTTAATATTCACAGTAGATGGAGTATTTGCTTTGTAGGAAAAAGGACACTTGGTTGTTCCCTCTATACGGTGGATATATGCCATTTGAAATTCATACCTACTGTATTACTTATTTAGCACAGTTGCCTGGCTAATATTTGGAATTTAATAGATGATTGCTTTTTTCTCATTTTGATCATATTTCTAGTATCTGCAGAAAGACCACATCATACTGGTAGGAAGTAAAAGGAAAAAACAATCCCTAGTATATAGAGTTTCCGTGGTTTTTTTTTTTTTTCAACTAATTTAGATCTTGTACAGTGCAAAACTTCTGTTTTCATTTTAGTGTTTTTCTGCTTCCGTGGACTGTGTCTAATGACAGCTAACCTTCTTATAGTCACCTTTTGCATTATTTTTAGTTTCAGCTCAGGCTCCAAACTCTGCCATCACAGCCCAGACTGGTGTTGGGGTAGCATCTACGGTCCACTTAAACCCCATGCAGCTGATGACTGTAGATGCATCACATGCTCGACATATCCAAGGGATTCAGCCAGCACCCATCAGTACGCAGGGCATCCAGCCGGCCCCCATTGGGACACCAGGGATACAACCTGCACCAATTGGCACACAGGGGATTCACTCAGCAACCCCAATCAACACACAAGGGCTTCAGCCTGCACCAATGGGTACTCAGCAGCCACAACCTGAAGGAAAAACTTCAGGTAATTTTAACTTTTTGCATGGAAGAGGGGATGGGGAAAAGAGATACATCTGGATTTAAAGCCTGGCTCTGCCACTGGCTTTGTGTTCTCAGGTAATTTCTCTAGGCCTTACTTTCTTCTTTGTAATATGAGTTGCTTGGAACTTACCTTTCAGGGGTCATTGTAAACATAAGAGATAATTTTCATAAATAGCCTAATAAGTGTTTGCACATGGTGAGAGCTTTTTCTTTTTATAAAAAGCTCTTAGTTGAGGGAGTAAATTCACCTTTTAAGTAGTATTCTCATCATTTTAAGATTTTCTTTAGAGGTGTATATAAAGCTATAAAATCTTACATTAATGTTAGCTAATATCAGTGCTTAAAAAGAAATATTAATACTAACTAATGGAATAGGCATTTTGAAAAATGGAATAAGTCACCATGCTTGGATTATTAATTAGCTATTTCTGTTATGTAGTTAAAGAAATAGCTGTTTCTGGACTAGGGTATCAATTTTAAAGGTTACCTTTTGCATTAATTGTAACATGAAGAGATCAGCTAGGAACTGATCATTTTAATGGCCATGTAGACCTTGAATTTAACTATTAAAATCAAAATCTCTCAGACTCTTCATCACTAACTGCCATAGAGATGCAGTTTACCCATAGTGAGCCACCTAAAAAGATGATGTGCCTGTATCTTTAAGGGCACCTGCTAGCAAACTCATCATATTAGGTTAACTCATAAAATTGTCATTTTTGTAGGTCAAAACTTTCAGACATGGGTAGTTTCTGATTATGAGCTCACCAATATTTTTATGCTTACTTTAACTATATAGTTAAAATATCTATTGGTCGAGTGTCTTCCTAAAGATAGACCAGGGATGGTACCATTATTAGGGGCTGAGGGAGATTGGTATTTTACAAAAACTGTACGAGCACATTTTTTGAAGTGTACTTTAGAGTATGCTGTCAAGCATGTAAATCATGTTTTCTATTTGTGACTCTTCCTTTTATTAGCCTTTCCTGACTCTCAGTTCTCTCATCTCTAAAACGAGTATAATACTGATAGGAAGAATTATAAGAGTGAGAAATGTAAAGTAACTAGTAGAATGAGATACTACACTAGCTACTTTATGTACTTTGTGTATCTTATCTCATTTATTAGTAACTTATTACACAGCAAAGAAAAAATAATGGTATTGATGATGTATCAGTAGACTTAGTAACTTCTCCCACTTTGCCATCTACTTTTAGGCAGATAAACATTACGTTCCTGTTCCTTATATTCTTAAAGTTGGACAGGTAAAACATGGATACCTAATGCTGGTGGTCTCATTATTTTTATTTATGGCTTATGAGATATTTTGTTTCTTCCGTTTTTCTCTCTTCATTGTTCTTTCCTGTTGCCTCTCTTTCCTCCAGCAGTGGTGCTGGCAGATGGAGCCACAATTGTAGCCAACCCTATTAGCAATCCATTCAGTGCTGCTCCAGCAGCAACAACCGTGGTGCAGACCCACAGCCAGAGTGCCAGCACCAATGCTCCGGCTCAGGGCTCATCACCCCGGCCAAGCATACTGCGGAAGAAACCTGCCACAGATGGGTGAGTAGACTCTGTCCTGCCAAATGACACCTAGTTCTGGGTGTAATTGGTGTAAACAATAGGAACTCACATCTGATGCTGGTAGCAAACTAATCTCTCATTTCCTGTGGCAATTTTTAATTTCTTCCAAAACAACTTGACCATAGCGCATTCAGTAAAGCCGTGCCCAGCCCAGATTATGGGATATTAGGAATCCTTGAGTTAGTGGGACGTCAGTTTCTGAGCATCTGTTGCATGCTGCTCTAGTTCTCTCCAGTTCAGGAAGTTCAATCTTAGAACCCTTAAAGTAACTTAAAATTAACTCATCAGGCTTGTCTAGGTAGTTACATGAACTGATACCATTTTTGTTTCCTCATTATTCAGCATGAAGCATTGCTAAGGGCAATTTCCAAAGTGTACTAAGACTCACATTTATTAGTAGATAGTGTTTTGTGTTGCCATGTAAGCCTCTCAGTCAGTGGACCATTGGCAGGAATGTTTGTGCTAGGCTGTTAAACGTAAATGTTCTGAAGGTGGGAGATGAGCAGTCACATTACAGAGAGCAGTTTCTGTGGCTCAGCTGAGCTGATAGTATCAACATCACAACATTAAAGCATAGTGCAGACTTAAATTGCACTGGGGTCCATACAGGGCTTTCGCATAGAGCTTCGCACAGACTGGAGTCTCTATGTTTGCTTATTATGAATACTTTGTAAATGAGGCCTTCTTTAAAGGATAAAGTCATACCATGGTAAAGTAACCTCTGTAATAAAAAGACAAGGCAAAACTTGTGGTTAAGATGACAGATTGGAATGAGGAGGGCCAAGAGGGCAGGCTGGAAGCAGCCTGCACATACCACTCTCAGGCAGAGGATTCAAGGTTGCGAGTGGCTATCCACCTTCAGATCACTCGTCTAAGAGAAAACACATCATGAATTAAAAGAGAGGCGATAGGAGGCACCCAAAGGGAAGGGAAGGAAGAGAGGCAACCTGCTCTGCCATTTGGAGGTACACAGGGAAGACGAGTGCACACGTGGGGAAGGCACAGAGGGGAGAATCCTGGGGCTCCACACTCCCCCCCATGATCATTGCTGTTGACCTGCAGGAGGGACCCTCGACTGCGGAAGGCCAAAGAACTGACATAGGGAGGTATCTGGAGACTGTGCAGAGCCATTGCTCTGGAGGGAGTGTACAGTGGTGACCCACTGGCTCACAAATCCTGGGCGCTATGGCTGACGCCATTTTAAAACCCCAGACCCAGAGCACTGCCTCTACCAGGGGTCAGATCCATTGCTGCTGCCTCCGCGTTGCCCCTGCCAGTCCAGGGTAGGGGGTGGGAACAGGGGGGCTGGGCATCCTTGTGAATCCCATGGACAGGTGCCACACAACTCCACTGCAACACAGGGACCTGGCCATCTGACAGTCACCACAGCCTGTCCACATGGACAGGGCTGGGCTCAAGCAGGCACCCAGCCAACAAATAACTACAGCCAGAGGATCCAAACGGGGCAACTCTCCAGCAGAGTGAGCTGACAGTCACCACTGCCTGAGGATTTGGGTGGAGCTGCACTCAATCTGGAGCTCCACCGACAAACACAAACACAGCACCAGAGGAGCTGAATGGGGCAGCTCTCAAGCCATGGGGGCTGATGAGTGCCGCCACCCATAGAGGTGGGTGGGGCTGTGCTCAAGACAAAAGGGCCAAGAAACGCCATTGCCTGGTCTAACCCAGACATCTTTCAAGCTGGCACAAGCTGACAGTCACTGCTGCCTGTAGGGCGGTGCACAACTGACAAATGCTGTCATCTGTGGATCTGAGTGGGCAGCCCTCAGACTGGCGCAGGCCATCAGTTGCCACTGCCAGAGAACATGAGAGGGACTACACTCAAGCCACAGGGGCAACAAATGCCACCACCCATGGATCTGTGTGGCAGCTCCCAAGCCATCATGAGCAGATAATTGCCACCACCCACAGGCATGGGCGAGGCTGCGCTCAAGTTGGTGCAGACTGACAGATGCCACAGCCTGCAGATCTGAGTGGATCAGCTCTTAAGCTGGCTTGGGCTGACAGTTGCTGGTGCTGACAGAACTAGGTGGGGCATTCACTCACTCTGCAAAGCCAGGACTGCCAGTGACAACCACAGGGAGGAGATGCAGGAGAGGAACAGCATTAAATGCTCACAGTACATCCACCCATCTCGCGTAGGGTCGTATCTCCAGAGTAGGGCACAAATGTGCCATCCGGGGACCACTCCTTGTTTGCACTAAGTAGGGGAATTCCCAGCAGAGGAGAACAGGTGCACTACAAGCTTATCTGTCATGAGCTGAGAGAAGAGATTTCAGATGAGAAAGAACCAGAATAAGAACTCTGGCAACATGAAAAAACAAGCTGTTTCAACAGCCCTAAAGGATCACAGTAGGTCTCCAGTAATGGACCTTAACGTACAGGAAATTGTTGAAATGTCAGAGATAGAATTCAGAATATGAATGACAAGATGAATGGGATTGAAGAGAAAGTTGAAAACCAACACAAAGAAGCCAAAAAATGTTTCAGGACATAAATTAAAAAAAAGAAAAACTTGCTAAAGAGATAGACAACATAAGAAAACATATAACAGGACTTAAACAAAAGAGTCATTTAGGGAATTTCAAAATATAGCAGAAAGCCTCAACAACAGGCTAGACCAAGCAGAAGAATTTCAGAGCTTCCCTTTTTTTGCACCCTTCCTTTTGCTTTCCCTTTGCAGCAACAATGGGTCTGGTTGTCATCTGTAGCGTATGTATCATGCTCTGTAAACCTATACCTTGCTCTTGCCCTATAATCCTGTCTTTCTCTCCTCAATGAACTTCATTTTCGTGCTTACCAAAAAATAAAAACAAAAACAAAAACAATTTCAGAACTTGAAGACAAGGCTTTCAAACTAATCCAGTCAGTCAAAGATGCAGAAAAAAGAATAAAGAAGCATGAACAACCCTTTCAGACATCGGCCTAGGCAAGGAATTCTTGAAGAACCCCAAAGCAATCGCCGCAGCAACAAAAATAAATAAGTGGGAAAAAAGCTTCTGCACTGCCAAGGAAACTATCATTAAAGTGAATAGACAGCCCACAGAATGGGAAAAAATATTTGCTCTCTACACATCTGATAAAGGGCTGATAACCAGAATCTATCTAGAACTCAAAAAAAATCAACAAGAAAAAAATCAAACAACCCCATCAACAAATGGGCAAAGGAAATGAACAGAAACTTTTCAAAAGAAGACAGAATAATGACCAGCAAACATATAAAAAAATGCTCAACATCTCTAATCATTAGAGAAATGCAAATCAAAACCACAATGAGATATCACCTAACCCTGGTGAGAATGGCCTCTATCAAAAAATCACAAAACAGGCCGGGCGCGGTGGCTCACACCTGTAATCCTAGCACTCTGGGAGGCCGAGGCGGGCGGATTGTTTGAGCTCAGGAGTTCAAGACCAGCCTGAGCAAGAGCGAGACCCCATCTCTACTAAAAATACAAAGAAATTAATTGGATAACTAAAAATATATAGAAAAAATTAGCTGGGCATGGTGGCACATGCCTGTAGTCCCAGCTACTCGGGAGGCTGAGGCAGAAGGATCACTTGAGCCAGGAGTTTGAGGTTGCTGTGAGCTAGGCTCACGCCACAGCATTCTAGTCCAGGCAACAGAGTGAGACTCTGTCTCAAAAAAAAAAAAAAAAATCACAAAACAACAAATGCTGGCGAGGATGTGGAGAGACAAGAACACTCTTACATTGCTGGTGGGACTGCAAATTAGTGCAACCTCTGTGGAAAAGAATTTGGAGATACCTCAGAGAGCTAAAAATAGAAATACCATTCGATCCAGCAATAGCACTATTAGGCATCTACCCAAAAGAGCACAAAACATTTTACAATAAAGACATCTGCACCCAAATGTTTATGGCAGCACAATTCACTATTGCAAGAATGTGGAAACAACCCAAGTGCCCGTCAATCCATGAGTGGATTATCAAAATCTGGTATATGAGCCGGGCGCGGTAGCTCACGCCTGTAATCCTAGCACTCTGGGAGGCCAAGGCGGGCGGATTGTTTGAGCTCAGGAGTTCGAACCCAGCCTGAGCAAGAGTGAGACCCCGTCTCTACTAAAAATAGAAAGAAATTAATCGGACAACTAAAAATATATAGAAAAAAAAATTAGCCAGGCATGGTGGCGCATGCCTGTAGTCCCAGCTACTCGGGAGGCTGAGGCAGAAGGATTGCTTGAGCCCAGGAGTTTGAGGTTGCTGTGAGCTAGGCTGACGCCACAGCACTCACTCTAGCCTGGGCAAAGGAGTGAGACTCTGTCTCAAAAAAAAAAAAAAAAAAATTTGGTATATGTTTACAATGGAATATTACTCAATCATAAGAAACGACAGTGATCTAGCACCTCTTATACTTTCTTGGATTAAACTTAAGCCCATTATCCAAAGTGAGGCATCACAAGAGCAGAAGAACGGGATCCACTTGTACTCGTCATCAAATTGGTACTAACTGATCAACACTAGGGTGATCACATGGCAGAAATACTTTCTAGGGATTAGGGGGATGGGGGGCAAATCTACAACTAAAGGACACGGGGAGCACTAAAGGGAGGGAAGGGCATGCGTTTAACCCGCACTTGGGTGAGGCAAAGACATAAAGTGTAACTATAATGTTTGTACCCTCACAATACCCTGGAATAATAATAATAATAAAAAAAGAAGCATGAACAATCACTCAGAGAAGTATAGGACTAAATGGAACAAGTCAGTATCCAAATTATAGGTATCCTACAGGGAGAAGGAAAAAAAGCATGGAAAACCTATTTGAGGGAATTGTTGAGGAATACCTCCCTCGTGTTTCCAGAGATTGAGATACCCAGATACAAGATGGTCATCGAACACTGGAAAGATGGGTAGCAAATAGGACATCTCCAAGACACATAGTCATCAATGTGGCCAAAGTCCAAAATGAAGGAGAAAAAATACAAGCAGGAAGACGGAAACAACAATTAACATACAAAGAAAAACCTATTAGGCTATCAGGAGACTTCTCAGCCAAGACCTTATAAGCCAGAAGGGATTTGGGCCCAAATTTTAGTCTTTTTAAACAGAACAACTGCCAGCCAAGAATTTTGAATCCTGCAAAACTAAGTTTCATAATTAATGGAGGAAAAAAAGACTTTTCAAAATAAGCAAACATTAAGGGAATTTGTCACTACTAGTCCTGCGCTGCAGTAACCCAAAACTGCATTATACATGGAACAGCACAATAGATACCCACCAGTGTAAAAACACCTGAAATTTAAAGCTCGTAGCTCTAATAAACAAAACAAGGTGAACAGAACTATATCTCACGTATCAGTGCTAACACTCAATGTGAATGACCTGAATGCCCCACCGAAAAGACATAGACTGGCTAAACAGATGAAAGGACATACCCCAAGTATATGCTGTCTCCAAGAAACGCATTTAACTCCCAAGGATTCGCACAGACTCGAGTAAAGAGATGGAAAAAAATATTCCACGCAAATAGAAATCAAAAGTGAGCAGGTGTAGCCATTCTCATATCAGATAAAATAGACTTTAAATCAATAATGGTAAAGCAAGACAAAGATGGTTATTTTATAATGGTAAAGGGAGAAATTCAACAAGAAGACATAACAATCCTACATATATATGCACCTAACACAGGAGCTCCCAGACTCATAAAGCAAATTCTGCTAGATCTAAGCAAAGAAACAAACAGTAGCATCATAATTGCCAAGTACTTCAACACCCAACTGACAAAACTGAACAGATCATCGAAGCAGAAAATAAACAAACACTGGACTTAAATGGGACTCTAGAACAAATGGACCTAACAGACATTTACGGAACATTCTACCCAAAAACTACTAAAATATACGTTATTCTCATCAGCACATGTAATAAACAGGAGTGGTTTTCCAGCTGTCTGGCCCCTCAGGTGCTTGAATCTTTCTCCCACCGCTGCCCTCCCCAGCAGCATGTTCATGCTTGCTCAGCTCGCCTTCCCTGACCTCATCTCTGTGCTCCACGTCCCATAGCCCAGCTTCTCTCTTTCTGCCTCCCTCCTAGCAGTACTCCAGCTCCACCAGGACCCCCCCCCCAGTGGCCTTCAATCCCACCTTTTCATGTTCCTCACTGCCTCCCTTGGCCTCTTCTGTGCTCTCCCTGATTCACAGTCTGTGATCACTTCCAGTCATTTCCTTGCATACAGCCTAAACCTCCTTGCCCGACTCTTTGCTTGGTCAAAACGAAAGTTAAATCCAACTTTCTGCTTAATTTATGCTGGCATGTGTGCAGCAGATTGTGGCAGGGAAAGCCACCCCACCAAATGGTGTTGCTTAGCCTCACAGATCTCACTAGGATCTTAGAGTGGGCCAACAAAGTGTACTCTCCTATACCACTCTTCTAGACAACTATAAAATATTTTGTTTTCTCCTCTCAAAATTTCTAGACCTCCTCTCTCATCTTCACTGTTAGCTGATAAACTTGCTCCATATTTTTTTGAGAAGACGGAAATGATCAAAAGAACTTTCACAGACTACAGCTATCACATCTACTTACGTGTCAGTACCCCAAGTCCTGCCTCCTGTCTGTTCCTATAGATGACCTTTCTGGGCTCCTCTCCAAAGTGTTCCATCTCCTCCTGTCTTACCTGCTCAAGAATGGTGCTATAGCTCTGATTCCTCTCTCTCCTACATCGTCATTTTTTATCTTGACAGTGGGTCATTGACATGAAAAGTATAAACATAACTGTCGTCTCTTCCATCTTAAAAAATAGAAGCCTTCTATTGAGCCCACATTCCTCTGCTATCTACCACCCCACCCTTTTTACTCCTCCTAGCAAAAGGATTTGTCTATATTTGCTAATAACTCCAGTTCTTCTGCCAGTTTCTTTCAACATTTTCATCGAAATATAGAAAACCACAGTCTAATGAGTTAGCACAAAATAAACAGGTCCAACTACTAAATAGGTCAAGAAAACAGAACGTTATCCACACCTTTTCCCAAAGATAACCAGTTTTTCTAAGTTTGAACCTCGTAGATAGAATCATATATTAAGAATTTTATATGTAAGTCTGACTTCCATCATTCGATTTTATGTAATTCACATTATTGCATGTGATTGGAATTTTTGTGTTGCTGTATAAAAAATCATTGTATAACAACACTATAGTTTATCTGTGCATATTTGGGTTGTTTCCAAGTTTTGCCTATGTTATCCTGAACATTTTTGTGTGTGACTTTTGATGCATACATGAATGTATTTCTGCTACATACCAAGGAGGGATTTGCTAGGTCACAGGTTGGGCTTATGTTCAACTCTAGTAGATAATGGCAGTGGTTTTCCAAGTGGTTAATACTCATTTACACTATCACCAACAGTGAGGATCATTGCTTCGTCTTCAACACTTGTTACTGGCACTCTGTAAGTTTGGTCATTCTGTGGGTTTGTAGTGGTGTATTTCATCAGGGTTTTTTTTGGGGGGGGGTCACGTTGTTTTTTGCTAGTAGGGGTAATAGGTTGGTCTTCCTTTTTGTTTTTTCATTACTTTTCATTATGGAAAAGTTTAAATATAATACAATTTTGAAAATACAGATGTATGTCTATCACCCAACTTCAATCATCAGCTTTTTACTTTGTGGTCAATTTTGTTTCATCTATATGCCTGCCCACCCCCTTTTGCCATATTATTTTGAAGGAAATCCTGGACATCACCATATGTCTTTTGAGAGATACGTATTTAAAAAACAGTAACCCCTTAATATCATCGAATATGCGATCATTGTTTAAATTTCCAGTGGTGTCAAATGTCACAAATTTTGTTTTGTATTATTTATTTGAATCAGTATTCTGATGAGGTGCACACATTGTGATTAGTCAATATGACTTCTAAGACCATTTTAGTATATAAGTTTCCTCTTTCTCTTGCAGTTTATTTGTTGAAGAGACTAGATTTCTTATCGAGTTTCTCTTTCTGGATTTTGTCAGCGGGATCCCCATTGTATTAATTTCCTAGGACTGCTGTAACAAATTGTGACAAACTTGGTGGCTTAAAACAACAGAAATTTATCATCTCATAGTTCTAGTGGCTAGTAGTCTGAAATCAAGATGTCGGCAGGGTTGCTTCCTTCTGGAGGCTCTCATGGAGAATCTATTCACACCTTTTTCCTAATTGCTGGTGGCTGTTGGCAGTCTTTCGTGTCTTGGCTTACAGATGCTGCGTGCACTCTTGTCTCTGCCTTTGTAGTCATATGGCCTTCCCTTTGTGCCTGTGTGTCTCAAACCTCCCTTTCCTTTCTGTAATTAGAATACTAGTCATTGGATTTAGGGACTACCCTACATCCAGAAAGATCTTTAGATCCTTCATTACATTTTCAAAGACCCTTTTTTCAGGTAAGGTCACATTCACAGTTACTAAGGATTAGGACTTAGATATGTTTTTTAAAGGAATTCACTTCAACTAAAGGTTTCATCAGATTTTTTTCTTTTTTTTTTTTTTTTGGTTTCTTGTGGCCAGGTTGGTGATTTAGTCTTTTACCAGAAGATAGATGACGTCTGATGGTCACCCTTTTTGATATGTTAGTAGCTGCAATGATCAATACCTGGGTCCATTAATGAATAGTTTTTGTAAACTGGTATATCCTGGTTCCAGCCATTTTCTCTCAAACCCATTCTTATTTGGCATCTGTTCCCACCACTCTACCAAAACTAAAGATGTCGAGACTAACTTCTACATTATTATCCCAATGGGTAATTCTCCGGCAGAGCCTTAAAGAGCCTCTCTATTGCATGACACAGTTGATCTCTAACTCTTCTTTCATAAACTTTTTTCGCTTGGCTTCCAAGAACTTGTCTCAGATCTATATAAGTACATAGGCATAAAGGCAGGTATGGTGGCTCATGCCTGTAATCCTAGCACTCTGGGAGGCTGAGGTGGAAGGATCTCTTCAACTCAGGAATTCAAGACCAGCCTGAGCAAAAGTGAGACCCCATCTCTACTAAAAGTGGAAAGAAATTAGCTGGGCAACTAAAAATAGGAAAAAAAAAAATTAGCCGGGCATGGTGGTGCACGCCTGTAGTCCCAGCTACTTGGGAGGCTGAGGCAGTAGGATCACTCGAGCCCAGGAGTTTTAGGTTGCAGTGAGCTGTGATGATGCCATTGCACTCCAGAGCAAGACTCTGTCTCAAAAAAAAAAAAAAAGGGGGCATAATAATGATTATATAAATACTTGACATGGAGTTCAGTTTTAATAACATTGAGTAGAAAGGAGATGTGGCATGGTCTAAGCAGCAACTTGAAAGAGTCACAGTGGTTGCTTCTTGGAGAGAAACTGACAGGAAGCAGGCAGCGATGGAGAAGGGACCTGCCTTTTGTAAAAAGCCTTTTAGTACTATTTGGCTTTTTTAAAATATGCCTATGTTATTTGATAAAATAAAAATCCATTTAAAAAAATACACAGTCAATGTAGTGCTTTTATTTTGCCATAAGTATGGCCTGGCAAATGCGTATCTTATATGTCTTATCCTTTCATGCCTTGGACTGCTATTTTCCGGGTTTATCTCTTATCTCTTTCAGAATGGCAGTTCGGAAAACCCTCATTCCTCCTCAGCCTCCTGATGTGGCTAGTCCTCGAGTGGAGAGCTCTATGCGGAGTACATCTGGGTCACCTAGGCCTGCAGGGTGAGCACCTAAGTGTTCTTACCACTCTCGCTTTTAATTACACATCATGGTGGAGGGAAAAGTCTAATATCTTTTTAATGCACTTTCTACCTAAACGACCTGCACACATTTCTCAACCTCTCTGATCCCTATTTGCCTCATTGATGAAGTGGGCACGGTTTTAACATCTACTTCATAGGCTTCTTGGGCTTCTTGTGTATTTAAATGAAATGATGCATTTATAGGACTTAGAACAGAGCCTACCTTACAGCAAACACCCAGTTGTTACAGCTGTTAAAAATGACTTCCTGATAGTAGTTAATGTGTGCTTTTTCTTTGTTATCTTCTTGATTTCAAAGGTAATATCATATTGGAAAATGTAAAGAATATAAAAAAAATTTAATATATAAAGTAAAAATCATTGTCTTCTTCCCCACCAACCTTGCCAGTCCTACTTCCCAAAATGATATTGATTGGTAACACTTCTGACAAGAATCTTTCCACATCTTTTTCTACATACACAATAGGTATTAATAGATTGATTCTTAAAAATGAGGTTCTTGCTGATTACATTGTTTTACACCTTATACTTTTTACTTATATCAGTAATAGCTTACCATGTTGGTATATTTAGATCTATTTCTTCATAAAGCTGTTCTCAATAAAAAAAATTATGAATGCCTTGTTTGTACCAGGTATCACTTTTGGATCTGGTGATATATTAATATAACAGTGATTAAAATAGATGCAAAGTTTCCATTCCCTTTAAGCTTTCTTTCTAATTAGTGTAGAGAAGTAATAGACATATGAGGACAAAGAAACTGTAAAGAGAATAAAAAGTGATGAGAGGAAGAGGGTGATGATTTACAGAAAGGCTTCTCTGAGTAGAGTATGAAGGAGTAAGCCACATGCTCCCCAATATGGGAATGTGTCAGGTAGAGGAAAGAGCAAGGCCCACGACTCTGATATAGGGGTACTTGTAGTCGTCACTTTGCACATTAGTGCAGAAACAAAAATGGCCATGCAAGCTGAAATTACAAAGTGATTTTAATCAGTGGAGAAAATTACAGTTATTCTGTGACCTTTAAAAACTGTCTGAAAATGCTAAAACCTGTCTTAACTGTCAGTTGTAATATATAGGGAATTGAAAAAATAATGAAACTATCATTAGTTGATATTAGTCTATTCATGGGTTCTGTTTCTTCCTGATTGAGCCTAGGGAGTTTATGTGTTTCCAGGAATTTGTCCATTTCCTCGATGTTTTCAAGTTTATGTGCATAGAGATTTTTATAGTATTCAGAGATGATACTTTGTATTTCTGTGGTGTCAGTTGTAATATCTTCTTTTTTATTTCCGATTGAGTTTATTAGGGTCCTTTTCTGTTTCTGGTTAATGTAATGAGAGGCCTGTCGATTTTGTTTATCTTCACAAAGAACCAACTTTTTGTTTCATTAATTTTCTGTATAATTCTTTTGTTATCAATTTCATTTAGTTCTGCTCTGACCTTAGTTATTTCTTTTCTTCTGCTGGGTTTGGGATTGATTTGCTCTTCCTTTTCCAGTTCCTTGAGATGCTAATTAGATTATTGATTTGCAATCTTTCTGTCTTTTGGATGTAACTATTTATGGCTATGAATTTTCCTCTTATGACTGCTTTTGCTGAATCCAACAGATTTTGATAACTTGTGTCCCCTTCGTCATTTAGTTGGAAGAATCTTTTGATTTCCATCTTAATTTCCTCCTTGACCCAATAGCTATTCAGCAGTAGGTTGTTTAATTTCCATGATTTTGTGTAGAGTTAAGTGTTTCTGTTGGAATTGATTTCTAATTTTATTCCACTGTGGTCTGAGAAGATATATGGTATAATTTCTATTTTTTGAAATCTGTTGAGACGTGTTTTGTGGCCTACGATATGATCGATTTTAGAGAATGTTCCATGAGCGGATGAGAAGAACATATATTCAGTGGTTTTTGGGTAGAATGTTCTGTAAATGTCTGTTAGGCCTATTTGTTCTAGGGTTCCATTTATGTCCATCATTTCTTTGCTGATTTTCTACTTGGAGGATCTGTCCCCTTCTGTCAGTGGAGTGTTGAAGTCCCCAGCTATTATGATGCTGCCGTTTATCATTTTTTCTTTAGTTCAAGTAGGGTTTGCTTATGAATCTGGGTGCACCTGTGTTAGGTACATAAATATATATGATTGTTATGTCTTGTTGAATTGTTCCCTCACCATTATATAATGACCATCTTTGTCTTTCTTTACTTTTGTTGATTTGAAGTCTATGTTATCTGATATGAGAATGGCTACACCAGCTTTCTTTTGGTTTCCATTTGCATGGAATATTGTTTTCTATCCCTTCACCTTGAGTCTCAATGAGTCCTTGTAGGTTAGATGTGTTTCCTGGGGACAGCAGATACTTGGCTAGTATTTGTTTTATCTATTCAGCCAGCCTTGAGTGGGAAGTTCAAGCCATTCACATTTATTGAAAGAATAGGTAAGTGGGATGGATTTCTGTTCATCCTATTGAGTAGAACTTTATTGCTTTGTTTTATTTCTTGAGCCATTGTGGTATCTGGGCTCTGACCTTTAGCTTTTGGTTGATACTATACTGGTGGTGTCCATCGTGCTGATCCGTGTATAATGCAGTTCTGAGTTCTTCCTGCGGGACAGATCTGGTCTTGACAAATTCCCTCAGTGTTTCCTTGCCTGAGAAAGTCTTTGTTTCTTCCTCATATAAGAAACTTGGCTTTGCAGGATACAAAATTCTAGGCTGGGCATTATTCTGTTTGGAAAAAACTAAGAATGGGGCCCCAGTCCCTTCTGGCTTGTAAGGTCTCAGTTGAGAAGTCTGCAGTTAGTCTGATGGGTTTTCCTTTGTAAGTTACCTGCTATGTTCACCTTACGACTCTTTCATGTTTACTTTTGGCCAGTCTGATGACTGTGTGTCATGATGATTGCCTCTTCGCAGCGAATCTCCCTGGGGTCCTTTGAGCTTCTTGTTCCTGGATATCTAGATTTCGAGCAAGGCCAGGGAAATTTTCCTCAATTATTCCCTCAAATAGGTTTTCCACCCCTTGTGTATTTGCTTCTTTGCCCTCAGGGATGCCTATTATTCTCATTTTAGGCCTCTTTACATAATCCCATATTTCTTGAAGATTTTATACGTTCCTCTTATTTCTCAGATCTTTGTCTCTGACTAACTCAACGACGTTGTCTTCAAGCTCTGAAATTCTTTCTTATGCCTGACCTAGCCTATTCTTAAGGCTTTCCATGGTGTTTTGTATTTCCTTGAATGAATTTTTCATTTCCAGAAGTTCTGTTTGATTTTTTTTTAATAATTCGATTTCCTTAGTAAATTTTTAATTCGTTTCCTGCATTGTTTTTGTGGTTTTTTTGTGTGTTGGGTTTCTGTTTTCTCTTGTATTTCGTTGAGCTTCCTTATAATCCATATTCGGAATTCTTCATCTGTCATTTCAGTCTTTTCATTTTGTTTGGTATCCATTGGTGAGGAGTTATTGTTTTCTCTTGGCGGGCTGTCCTTTCACTCTGATTTTTCATGTTTCTGGGGTTCTTTCATGGATTCCTTTGCATCTGGCCTCTCAGTAGAGACTTGGAGGTGCTAGGGACTGGCTTATGGGCCTGTCTCCACGTGCCTGAAGATTGATCCCTGAGTGTGCCAGGGAGAGTGCTGGTCCTGAGTTGCCTTTGGGGTGTTCTAGCAGGTTTGGTGTACCTCTTGGGTTACTTACCTCTGACCTGCTGTCTTCACCTCTTCCCAACAATGTATAATGAGTCAGATCCCCCAGCTTACTCTCAGTGGTGGTGGGTGGTACTTATGAGTGTGAATCAGCCACACCCTGTTTGCTTGAGTTGGAAGGTGCTATGATTAGCTATATTGTTGTTGTCCCTGTCATTGGTTGATGTTTGCATGATGGAGCCAGCTGCCAAGATGTTTTTATGTATCCATGGTAGACTCTGGTCCCCCAGGCAGAGTACTTAAGTACTTTAGGAAGAACCCTATAGCTCCCAGGGGGTTTATAGATCTACACCACCACTGAGGTAGCGGGGAGGAGCAAGGCAGTTTATGGCTAGGTTGTAGGAGCCTGAAAGCCTTTGCAAAGCCTCAGCAGGGCTCAGAAGTTTCTTCTGCTAGTTGCATGTTCTTTAAAGCCATGAGAATGGAGGGGAGTATAAACAGAATAGAAATGGTGTAGGGACCATGCCTTAGGATTTAGCATCTTTAGAAATGAAGAAAATGAAAAACAAAAAAATGGGCATTCTCTTCCTATACTGTGTGATGTTCCTAGGTATGTTGGTGCCATGTAATTAGTCCTCCGCTAATGAACACTTAGGTTATTTTCATTTATCACTGTAATAAAACTGCAGTGACTCTAGTTGTTTCTATATCATTGAGCCCCCCTTTGCAGTCATTTCTTTTGGATCTGTTTCTAGAAATAGTATTACTGGGTCAGAGTAAATGTGCAGTTTAAATTCTGGTTTCTAATCACTGTACCCATTTATATCCTCATGAAATATGGGTTCTCATTCTCTCCGCATTCTTGGCCAACACTAGAAATTAAGTTTAAAGTCTGTTTTTTTCTTTTTTCAAAAAGTAACATGGACTTGGTTTTAAAGCATTAGTCCTGAAGGGGAAGAGCACTCCACAAAGTACAAAAGTGCGTCCCTGTAAGGAAAGCAGGTGTGGAAACTGGAGTGAGCAGTGGCTATTTGTAGAATCCTTCTTGGATTTAATACGGTTCAAAGACGTTGGGAAAGTGGGCCCAACAGGCACCCAGACTGGCCTTATGCATAGTCACTCTGTTTTTGTGGCACCTGAAAGAAAAGAGCATTTGGATTATGAGGAAATAACTAGCTGGAAGAGCAGGCTCCCCACACTTGCACACCTAGATAAAACAAATCTCAGGTAAATGGCATTTTTAGGAATAGCCCAACTCCATTTACTGATAAGTAATAATAAAAGGATTGATATGAAGATAACTAAAATGAAAACATAGGAAAAGAGCAACAAAATATACTAGTTTGTTCACTAAGAACACTGACCATAAAACATGTTAACAGGGGACAGATGAAATTTATAACGAAATATTCCTCCATGAGCTTAAATATCTTAATGAAATAGCCACCTTTATGAAGGAAAACACAGAAATGAAATGCAAAGATTCCCAGAGTGAATGGTAAAACATAAAGAGATGACACATGAGTTGAAAGAACTTAGTAAAGAGCTGGAAGACACCATAGAATGAAGGCGATATAGCATTGGCAGCTTGAAAGTGGTCTTGGTCAGAGTATTTATTCCACAGAAATCGTCATTAGTGCTTCATTAACTGTTTTACTGATCATCTAAGCAGAGGCTGGAAAACTTTTTCAGTACAGGTCCAGGTAGTGAATTATTTTCAGTTTTGTGGGTCATACGGTCTCTGCTACGAGAACTCGACTCGGCTGTGCTAGCAGGAAAGAGCCGTAGGCAACACGTACACAAGCGGGTGTGGCTGTGTTCCAACAAAACTTTATTCGCAAAGCACATGTTGGGCTGGGATATAGTTTTTCAACCCCTGGTCTAGATTGAAGAAAGTGATGAAGAAAATGTTAATCATACAGATTAAACTTAAAAGTATTGTCTTGTCTGTAGCTGTTAAATTGTGAAGAAGCCAAAAATTTAAGGCACTATTCTCCACGTATTCAAAAACCATCATCTGACCCAGGGAAGAAGTCTCACATGTTGTTGTGAATTTTCCAGTTTTCCTTCTTTTATTGATTTTTCGCTCCATTCCATTGTAGTTGGAGAAGATACTTTGTGTGATTTCAGTCTTTCTTAATTTATTTAAATTTGAATTTTGACTAAACATAGGGTCTACCCTGGAGAATGATCCGTGTGCACTTGAGAAGAACGTACATTTTGCTGTTGTTGGGTAGAGTGTTTCTGTGCGTGTCTGTTAGGTCTGGTTGGTTTAGTGTTCAAATCCTCTCTTTGCTGACCTTCTGTCTGGATATATTATTCGTATTGAAACTGGGGTATTGAAGTCTCTTACTATTCTTGTAGGACTATCTATTTGTCCCTTTAATTCTGTCAGTGTTTGCTTCATATATTCTGGAGCTCTGTTCCTTGAAATGTAAAGGTTTATAATTGCTGTATCTTTTTTTTCTTTATTTTGGTTAGAACACTTAACGTGAGATCTACCCTCTTAAAAAGAAATTTCAGTGTACATTTCAGTATTGTTGATTATAGGTACAACGTCGTATAGCAAATCTAGCACTTCTTCATCTTGCTTAAGTGAAACTTTATACACTTTGATTAGTAACTCTCCATTTTTCTGTCCCTGTTACCTTTTCAATGAATCTTTTATCAATATATAATGTCTTTTGTCTTGTAACAGTTTTTGATTTAAAGTCTGTTTCACCTGATGAAGATATAGGCCCCTGCCCTGATTTTCTTTTGGTTACTGTTTGTATGAATATCTTTTTCCATCCTTTCATTTTTGAAGCTAGTTTCATTTCTTATTGAAGCTAGTTTTGTATCAATTTAAACTAGATGGAAATAAATTTAGGATGTTAATTGTAATCCCATGGTAACCAATTAAAAAATACCACTCAAAGAAGATAATGTCATCTGAGGACTTAAATTACTTAAACAAATATTTTTCCAAAAGATATATCAAGCAAAGACAAATTGAAATTTTAATTATCAGAAAAGGTAGAACTCAGCTTAAAAACAAAGCACAGATGGCACTTTATAATGCTGAAGAATCTAATTTACAACAAAGATTTAACAGTTAAGAATATCTGTGTACCCAATAATCTAGCATCAGGATTCATAAAGCAGAATTCACAAGAAGTATAAGGAGTGTTTAAAAGAACAGATTAGGAGCAAGACAGTGTTAATTCCGTTTCAGGCCACATCAGTTCAAATAGACAACAAATAAATAAGGATATAATAAATCTAAATAATAATAAGGTAGAATTAATATTATTCAATTCAGTGCATTAATTACACCTTCTCTGGTACCCAGGGGACATATATGTGGGTAATTTCTTTTTATGCACAAGGAAAATCTAAACAAATTTCAGAAAATAATCTCTGATCTCAATGTAGTCAAACTAGAAATAGTAATGACAGCAGAAAAGGGAAAGCCCTATTTACCCGTTTTTAAATGCTCTGAAACAACAGTCAAAAAGAAAGTATGAATGAAAATTGCAATATATCTAAAACATGCTGTAGTGAAAGCATTATATATCAGTATCAGTGGGCTGCAACTAAAGCAGTATTCAGAAGAAAATTCATAGCCTTAAATATTTTTATGTCAATTAAAAAATACTGAAAATTGTCCAGCTAAAAAAGAGAACAAAAAATAAAGGAATAAATAGAAGTAATTAATATAAAAGCAAAAATTAATGATTTAGAAAATGGCTTAGCACAAACACAATCAAGATAACAGTACAAAAGCACAAGTAAGGCTGAGTGCAGCGACTCATGCCTGTAATCCCAGCACTTTGGGAGGCGTAGGCAGGAGAATCGCTTGAACCCAGGAGTTGGAGACCAGCCTGAGCAACATGGTGAGACCCCATCTCTACAAAAAAATTTTCAAAATTATCCAGGCATAGTGGTGAGCACCTGTAGTCCCAGCTGCTTGGAAGGCTTAGTTCAAAGGATCACTTGAGCCCAGTAGTTTGTGGCTATGGTCATGCCACTGTACTCAGCCTGGGTGACAGAGCAAGGCCTTGTCCCTTAAAAAAATTAAAATAAATAAATTATAAAATGGCAGGAAAATTTTAGGTTGGATATCATTGTTCCTTAAAAATGTTAAGGTATTATTACTCTGTTGTCTTCTACATTTTGTTGTTACTCTTGAAACGCCTGATACCATTTTGAATCCTGATTTCTAACACGTTTCTTTCTGAAAGCTTTAATGATTTTTGTTCCCAATGTTCAGAAATTTCACGGTAAAATTTGAGTTGGTCTTTTTTTTAATGTGCTGGATACTCAGTGGCCTTTTCAATCTAAAAACTCCTCGTCAGTACAGGGAAGTCTTGATAGAGTATTTTTTTATAATTTGTTCTATACTACTCAGTTTCCATCTCATCCCTTTTTTGCGGGGTGGGGGGATGCCAATTTGTCAGATAAACTTTTAGAATGACTTTTAGTTTTTTAATCTTTTCTCTCCCATCTACCATTTCTTTGTCCCATATTTTTTTCTTTTTACGTGATATCTTCAATTTTATTTTCAAGTCTTCTCTTTTTAACTTAATATGAAAATCTGTAAATGTAAGAGGAATTAGAGAAAATAATGCTAATCAAATAGATTTAACTGTTTTAATATTTTGCCTTATTTTATCTTTTTGACACTATTAAATCACAGAATTTCACTTTTAAGTATTCATCTACATTTTGGCAATTTAACTGTGATGTGCCTATGTGTGGATTTCTTTTAGTACCCTACAGGGAGTTCATTAAATTTTTGGATATATGGGTTACTGTTTTTCATCAAATTGGTGGCATTTTCAGCCATTATTTCTGCTAATATTCTTTCTACCCATTTCTCTCTATCCTTTCCTTCTGGAATTCCAATTATGTGAATATTGGTATGCTTAAGGGTGTCCTACCCATGTCCGAGGCTCTGTTTATTTTTCCTCACAGTTCTGTGTCTGTTTCTGAGACAGGATTATGCCTGCTCAAATATGCATCTGAGCCCTTCTGGTGGGTTTTTTTTTTTTCTTTCCCTTTTAGCATTTATACTTTTGAACTCCAGAATTTCTGTTTGGACCTTTTTATAATTTCTGTCTTTTAATCGATACTCTCAATTTGCTGAGAATGAGGGGTAGGGAACCTCTGCAGCCTTGGGGCCACCGGTGGCCTTCTGGATCCTGAGTGCAGGCTTTTGACTGAATCCAAATTTTACAGAACAAATCCTTTTATTAAAAGGGGTGTAGCAGAGAAAGGTGAAGTTTTTCTTGCCTCCTTTGGTGCTTAAAAAAGAACAATCTTGAGCTCCGAAGGCTGCAGGTTCCCCACCCATTCCCACCCCTCCCCTGGGTTTGTTCTTACTGCTACTTGTTGTATTGTTAGTTGAGTGAATTTTATGAACTAATTCTGTCCAATCTGTATCTTTGTCTCGTGTGGCCATTGAATTCTCTTTTGGGTTAACTTAATGGTCAGCTCCCCGTAATATTCTCAAATTTAAAAAAATAAATTAAAAATAAATAAATACATACATACATACGTAAATATTTAGGCCAGGTATGGTGGCTCACACCTGTAATCCTAGCACTCTGGGAGGCCAAGGAGGGAGGATCGCTTGAGGTTAGGAGTTCAAGACCAGCCTGAGCTAGACCCGGTCTCTGCTAAAAATATAAAGAAATTAGCCAGGCAACTAAAAATAGAAAAAAAAAAAATCAACTGGGCATGGTGGTACGTGCCTATAGTCCCAGCTACTCAGGAGGCTGAGGCAGGAGGATCGCTTGAGCCCAGGAATTTAAGGTTGCTATGAGCTAGGCTAATGCCGCGGCACTTCAGCCCGGGCAACAGAGCAAGACTCTGTCTCCAAAAATAAATAAATAAATAAATAAATATTTAAATAAGAAATGAAAAAAAAAGAAAGAAAGAAAGACTGCCTATCTCCTGGTCTCCGAGAGAGGGTAGGAACCCAACTTCAGTGAGGGGCAGTTAGGAAACTCAGATGGCCTAAGCACATTCAATACCCTTCCCCTTAATATGCTCCAGTACTTTTTTATTAACACACCCCATTCTAAAAATCATTCCACCTTTTGTTTCAGTGGAGTTAAATTCATTCTCCCTCCCAATTACAACAGCCCTGAATAACGTCTTCCTTGCTTTAAAAAATAAATAAATAAATAAACTAATGGTTGAACAGAGATTTCCTCAGATGCCTGGAGCCAGTAAATCTTGCATTTGCCAAGGGGCTCTGTGTGTGTCTTCAATGCTCTGGCAGGCAGTTCACAACTCTGCCTTATCCTTCACTTTCTACCTATGTAGAGCCTCAAGGTCCGCCAAAGGTTAGAGCTTAGGGCCTTCTTGGTTCTTCCCTGGCCACGTACACAGCCCTGGGCATGCACACAGTCCTAGTGTACGTGTCGTTTTCCTGGATTGCCAGAAATGTGTCAGAGCTTTCAAAGCCCCCTGTGGATATTTCCTTCCTCTGCCTTTCTTTTGAAGCTTTTTGGGAAGCCTGCTGTTTGACCCAACTACTACAATCTTCTCAGTCAACTGTTCGTCAATTACCTCTAATTTTTTTCAACAAATACCCCTTGGGAAAAGATGTTTACACTAGACACACTCCAAATCAGGGCAAATAAAGCCTGTCTTGCCTGTGGGTTCTTCCTGGCTACAACCAGATGAGTCGTGTAATGACAGTGTCCTGGGGATGAGGGTTCAAAAGGGCTCCAGCCCCTCTGGTAGCTCAGGCTGCCGGTTTTCACTGTGAATGTGGACTGGTGGTTTGCAAGCCTGCTGCCAAGCTAGAGGAATAGAAATAGAGCAAATTAAAGCACCATGAAATTTGCTGTTCTTGCTTAGATTCAGCCAGTTTTCTTGAATAATTTGGCCAGATTACTGAAAGCCTTTCGTTAACTTCTGGAGTTCTGAAGAAATTGATTCTGCCCTTTTTTTTTTTTTTTTTTTGCCAGTTTTTTTTATTGTTGTTGCTGTTATGGAGGAGAGACTCTTCAGAGACTCTTACTCCCACATTTTTGCTGATGTCTCTGTTGTTTTGTTTGGTTTTTGAGACAGAGTCTCTGTTGCCCTGGGTAAAGTGCAGTGGCATCATCGTATTATAGCTCACTGCAACCTCGAACTCCTGGCCTCAAGCAATCCTCTTACTTCAGCTGGGACTAACACACACACCACCATGCCCATGCCTGGCTGATTTTTCTATTTTTAGTAGAAACGAGTCTCAAATTCCTGAGTTCAAGCAATTCTCCCACCTCAGCCTCCCAGAGTGCTAAGGATTACAGGCGTGAGCCACCACACCCAGCCTGATGTTGCTGTTTATTTTTTCTTTAATTGCAGAAAAATACTTATCCCACTGACCACTATTTTTTAAATATTTATTTTTAAATAATTTAAGACAATAAGAAGTTGCAAAAATAATACAAAGAATTTCCATATACCCTAACTTTGTTGCCCAGTGATTACATCTTGTATAACTCAGTACATTTTCAAAATGAAAAAAGTTGACGTTGGTTCAATGCTACTTACTTAACTACAGACCTTATTAGGATTTCACTGGTTGTTGTTTTATTTTTTTTTTTCTGAGACAGAGTCTTGCTTTGTTGCCCGGGCTAGAGTGAGTGCCGCGGCGTCAGCCTAGCTCACAGCAACCTCAAACTCCTGGGCTCAAGCAATCCTCCTGCCTCAGCCTCCCAGTAGCTGGGACTACAGGCATGCGCCACCATGCCTGGCTAATTTTTATATATATATATATTTTTAGTTGTCCAATTAATTTCTTTCTATTTTTTTTAGTAGAGACGGGGTCTCGCTCTTGCTCAGGCTGGTCTCGAACTCCTGAGCTCAAACAATCCGCCCGCCTCGGCCTCCCAGAGTGCTAGGATTACAGGCCTGTCATTGGTTTTTATGTACTTTTTGAGATGGATGGAGGATGTATAATATTTTGAAATTTTATCACACGTATGGATTTGTGTAGCTATTACCATAATCAGAATAAAAAACAAGACAAGCCCTCATTTATAAATCACACCCTTCCCCCACCCCAACCCTTTTCTACTTAGCCGTTCTCCATCACTATAATTTTATCATTTTGAGTTTGATATAAATGGAATCATATACATAAATAACTACATATACATGGATATATTTGATATATAATAATCTAATTATATTGACCTAACTCAACTTAGTGCTTTTGAGATCCGCCCAAGTTACAGTGTGTATCAATAATTTGTTCTTTTTTGGATGGTTAGTATGGATGTGCCAGAATTTATCCATTTGTTTCTCAATGTATGCTGGGGTTGTTTCTAGTTTGGGGCTATTGCAGATACAGTTGCTATGGACATTTGTATACAGCATTCTTGGTAGACATACATTTTTATTTTTCTAGGATAAAAATCCCAAATGCACAATCGTCAGTCTGAGACTATAGGAGCAAAAACCAAAATGTTTCTCTATTCTCTCACCGAACAACAGAGAAACTTCTGTGACCTCTGGTCACCAAGAATTCTGGGAGAAATTCTCCCCACCAGCAACCAACCGATCAGTTCCGCATCAGACACCTACTGAGTGTCCTCTGCTCCAACTCTGACGCTATCTGCTTGGAGATAGCATCAGATCTCATGGGTTAAGGGCTTGTTCCCACAAGACTTGCCCCCACGTCCGATGCCAATCACAAGCCCCAGGTGGTTTTCCCTTTCTTCTAACTGGCTGGCTGTAAATCAGGATTTCCGTGACCCCCAGCTTGACTTCTACTGACTTGCTAGAGCAGCTCACAAAACTCAGGGAGATAAAGTGCTTTACTGGCTAAAGGATATTACGGAGGCTATGGATGAAGAGATGCTAGGGCAAGGTATAGAGGAATGGCTGCCGAGCTTCCATGCCCTCTCTGGGCATGCCACCCTCCAAGAACCTTTATGTGTCAGCTATCTAGAAGCTCCTGAACCCAGTTATTTTGGGTTTTTATGAATTTCATCACACAGGCATAAATCAGCAGTCCCCAACCTTTTTAGCACCAGGAATCGGTTTCATGGAAGACAATTTTTCCACAGACCAGGGTGGGGCGGGGATGGTTTCCGATGATTCAAGCGCATTACATTTATTGTGCAGTCAAACCTGTCTACTAATGATAATCTGTATTTGCAGCGGCTCCCCAGCGCTCACATCACCACTCAGCTCCACCTCAGATCATCAGGCATTAGATTCGCATGAGGAGTGCTCAACCTAGATCCCTCACATGTGCAGTTTAGAGTAGGGTTTGTGCTCCTATGCGCATCTAATGCCGCCGCTGATCTGACAGGAGGCGGAGCTCAGGCGGTGATACAATCGATGGGGAGCGGCTGTAAATATACATGAAGCTTTGCTCGCTTGCCCACCACTCACCTCCTGCTGTGGGGCCAGTTTCCTAACAGGCCATGGATCAATACCCATCCTCAGTCCCGGGGCTTGGAGACCACGGGATTAAATCATTGGCTATTAGTGATTGCTTCAACTTTCAACTCCTGTCAACTACAGTTAAAAACCAACAACAACTCCAAAGATAACACATGTATTAAGGAATTCTAGGAGAAAAGGTATATTAATGTAATGAAAATTGGTTGTCCTATGATGATGTGACTAAGTGATCTCTTTAAAATGTTGTTTTCTTTTTTTTTTTTTTTTTTTTTTTGAGACAAGAGTCTCACTCCATTGCCCTGAGTAGAGTACCATGGCATTGTCATAGCTCACAGAAACCTCAAACACCTGGGCTCAAGTGATCCTCCTGCCTCAGCCTCCCAAGCAGCTGTGACTACAGGCGCTCACCACGACGCCCAGCTAATTTTTCTATTTTTAGTAGAGACGGGATCTCACTCTTGCTCAGGCTGGTCGTCAAACTCCTGAGCTCAAGCGATCCTCCCGCCTCGGCCTTGCAGAGTGCTAAGATTACAGGCTTGAGCCACCGCTCCAGGCCTAAAACGTTGTTTTCTAAGTTAATTTTATTACTGTTTATAAAGACCTGATGGGGGTAGGGCATATAGAATGTTTTAAAAACCTGAATTTCCTTTAAAAGTTACCTTAATGTCGAACTTTTAAGATCAAGGAATAGTGTGTCAGTCGTGCTATGTGTCGTACAAAAATAATTGGGCAAAGATACTCTTCATCTGAGATATAGTGGGTTAACGCAGTTTTCTCTCATTTGTTAAAGTGGTTTGCTTTTGTGTTGCAGTGCCAAACCCAAGCCCGAAATCCACGTGTCTATGGCCTCTCCGGTCACTATGTCTGTGGAGACCGTATCCAGTCAAAGTAATGATCAGCCTACCATCGCCGTCCCTCCAACTGCCCAGCAGCCCTCACCAGCCATTCCAACCATGATTGCAGCAGCCAGTCCCCCATCACAGCCAGCCGTTGCCCTCTCAACCATTCCTGGAGCAGTCCCCATCACTCCCCCCATCACCACAATTGCAGCTGCACCACCACCGTCAGCCACTGTGGGTGGCAGTCTCTCCTCTGTCTTGGGCCCTCCTGTACCTGAGATTAAAGTAAAAGAAGAAGTAGAACCAATGGACATCATGAGGCCGGTTTCTGGTAAGTTCATTCCCAAAACACTCTGCATTGGCAGACACTGCTGCCCTTTTCCTAACTCTGCTCGAGATTCCTCCTTCCTAACTCCTGTCCGATCTCTGCCAGGCAGCCAGACTCCCTGATGCCCATTTTAGATGTTGCATTTTAGTAATTTTTAACAAATAGATGAAAGCATTAAACTCCTTGTGGAGGACTTTGGTACTTTAAGATGGGAGTCTGCCAGCCTCCTCATTTGCTGGCTAATTAATAAACTTCTTTTTCTTTCTCCTCAAAAAAATAAAAATAAACTTCCTGTGAAAACAAAAATCATTTCGCTGTGCTTTGGTAATTAAGTTTAATTTCTGGCCAAAATTATGAAAAAGATGAATATTTCCCCGTGGATATCTTTCAATATAGCTTCCTTTGTTTTAAGAAAATATTACCATGTAAAATGGGTCACAATATGGTCATAGCCAAGTACTATTTATTTGCAATTTATTCCCTGCCAATTTTTGTTGCCTTGTTATGCAATAAAGATTTATATTGTTGATAAACTTATATGTGATTAGTAAAATCTTAAAACTATTCATTACCCCTTTTCCCTCTTCATCTTAACTCTAAACTTCGAGTTTGTGAAAATCGAATCACTCTGTAGGTTTCTTTTTTTGTTGTTTTGTTTTTTCTAATAATTTATTATGGAATCTTGTTTTTCCTGATTATAAAAGTAACATATTGAGTGTATGAAATTTATGAAATCTAGACAAATCCAACGTGGAAATCAAGTTATTTTGTGCTCCAGTTACCCACTGGTATTACCCGCCATTTCAGCATGAAGGCCCGTGTTTCCCATGTCGCATGTTGAATAAGAGGTGTGACTTTGTACTGTTTAGAGTTTTTCACACCTGCTGTTTATTTATCTATTTATTATGCCAAGAAATAACTTTCCATGGGTGTACTTAGTCTTGACACCTTTATTCAAAGATACCATGGATAATCCAGGAGGAGAAATTGAACGTGCGTAAGTTTGCTGTTCATCTGCTGGCTGTTTGCACGGTTCTCCTTCCTTCTCTGTGCTAGGAAGCTGACAGTAATCCTGCCTCAGCCTGTGCGGTCTATATCAGGGATTGTTCTGGGCACTGACAATACAACTTCGTACAAAACAAGTGCATCGTTTTGTTGGTTTGGTTTGTTTTAAAAAATGTGTTGATTGTAATGGTTCCTTTTTTTTTTTTTTTTTTGAGACACAGTCTCGCTCTGTCACCTGGGCTAGAGTGCTGTGGTGTCAGCCTAGCTCACAGCAACCTCAAACTCCTGGGCTCAAGCAATCCTCCTGCCTCAGCCTCCCGAGTAGCTGGGACTACAGGCACACACCACTACACCCAGCCAATTTTTTCTATTTTTAGTAGAGACAGGTCTCGCTCTTGCTCAGGCTGGTCTTAAATTCCTGAACTCAAGCGATCCTCCTGCCTTGGCCTCCCAGAGTGCTAGGATTACAGGCATGAGCCACTGCACCCAGCCAAAACAAGTACATCTTCATCCTCTTAGATCTCACATTCTAGTGAGGGAGACAAACAGTAAAAAGATAAATAAGTTATATATATGTTTAGGGGATAAGTACTCTGGAGACAAAGCAGGGACAAAATATAAGGGAAAGTTGGGGCTGAGGCTGAAATTGTAAAAAGGGTTTTAAGAGAAAGCCTTATTGAGGAAGTGCCCTTTGGTAGAGACATTAAAGAGATGAAGTGCTGGCCATGAGTATATCTAGGAATAGAGTATTCCAGGCCAAGAGAGCAGTAAGTGCAAAGGTCTTGAGACAGGAGCATGCCCAGTGGGTTCAAAACTTAGCAAAGAGCCAGAGGTCACTGGAGCTTAGAAGTAAGTGAGGGGAGTGGTAGACGACAGGGTCAGAGAAATAGGGTCATGTGGTTGAGCAGGGCCTGTGGGTCACTGTAAGGACTTTGGCGGGGTTGGTGGGGAGCTGTTAGAGGGATTTGGCAGAATGTCCTGAGCCCACTTAGGTTTGAAGCAGAACACTCTGGCTGCTGGGTAGAGAACAGACTGTGGGAGCAAGGATGGAATCAAGGAGACTTGTCTATCAGCTTTTGTGTTAATTTCAGGAAACACTGGGGGCTCAGCCAGGGTAGGAGCAGTGGAAGTGGTATGAGATGGTAGAATACTGGATATATTTTTAAGGTAAAGCTAAAAGGATTTCTTTAAAAATAGGATGTTGAGTGTAAGTTAAGAGTATCTGGGGCTACTCCAGGGTTTTTGGTCTCAGCCCCTGGAAGCTATGGCATTACCATTGGCTGTGTTAGGGAAGGTTACAGGAGGACCACGTTTTGTAGGGAGAGATTAGGAGTTCAGTTTTTGACACAGTAAGTTTGAGGTGTCTGTTGGACATCTAAATATAGATATTGAGTAGTTGGATCTATCAGACTGGCTTTTGAAATAGTAAATGAAGTTGCAGGTATAAATTTGGGAGTTGTCAGTGTGTATGTAAATTGTATTTAAACCCATGATCCTGTGCAGGGAGGCGGCCACGCTCCCCACAAAAAACCGGGTCCCTTTGATAGGGTTGCAAGGGATAAGAAAATAATGGAAAATGGAAAATAATGGAAATAAAAGAATACACAGAGACAAAGATATAGTTTTATAGATTTATAAAGATTATAGGCAAAGCGGGTGGTCAGGGGGCCTGGATTTCTCCATCAATCTCAGAGGCCAGTCAATCTCAGAGGCCACAAGTGAAGTTTTACATGGTCATTTATAGGTACAGTGATCAGTTGCCAGGGGTAACAGATTTACATAACAGCAGGTAGTTCCTCTTAGGTTAACAGTTTTTCAGAAGGCTTCTACAGATCCCTTAACTAATTCTATCTACGTGAACAAATGATTACAAAATCTTTCAAAGACTAAGTTCTAAGGTAAATTTATCACTTAACAGAGGGGTGAGATATATTGGCTCCATATTTTCTTTATCCGGTTATTGTGAATGGAGACAGGTAGTCCGGAGTTTTAAGCAGGAGCTGTCCCTTGGGCTAATTGCTTATAGCCACGGGCGGCTGTCTCTTCGGGGTAGGCACTCTGGGATCACCTCTCATCCTATAGTTTTTAACAGATCTGCTTTACTTTACAAAGCAAATCCAAAACTTTAGGTCTGAGAAACGCAGCGCCTTGTGGGATTCAGCCGCTACTGTCTTTCAGAGACGCCCTCCTGAGGTGAAACAGCTTTCGATATGCAAACTCACACGTTCACATGTTCCTTCAGGGCAAAGCTCTGCAAAACTCCTGAGACGTTCCCTGTCTCCAATATATTTATATTAATTTATGGAGCAACAATCCTGGATGAGTGGATGAGGTCACCTGGGGAATGAATGCTGTTTCAAAACAGAAGCAGCCCCTGACCTAGCCCTGGGACACTGTGCCATTGTGAGGTGGCAGAAGAGGGGGTGTCTAGCAAAGGCGACTGAACACAGGGCCAGAGTGGCAGGCCAACGACTCGGAACGGAGGATGTGCCGTCCTGGAAGGCAAGGACAGACTGTTTCAGGGAGGCGGGGTGATCAGCTGGGTCACGTGCTGCTGAAAGATGAGGAATGCAAATACTGAGCAGTGACTTTTGGATTTGGCAGCACAGAGGTCAGAGAGATGTTGAGAATAACGGTTTTCATGCAATGATGGGGTCAAAGAGTGATCAGGAAAGAGTTCAAGAGAAAGCCGGGAGAGAAATAGAGACGGTCTATGTAAACAACACTTTGAGGAGTTTGTTCTAAAGGGATAGAAAAAAGAAGGTAATATCTGAAAGAAAATGGTGTCAAGAGGAAGTTTTTTTTTTTTTTTTTCCGAGACAGAGTCTCACTCTTTTGCCTGGGTTAGAGTGAGTGCCGTGGCATCAGCCTAGCTCACAGCAACCTCAAACTCCTGGGCTCAAGCGATCCTCCTGCCTCAGCCTCCCGAGTAGCTGGGACTATAGGCATGCACCACCATGCCCAGCTAATTTTTCTGTATATTTTTAGTTGTCCAATTAATTTTTCTATTTTTAGTAGAGACGGGGTCTCACTCTTGCTCAGGCTGGTTTCGAACTCCTGAGCTCAAACAATCCGCCCGCCTCGGCCTCCCAGAGAGCTAGGATTACAGGCGTGAGCCACCGCGCCCGGCCTAAGAGGAAGTTTTTAAGATGGAACAAATAAAGAGTTTTGTCTGTTAATGGGAACGATCCAATAGCGTGGGAAGAATGAACGTGAATTCCTGGAGTGTGTCTGAGGGGTGAGGGTAGGTGGGTGTACCTGAAGGGGTTGGCCTTTGCTGCCAGCACAGAGAGGAGGAAGCTTCAGGGTCACATGCATGTGGGGAGATGGGGTGGTGGGACTCAGTGGACATTTTCTTCTGATTGCGCCTGTCTTTTCAGTAACGTAGGTAGCAAGGCCATCCGCTGAGAGTACGGATGGTGGAGGAGGCATTGAAGGTTTGAGGAGGAGAAGGTGTGAAGTAATCATCTGGAAAGAGACTAGCCTTAGCAGATATGGGAGGATTGTCCACGTGCGGCCAGTCAGCATTGCTGTGTGTCGCTAGCTGCATTCAGCCGCGTAGGCACAGACTAGTCGGAGCATTGGATTTACCTCTTGTGCTTTGGATAAGGGAGTGCAGTGAAGCACAGTGAAGGAAGAAAATGAATAAAGAGATTGTAGAATTTCAACCAGCAATAGGGGAGGACAGACAGGGACAAGTGATGACAGGATCGTGGTGAGGTGAGTCGGTAATAGTTTTTCATGGGTCTAAAGAGTGCTGGAAGCTGGGTTCTAAGGACAGTGACCTGGAAAGAGCATTGGATTTGCCTGGAGAGTTGGATGCTAGAAATTGAGGTTGGGTGTGAGGTGGTTTGCAGCTACTAGTGACAGCAGAGTTTGGAGTGTGACTGTTGGGAGTGGGTAGCTAAGTCGAGTGGAGGAAAAGGATGGGGCAAATATGTGGCAGAGTGGAAACAGGAGTTACGGTAACCCTTAAACATGATTTTTAAATCCCTGGATGTGTGATTCATGCAAGCGCAAACAGACGTTTACTTCCTCACTGTGAAAGCTTTTCATCCGGAGGCAGAGTGCTGTGCTAGCTAAGAGTACAGGCTCTGAAGCTGGACTGCTTCTGGCAACTCCCGACTCTGCCACTTTGTACTTGTGTGTCTTGTGCCACATTCTCTCATCTGTGAATTGGAGAATAATAATGCTTACTTATTCAGATTAGTTTTAAGATTATGAGTTAATTGGTTACCTGCTAGGAATTTATGTTTAAAGGCCTAAATAGTGGCTTAAACAGGTAAGATGTTATTATCTCCTTTGGAGCAAGTCCTAAGGCATACAGTGCAGGGATGATATGTGTATTCTATCAAGTCATGGAGGATCCAGGCTCTTTCCTTCTCTTCGCCATCCCTAGGATTGCACCCTCATGCCCTCAATCCTAGATAGCTGCTGGAGCTCCAGTCATCACATCTGAGTTCCAGGGTAACAGAAGGAAGACAAGGAGTACAAAGTCACTCCTTTTTCTTTCTCTCTCTTTCCTCATTCTTTACACCTTCTTTTAAGGAAACTTCCTAAAAGTGCCACAGAACACTTCTACTTTCATCTTATCTGACCATACCTATAACAGAAGCTAGGAAATACGTTCTTTGAGCCGAGTCCCATGTCAAAATGAGGGTCCTGGACGTAAGAAAGATAAAGATGTGGGGTATTAGGGGGCAGTTGGCAGCCTCTGCCACAATTAGAATGCTTAGCACAGTGCCAGGCACATAGGAAGACTCAGTAGATGTTAGCTGTCTGTGCTATTTCCTCAGTCATCGCCACTGCTAGAAGTCAAGTGAAGCTTTCCATCATGCTTGGGTTCTTACAGATGTTTGTGCTCCTTTTCCTATGACAGCAGTTCCTCCACTGGCTACCAACACTGTGTCACCGTCTCTCTCATTGCTGGCAAACAACCTGTCTATGCCTACAAGTGACCTACCACCTGGTGCCTCCCCAAGGAAAAAGCCTCGGAAGCAACAGCACGTGATCTCGACAGAAGAAGGCGATATGATGGAGACGAACAGCACTGATGATGAGAAGTCCGCTGCCAAGAGTCTCCTGGTGAAGGCCGAAAAGCGCAAGTCTCCTCCCAAGGAGTATATCGGTAACGATCACTGACGCTAACTGTTGTCTCCTGACGCTTCCCACTTAAGTCAGGAGTCCATCCCAGGGGCGTTTACATAGTCAGTTTTACTTACAGCTCACTTACTGGAATTGAAGTTTGGGGATTGTTGAAAATATGTAAGAAGTTATTTAATGTCTTCTTCCCTTTTGTATAGATGAGGAAGGTGTGAGATACGTCCCTGTGCGTCCAAGACCTCCCATCACTTTGCTCCGTCACTATCGGAACCCCTGGAAAGCTGCTTACCACCACTTTCAGAGGTACAGTGACGTCCGGGTCAAAGGTTAGTTTCCCCAGAAACATCCAGTATTTATTTTAACATCCAGTGTTAATGTGTGAAATCATTGTAACACTTGGCTATATTGTAATTACAATAGAAGAAAAATATAGAATCACAATTTTCTAGTTTTCAAAAAACCATAAATTTTCACTATAAAATCTTGAGACTTCAGTGCTTAACAAGTGAAATATCCTGTTGAGTATTAAACTTAGAAAATTATCCTTTGCCCCAGAAAGCTGTATGCACTTACTGGAATTCCAGTGTAATGGTTAAGTGACAGCCTTGGTTTTAGTAAAATGCACTGTGCTAACAGCTTCCCAAGTACTAATAGGATGACCTCCTTAGCCCCCAGAGCAACTGTGGGAGAGCTGTGCTGGATTGCTGTTTAACATGGTCCATAGTCCGTAGGGGTTCTAGGATGCTAAAATATATGTGTCTCATAAGCATTTTTTCAAAAGACCTTTTGTTTAAAATATATATGAAGCTCTTGGAGTGGTCTAGGTCAAGCCCTTAATAAGTGCTTTGTTATTGTTGTTGAATCTGACAATAACATTTAATAAACCCACATATAATGAAAATGGCTGACAGTACTTTGGAAATACTCTTCAAATATTTCTCTTGATGGACCTTATGTGTTGTTAATCTTTGCTGTAATAAATGCACAGAGAACTGTGAGTTTCCAGAGAATTGATCACATTTTCCATTTTCTTACATAAATTCTACTTGGCAACTTCTCTGAGGGTTCTCTTGAAGACTCAAGATGAGTCCAGTTTGGATGGGGTACTGACCAGTGTCCAAGAGCAGGGGTGAAGGTGCTGACGGTTCATTCTCTAGAAGTACAGAGGTGGTGGTACTTCCCAGATATTCTTCCTGACAAGTATACTTTGAGGTTTGACAAGAATGTGAGATTTCCAGAGGTCAGAGAATGCTGACCTTTAGTGGAAGCAGGATATTGGCCACTAAACATCTCTTCGTGCCACAAGAATTTCATGGCAGTAAAGTATTTAGGGATTTGCCTGGTAGTGTTTAAGCCATACTAAAATTATTGCATAAACAGAAAACAAATAATAACATGACAGACTTACGCCTTAACATATCAGTAATTGCCTTAAATGTAGTCTATACATACCAATTAAAAACAGTTTGTAGAGTGGATGAAAAAACACAAACTATATGCTGTCTACAAGAAACTCACTTTGAATACAATGGCATAGGTAGGTTGACAGGAAAAGGATGGAAAAATATATACAAAAATTAATTTACATAAAATCACCAGTAGCTCTGTTAGTATCAGGTAAAGTAAACTTAAGAGGAAAGAATATTGCTAGAGAAAAAGAGACACATTACATAGTGATAAGAAAATCAGTTGTCCAGGAAACAATCCTAAATGTATAGGCAGCAGAAAGCAAGACCTTCAGAATACTTGATGGATAAACAGTTAGAGGTAGAGATAGAAAAATGAACAGTTATAGTTAGAACTTTAACACACCACTCTTAGTTCTTGATAGAACTACTTGTCGGAAGGTAAGCAAGACTGTAGAACACCATGAACCAACAATATCTAATAGACATTGATAGAATACTCCAACAACAGCAGAATACACATTCTTCCTAGTGCCATAGAACATATAAAGATAGACCATAGCCTGGATAATAAAACAAACCCCAACTCATTTAAAAGAAATCATAGAGTATCTTCATTGACAATAATGGCATCAAACTAGAAACCAATAAGAGAGAGAGAACCCAAAAAGCTCTAAACCATGAAAATTAAATAGCACATGTGTAAATAGTCCATGGGTCAAAGAAGTCTCAAGAGAAATTTTTAGAAATGCATAGAACTGAATGAAAATGAAAATAAAGTAATAACATAATAAAATGTGTACTAAAGCAATGTTAACAGGGAAATTTATAGCATTAAATGCTATGAGCAGTTTTATCCTCATAAATTCAGTGATGTAAATGAAGTGAACCAATTCCCTGAAAAACCACAAACTATCAAAACTCAACCAGAAACAAACAGACAATCTGGATGGTTCTATAACCATTAAATAAATTAAATCCATAATTTAAAAGCTTCCAAAAAGAAATCTCTAGGCCCACATACTTTTACTGGAGAATTTTGCCAAATGTTTTGATGAGAATTAACACCAATTCTCTATAGTCTCCTCTATTATAAAATATAGAAAAGGATACTTCCAAATTATGAAGCCAATATGAAATCAAAACCAGACAGAGTACGAGTATAGCAAACTACAGGTTAGTAATTCCTCATGAATATATTTGCAAAAATTCATTAACAAAATATTAGCAAATCAAATCCAGCAATATGTACCTTGAGCAAGTGGGATTTATTCTAGCTACGTAAGTCTGGTTCAACATTTGAAAGTCAATATAAGTCATCATATTAACAGACTGTCAGTTTCCTAGGGCTGCCATAACAAGTAGCACAGGACGGATGGCTTACTAGTAGAAGTTTATTCTCTCATGGTTCTGGAGGCTGGAAGTTCAAAACCAAGGTGTGACAGGATCTTCTCTCGGTAAAAGCGTTAAGGAGAGTCCTTCCTTGCCTCTTTAGTTTCTGGTGACTGACAGCAGTCCTTGGCTTGCAGCATGTCACTCCAGTGTCTCCTTCCGTCTTCACATGGCATTCTCTTCTGTGTCTGTCTGCCTCTTCCACCTTCCTTTCCCTCTTTTTCCGTCTCTCCCCTCCTCACCTCCTTCTTTGACTCTCTCTCCCCCTCTCTCCTTCCCTCCCTCCTTGGAAGGACACCAGCCATTGGATTTACAACTCATCTTAATCCAGTGTGACTTCTCCTTCCTAAATTACATTACTTTTTTTTTTTTTTTT
>NW_012148697.1:2375620-2378986 GCF_000956105.1 Propithecus coquereli
ACAGTGGCATCTCTACTCTTTCTGTCATGCCCACAGCCTCCCTGAGATGACAGTGGCTCTCTATTCTTTCCCTGACCTAACCCAACTACTAAAGTCACTGATTGCTAGCTGTTTCCCCTACTGTTTTCAACAGTGCCCTGGAGCACAGATTCCTCTACAAAACTAATCCAGTCAAATTGTAGTTTCGTGGGCAGAATGGTTTCTAAGGTCAGTGTTCTGTATTTGTTCTGCCCTCGAGAGGGCTCCTCTGGCTGTCCTGTTCTGTCTATTCCTCACTCTATCCTGCAGACTAGCCCGCATGGTCTAGGCTGGACCGTCGTTAGACACACACTTCTTCTCCCTGTTGCCTCTCCACACCCTCTCCTGTTCTTGGGAACACCTTTAGGTTTAAACTTCTTCACACTCTTGCAAATGGAGTCAGTTCCTTTGGGAAGAGATTAGAATTATCTGTTTTACAGCCCACTTCTTACCCTGGCAAAATCTCTGAGCCAGGGCATTGGAGATGCAGGTGGAGACACAACGAGCTTATCTCTGAGTGACAGTCGTGCTGCAGGAGGTCAGCGCTCAGTGCAGGGGGACGAGGGGAGTCAGCAGCTCTGGGTCCTCTCTGCTTGCCTCTCCTACCATGAAACCACTGCCCCAAGTAAAGAAATTCTTGATAAAATATTGGTACTTAGGCTGTTTGCACACAAATGATTTAGCTTTTTAAAAATTGAAATATGCTTATTTTTATTTTTATATGGTTCCAGAGGAGAAGAAAGCCATGCTGCAGGAGATAGCTAATCAGAAAGGAGTATCCTGTCGTGCCCAAGGCTGGAAAGTCCACCTCTGTGCTGCCCAGTTACTACAGCTGGTAGGTGGAGTTCCACCAGTTGTTATATCATGCTAAAGAAGATTCTAGAGATGTCTGAGTTCATGGAACATTCTCTTTTGAGTAAATCTGAAGCATTCCAACTAACATGGGTCTTGCTGGAATTTTTGTGTGTGCTATATAATATTATAATCATTATACCAGTTACATACGATTGTAATCAAAATACATCTGAGTTCTGGTACCCAGACCCAAAATATATGGAACAGCTGTGGTATAAAGTTAAAGATTCAGAATCATGTGCTGTCATGACATCTAAAACAGGGTGAGCCTCAAATGGCCTAACCGTAACCCACTCTTCAGATAAGGTCTCCTAGCCACACAGCCGTCTTATCATGGGGACCAGGAACAGTTCCTGCTTCTCACTGAGTAGTGGGCTGTAGTTCCCTGCCAGCTTCCAGTATTACTCAAATAAGCCAATCACATCCTCTCTCAGAGACCAGGGGTACTTCTCCCAAGTCTGCCTCCCACAGCCCCTGTTTGTTCAATCTGTTCCTGAGTGCAACCCCACGTGACCCTGCATGGTGCGCCAGGTCCTCTTCCCCCAGGCTGTGAGTGCAGTCACGCACCCCATAATAATGTTTCGGCCATCAGCAGACTGCATATATGACAGTGGTCCCATAAGGTTACAGTGGAGCTGAAAAATTCCTATTTCTAGTATTTACTACACTATACTTTTTAATCATTATTTTAGAGTGAATTCCTTCTACTTAGAAAAAAAGTTAACTATAAAACAGCCTCAGACAGGTTCTTCAGGAGGGATTCCAGAAGAAGGCATTATTATCATAGGAGATGACAGCTCCATGCGTGTCACTGCCCCTGAAGACCTTCCAGTGGGACAAGATGTGGAGGGGGAAGACAGTGGTATTGATGATCCTGACCCTGTGTAGGCCCAGGCTCGTGTGTGTATTCGGTCTTAGTTCTTAACAAAAAGGTTTAAAAAGTTTTAAAAATTTCTTAAATAGAAAAAAGCTTATAGAATAAGGATATAAAGAAAGAAAATATTTTTGTACAACTCTACAATGTATTTGTGTTTTAAGCTAAATGTTATTACAAAAGAGCCAAAAAGTTTAAAAATTAAAAGGTTTTAAAGTAAAAAAGTTACAGTAAGCTAAGTTTAGTTTATTATCGAAGAAGGGAAATTTGCTTTATAAATACAGTGCAGCCTAAGTGTACAGTGTTTATAGTCTGCAGAAGTGTACAGTGATGTCCTAGGCTCTCACGTTGACACTCACTCACTCACCCAGAGCAACTTGCAGTCCTGCAGTCTCCATCCAGGGTTAGTACCTGATATATGAGTGCCATCTTTTTATCTTTCATGCCATAATTTTACTTACATTTTCTATGTTTAATATTTAGATACAAAAATACTTACTATTGTGTTACAGTTGCCTACAGTATTCAGTACAGTAACATGCTGTACGGGTTTGTAGTCTAGGAGCAATAGGCCACCCGATATATCCTAAGTGTGTAGCAGGCTGCACCACCTAGGTTTGTGTAAGTACACTCTATGATAGTCGCACAATGGAATTGTCTAGATGCATATCTATAATGTATCCCCATTGTTAAGAGACGTATGACTGTGACTGTATATGTCATGAACTACCATGAATCTTATCTGTGCAACGTTGCATCTTACATATTCAGCTATTTCCATAACCCTAGGACAAGAATCCCTCCTTCACCAGCCAGGTGAAGAGACAGCAACATCATGAAGTTTTCCCTTCTTTTGAGTAGCACTGATCTGATGAAAATTGTCTATTGTCAGAATCTAAAAAAATATAGTGCCGTGGCTAGTTTTTACTTACAAAAAACTATTTCCGTGAAACTTGTGGACCTGTTTTTCAGAGAAATTGTGAATTCAGGGCAATATTTAAAAGTTATCTTTGAAGATAGACTCTGAACTATGGCAAATTATAATGTAAGTCTTTGTTGATCAATATTCTATACTGTTTGTTAACCTTAGTACCTTAGTCGTTGGGAGAAAGGACTTTGTCATCCCAACAGCTCTCATACCAGCTTAGAAAGGTGATTCAAAGTAGGCTCATTTGCCTGAGGTTGACATAGAAAAGTATCTCTGAGGTCACGATGTCCTCCCTCTTATGTGTTGCAGACAAATCTGGAACATGATGTCTATGAAAGACTTACCAACCTACAGGAAGGGATCATCCCAAAGAAAAAAGCTGCAACTGATGATGATCTACATCGAATAAATGAACTCATACAGGTTTGAATGAGCCTTTTCCCTTCTGATCATCCACTTTGTGAAGTTGCTTACTACGAAGTCCTACTTCTCCCATTTCCCTCCCACATCCACTAGTATCTTTAGAAAAAACCTATTATTTGCTTCAGCTTTCATTACTGAGAAACACATTTTCTATATATAAAAGCCTCAAAATGGCCTCTCCCAACAGTGAGCAGCTCTTTAAAAGCCGTTGTCTAGGCCGGGCGCGGTGGCTCACGCCTGTAATCCTAGCAGTCTGGGAGGCCAAGGC
>NW_012148697.1:2379171-2392443 GCF_000956105.1 Propithecus coquereli
AGTAGAGACGGAGTCTCGCTCTTGCTCAGGCTGGTTTCAAACTCCTGAGCTCAAACAATCCTCCTGCCTCGGCCTCCCAGAGAGCTAGGATTACAGGCGTGAGCCACTGCACCTGGCCTACATTATATTTTAATTCCAAATAAGGTTCCATTCACAGGTACCAAGGGACTTGAACATATCTTTGGGGGACGTGCAATTCAATCACACAACAAAAGCTAATGAAGAAAAATCACATGATCATATCAATAGATGCAGAAAATTTATTTTACAAAATGCAACACCTTTTCATGATAAAGACTTTCAAAATTAGGCCAGGCAACACAGAGACCCCCATCTCTAAAACAGTGCCAAGGTAAATGCTGGTCAAGATACACAGAAAGTAGATCTCGTGTGTTGCTTTGGGCACTCAGAGCTTGTCGTCCCACTTCCTTCCCGCCTCCCTTGTTTCTGCGAGAAGTCAGTGCACTGTTAGCTGTGTTGGGGCTCCCTTGTCTTAATAAATGAAGTGTCATTTTCTCTCTTGCTGCTTTGAAGATTTCCTCATCTTGGGTTTTTCACATTTTACTATGAGGTGTCCATTTGTAGGTCTCTTTGCACTTGTCATACTTGTAGTTCTTTCAGCTTCCTTGATGTTTTGGTTATTTTTCAATAAATTTGGGAGGTTTTCAACCATTTTTTCTTTGAATATTTATTTTCGTTTTTCTCTCTTCTTCTGGTATGCCTCTCACACATCTGTTGCTTCTCTTAATGCTATCCCACATTTCTCTGGGGCCCTGTTCATTTTTTCTCATTGTTTTATTTCTCTGTTCCAGATTGCATAATCCCTATAGATCTTTATTTAAGTTTGCTAATTATTTCTTATACCAATTCAGATTTTTTGAGCCCCTCTCATGAATTTTTAAATTTGAGTTACTATACTTTTCAACTCCAGAATTTTAATTTTTTTTTTTTTTTATAATTTCTGTGTCTCTGTTGTCTATTTCACGTGTCGTAATCATCCTAGTCCCTCACTTTTTCAGTCTTGCTTTATCTTAGTGCTCTGCACTTGTTTGTTATGGGCATTTGAAATCTTTTGCTGTTACTTTTGACACCTGAACGTTCTCACAGGCACTTTCTATTGCCTGCATTCTTTTCAGAAGTATGGGCCACACTTTCCTGCTTCTTTGCATGCCTTGTAATTTTTTGTTGGAAACTGGACTGTTTAGATAATGTATTGAAAGAACTCAGACTGGTCCTCCCACTCTCGGGCTTGCTGTTGTTACTGGCTTATTTAGTGACTGGCTGGATTAGTTTAGTAAAGTCTAACTACTACCCTCCCTCTCCCACACAAGTGTTCTGCCTCTGGTACTTCTCCTCAGGGAGGCCTGTCTTGGGGCATGCCCACAGCCTCCCTGAGATGACAGTGGCATCTCTACTCTTTCTGTCATGCCCACAGCCACCCTGAGATTACAGTGGCATCTCTACTCTTTCTGTCATGCCCACAGCCTCCCTGAGATGACAGTGGCTCTCTATTCTTTCCCTGACCTAACCCAACTACTAAAGTCACTGATTGCTAGCTGTTTCCCCTACTGTTTTCAACAGTGCCCTGGAGCACAGATTCCTCTACAAAACTAATCCAGTCAAATTGTAGTTTCGTGGGCAGAATGGTTTCTAAGGTCAGTGTTCTGTATTTGTTCTGCCCTCGAGAGGGCTCCTCCGGCTGTCCTGTTCTGTCTATTCCTCACTCTATCCTGCAGACTAGCCCGCATGGTCTAGGCTGGACCGTCGTTAGACACACACTTCTTCTCCCTGTTGCCTCTCCACACCCTCTCCTGTTCTTGGGAACACCTTTAGGTTTAAACTTCTTCACACTCTTGCAAATGGAGTCAGTTCCTTTGGGAAGAGATTAGAATTATCTGTTTTACAGCCCACTTCTTACCCTGGCAAAATCTCTGAGCCAGGGCATTGGAGATGCAGGTGGAGACACAACGAGCTTATCTCTGAGTGACAGTCGTGCTGCAGGAGGTCAGCGCTCAGTGCAGGGGGACGAGGGGAGTCAGCAGCTCTGGGTCCTCTCTGCTTGCCTCTCCTACCATGAAACCACTGCCCCAAGTAAAGAAATTCTTGATAAAATATTGGTACTTAGGCTGTTTGCACACAAATGATTTAGCTTTTTAAAAATTGAAATATGCTTATTTTTATTTTTATATGGTTCCAGAGGAGAAGAAAGCCATGCTGCAGGAGATAGCTAATCAGAAAGGAGTATCCTGTCGTGCCCAAGGCTGGAAAGTCCACCTCTGTGCTGCCCAGTTACTACAGCTGGTAGGTGGAGTTCCACCAGTTGTTATATCATGCTAAAGAAGATTCTAGAGATGTCTGAGTTCATGGAACATTCTCTTTTGAGTAAATCTGAAGCATTCCAACTAACATGGGTCTTGCTGGAATTTTTGTGTGTGCTATATAATATTATAATCATTATACCAGTTACATACGATTGTAATCAAAATACATCTGAGTTCTGGTACCCAGACCCAAAATATATGGAACAGCTGTGGTATAAAGTTAAAGATTCAGAATCATGTGCTGTCATGACATCTAAAACAGGGTGAGCCTCAAATGGCCTAACCGTAACCCACTCTTCAGATAAGGTCTCCTAGCCACACAGCCGTCTTATCATGGGGACCAGGAACAGTTCCTGCTTCTCACTGAGTAGTGGGCTGTAGTTCCCTGCCAGCTTCCAGTATTACTCAAATAAGCCAATCACATCCTCTCTCAGAGACCAGGGGTACTTCTCCCAAGTCTGCCTCCCACAGCCCCTGTTTGTTCAATCTGTTCCTGAGTGCAACCCCACGTGACCCTGCATGGTGCGCCAGGTCCTCTTCCCCCAGGCTGTGAGTGCAGTCACGCACCCCATAATAATGTTTCGGCCATCAGCAGACTGCATATATGACAGTGGTCCCATAAGGTTACAGTGGAGCTGAAAAATTCCTATTTCTAGTATTTACTACACTATACTTTTTAATCATTATTTTAGAGTGAATTCCTTCTACTTAGAAAAAAAGTTAACTATAAAACAGCCTCAGACAGGTTCTTCAGGAGGGATTCCAGAAGAAGGCATTATTATCATAGGAGATGACAGCTCCATGCGTGTCACTGCCCCTGAAGACCTTCCAGTGGGACAAGATGTGGAGGGGGAAGACAGTGGTATTGATGATCCTGACCCTGTGTAGGCCCAGGCTCGTGTGTGTATTCGGTCTTAGTTCTTAACAAAAAGGTTTAAAAAGTTTTAAAAATTTCTTAAATAGAAAAAAGCTTATAGAATAAGGATATAAAGAAAGAAAATATTTTTGTACAACTCTACAATGTATTTGTGTTTTAAGCTAAATGTTATTACAAAAGAGCCAAAAAGTTTAAAAATTAAAAGGTTTTAAAGTAAAAAAGTTACAGTAAGCTAAGTTTAGTTTATTATCGAAGAAGGGAAATTTGCTTTATAAATACAGTGCAGCCTAAGTGTACAGTGTTTATAGTCTACAGAAGTGTACAGTGATGTCCTAGGCTCTCACGTTGACACTCACTCACTCACCCAGAGCAACTTGCAGTCCTGCAGTCTCCATCCAGGGTTAGTACCTGATATATGAGTGCCATCTTTTTATCTTTCATGCCATAATTTTACTTACATTTTCTATGTTTAATATTTAGATACAAAAATACTTACTATTGTGTTACAGTTGCCTACAGTATTCAGTACAGTAACATGCTGTACGGGTTTGTAGTCTAGGAGCAATAGGCCACCCGATATATCCTAAGTGTGTAGCAGGCTGCACCACCTAGGTTTGTGTAAGTACACTCTATGATAGTCGCACAATGGAATTGTCTAGATGCATATCTATAATGTATCCCCATTGTTAAGAGACGTATGACTGTGACTGTATATGTCATGAACTACCATGAATCTTATCTGTGCAACGTTGCATCTTACATATTCAGCTATTTCCATAACCCTAGGACAAGAATCCCTCCTTCACCAGCCAGGTGAAGAGACAGCAACATCATGAAGTTTTCCCTTCTTTTGAGTAGCACTGATCTGATGAAAATTGTCTATTGTCAGAATCTAAAAAAATATAGTGCCGTGGCTAGTTTTTACTTACAAAAAACTATTTCCGTGAAACTTGTGGACCTGTTTTTCAGAGAAATTGTGAATTCAGGGCAATATTTAAAAGTTATCTTTGAAGATAGACTCTGAACTATGGCAAATTATAATGTAAGTCTTTGTTGATCAATATTCTATACTGTTTGTTAACCTTAGTACCTTAGTCGTTGGGAGAAAGGACTTTGTCATCCCAACAGCTCTCATACCAGCTTAGAAAGGTGATTCAAAGTAGGCTCATTTGCCTGAGGTTGACATAGAAAAGTATCTCTGAGGTCACGATGTCCTCCCTCTTATGTGTTGCAGACAAATCTGGAACATGATGTCTATGAAAGACTTACCAACCTACAGGAAGGGATCATCCCAAAGAAAAAAGCTGCAACTGATGATGATCTACATCGAATAAATGAACTCATACAGGTTTGAATGAGCCTTTTCCCTTCTGATCATCCACTTTGTGAAGTTGCTTACTACGAAGTCCTACTTCTCCCATTTCCCTCCCACATCCACTAGTATCTTTAGAAAAAACCTATTATTTGCTTCAGCTTTCATTACTGAGAAACACATTTTCTATATATAAAAGCCTCAAAATGGCCTCTCCCAACAGTGAGCAGCTCTTTAAAAGCCGTTGTCTAGGCCGGGCGCGGTGGCTCACGCCTGTAATCCTAGCAGTCTGGGAGGCCAAGGCGGGTGGATCGTTTGAGCTCAGGAGTTCGAAACCAGCCTGAGCAAGAGCGAGACCCCGTCTCTACTAAAATTAGAAAGAAATTAATCGGACAACTAAAAATATATGTAGAAAAAATTAGCCGGGCTTGGTGGCGCATGCCTGTAGTCCCAGCTACTCGGGAGGCTGAGGCAGGAGGATCGCTTGAGCCCAGGAGTTTGAGGTTGCTGTGAGCTAGGCTGATGCCACAGCACTCTAGCCCGGGCAACACAGTGAGACTCTGTCTCAAAAAAAAAAAAAAAACAAAAGCCGTCGTCTTCATGGTCACTGGTTGATGACGTGATGTCTTCTGTTTCAGGGGAATATGCAGAGGTGTAAACTTGTGATGGATCAAATCAGTGAGGCCAGAGACTCCATGCTTAAGGTTTTAGATCATAAAGATCGTGTCCTGAAGCTTCTAAACAAGAATGGGACTGTCAAGAAAGTGTCAAAATTGAAGCGAAAGGAAAAAGTGTAAACCCAGAAGAATCAGGAGTTTGGAAACAATTTGTGAAGAATGTTGATGGGGGTGGGGGGAGGGTTTTGGTTATTTCCAAAGTGGAGCACTGAAATAAAGGAAGTATTCCTTAATTCACACGTGAAAGCAGAGGGACCCATGGCATCCAGTGGCATGAAAAGACCTGAGCTGACCAGACACAGTGGGCCCCTTCCTTTGTTCAGACGTGTCCCTGTTGAGCCTGCTCTGTGTCATAAGTGACTCCCGATGCGTCAGTGTCCACCAGTTGGAAGCAGTGACAAGGATGGATGGCTGGTGTTCTCCAGCCAGCCGGTTCATAGAGTATCTGGTGGATTCCTGCAGGCCCCGTACTGAGCCTGGACCGGAAGTATCCACTCGGACCATCTGTTATCTCTCTACGCTGAAAAATGAAACCTCTTCCACTTACCCCATTCGGTTCTTCTGCCTGACCGACAAATGCCCAGTTGGCCTTTACAGCAGTGCCACAGCACCAAGCGAGCTGCCACATCTCACACTCTAGGAGTTCTTGTCATTTTTTAAAAGAACCATTTCCAAGTGAAATTGTTATATGGTCTGTCCTGCGTGTGTCGGAGTTGGGTTTTTATGGAGGTTCGGAGCAGGCAACGTCGTAAGTTGCTCTCAGATCCGTGTTCTGAGGCACCTTCTTGCTTATCTGTACTTCTGTAGCTGGCGTGACGCTGTCGTATGTACCACACATCTCCAAACATTAATAAAGGAATCAAAGAGGTTTTTGTACATGAGCAGTTGGCATCTTTTTGTAAAGTGAATCAGTGCTATACTCTGAACTTCACTGAAGTGTTTCCCCTACTGCGATTTCTCACGCACTGTTGAGAGTCTGCTTTGTTACAGTTTAGTTGGTCCACAGAGTGCCGCTTATCCTGATCATCTGGAGATGTTACAGTGGTAAAGTCTGTTGGACCACGGTTATCTTAAATACAAGCCTGTATTGTGGCCCAGTACAGATTGAAATTGATCAAATTATAGGACTATTAACACATTAACTGCCACACTAGAAAAAAAATTTTTTTCCTTGGGGCCACGATGTTTTATTACAAAAATAGAATAAAAACTCTGAAAACAAAACGATCCTTTCTAATTTAATGAAAAATTTGTTATTTTTTATTGTTTTCTGTGTGTGAGTTATATGCAACTTGAAAAATAGTTCATGTGGCTCCCAAGGTAAAGAGACATGTGAATTACATGTGCTTCACATGTGCTTCATGAAGCCCTGGGCTCAAAACTAGTGTGAGTTAAATACAACTCACATGGCAGTTAATGTGTTAAGGCTGCAGTACTAAAGGTGGAGCACTTGCAGGTGGGTGGATTCTCTTAACAAGGTTGTTTTTCCTTCCTGTGAACTAGGCTGAGTGGTGGGGTAACTCAGGCTTGCTTCCTTTGGGTACAAGACCAGCAATCTTTCTCCCTTCTATCTGCCTTCTGTGTGACAGGCCAGGAAAGATTGTCTCAGAGGCTGCTGCCTCTGGGAGCAAGACCTTACCACCCTCCTCCCTTAGGATACATGTTTCCAGCCAATTACCAGGTTGGGGTTGGAGCTCTTCTCTTTGCCCTGACGTGAATAGTTTTGAGACAAGGAGTGTATGCCCGCGCCTTTGGGACCAGTGTCTGTCTCGCCTGAGACAGCCCTCCTTGTATTCGAATGGTAAACTGTCATCTGCTGTGAGATTGGGGTAGAAAGAAGCAAAGCCGACTTTTGGCCTTCCTAGGGTTAGGCCACGTAGGCCTGCATGGCGCAGAGGCATCCCGGGAGCAATCGGGGCTGTTTCACCAGAGCGTTTCAATAGGATGTGGCACCAGCTTAGATGCTACCAGTTCACCAGGGTCCTTGGCCCGAGTTCTCATCCGTGCACACATTGCCCCAGTGCTCCCACTGGCTAGTGTAGGACAGGGTTCAGGTGGTTGGGATCCTACGTTACAGGCATGTTCTCTGGAAGTATTGTCACCATTTAAACAAATTTTAGGTCATGCTTTTCAAAGGAAGTTTGTCAGTACAGAGCCTTGACGTCAGTGGAGGTTGGAGTAATAGTGTTTTCACTGTTCCTTTGCCTTGTGAGGACAATGTCATCAGAAGTCAGGAGAGGCAGAGGGGAAGAATCTTATCTAAAGACACAACGGTTTTGAAAACAGCTTTTTGAAAAAGAAGTAGTTGACATACAATAAACATTTTACGCAATTCAGTAAGCTTCGACACGCACACCCATGAAACCACCCCACAGTGCGAAAGCTTCCTGCGCCTCTGACGCGTTGCCGCCTGCCCATCCCCGCACGGACGCCGATCTGCTTTCTGTCGCTCTAGTTTAGTGTGGATTTTCTAGAATTTTAAATGAATGAAATTATACAGTTTGTACTTTTTGGGGGCAGAGAGTCCAGCCTGCCACTCGGCGTGGTGGGAGTGGGTGCCGGGATTTGTTCTCGTTGCTCGTCTCAGCAGTGCGTTGCTCTGTATGGCCGAGCAGCTGTTGCATGGTTATTCCAGTTGTTCATTCACCCGTACAAAGACACGTGGGTTTTAAGAGGTTCCGAATATTACAGGTAAAATTTTTGTACGCTTGTGGGCTTCGTATGGGCATGTGCTTATACATAGCTTTTTAAAATTTTTCTACTGTATCATATTTTTTTTGTTTGGTTGGTTTTTTTGAGACAGAGTCTCACTCTGCTGTGCAGGCTGGAGTGCAGCGGTGTGACCATAGCTCACTGCAGCCTCCAACTCCGGGGCTCAGGCAGTCCTCCTACGTCAGCCTCCTGGGTAGCCGGAAATACAGACATGTGCCACCACACCCGGCTGATTTTTTAAAATTTTTTGTAGAAACATGCTATCTTGCCCTGGTGTCGAACTCTTGGGCTCAATCAATCCTCCTGCTTCAGCCTCCCAAAGTGCCGGAACTAGAGATGTGAGCCACCGCACCCAACGTGCGTTTTAATTACTGATTCTACATTAAGTTATTTACCAGGGATTTATGACCAGGAGATAGGGCTGAGAAGTCCAGAGACTGACTCTACTCCAGAAGAATGTCATTCATATATTAAAGATTAGAAAGAATTGAAAGTATATTTGAAATAAGACTTAGATTTGGCTGCTGCTCTTTACAGTGGAAAATCAGAGAAACATAAATCTGGAAAACACATTTTAGCCCATCTGGCTGGTCTAGAAAAATCTTTCATACTATTTTTAAAAACCTGGATATTTCAAAAGATCATTAAATAGAAAATGCCTTATGTATATTTCTGGTGATTTTATCATAGTAATAATATAGAGTCACTATTTTAGCGTTGAAAAGTTATTTCCAGATTAGGCCGGGCGGGGTGGCTCACGCCTGTAATCCTAGCACTCTGGGAGGCTGAGGTGGGTGGATCGCTCAAGGTCAGGAGTTCGAGACCAGCCTGAGCAAGAGTGAGACCCTGTCTCTACTAAATAAAAATAGAAAGAAATTGGCCAAACAACTAAAAACTGAAAAAATTAGCCAGGCATGGTGGCGCGTCCCTGTAGTCCCAGCTACCTGGGAAGCTGAGGCAGGAGGATCGCTTGAGCCCAGGAGTTGGAGGTTGCTGTGAGCTAGGCTGACGCCACGGCACTCTAGCCCAGGCAACAGAGTGAGACTCTGTCTCAAAAAAAAAATAAATAAAAGTTATTTCCAGATTATATAGTCTACTCCAAGCTGGGATGAAATGGATACCCTAAAAAGGATGTAGTTTTTTTCTTTTTAAATTGTAAAATACCATGCGGAACCAGAAAACTACTACCTGAAGCAAATGTGTGGCTTCACGAATTTTTTTTAATCACAGGCTTGTTCTCTGTGTTCGTTTTGTTTTATTTTTTAAATCACAGGCTTGTTCTCTGACAAATTCTTAAAGGAAGAAAAACTTTAAAATAACCTCCCAGGGTAGAAATAGAACCTTGTCAGTCACCTCAAGCCCCACAACTGCTGTATTTGAGTCACAACCTTCTGCTTTGCTCTAAAATAGCCATTATCTTAACTGTTTTTTTTTCTCAAATAACCATTTTTATTGTGGTATAAATACAAAGTAAAATGACCAAATCTTAATAAGCTTTGTCAAAATCTCATGTGTTCTGACAAATATATACACCCATGGCCAACCCTGAATGAAGATACATGACATTTCTGTGACCCCAGAAAGAGAGCCTCTTTGCAGTCAGTACTCCTGTGCCCCAGCCCCACAAAAGGTAAATGCTGGTGGCAGTCTGTTAACATAGATTAAATGTGTCTCTTCTTTAACTTTATATGAACAGATGCGTACAGTACGGGCTTGCGTCTGGCTGCTTTTGCTCCACGTAATTTGAGATCCATCCGTTTGTATGTCTCAGTGAGTTGTTCATTGCTGAGTCCTATTCTGGTGTGTGAATATGCAAGTTTTTTTTAATCCATTTCTCTATTGAAGGACATAGAGAAATTTTCAGTTTTTGGCTATTATGAATAAAGCTGCTATAAACATTTGTGCACAGGTTTTTGCATATAAATAACTTGTCAAATCAGGTAAAAACCTAGGAGTGTTATTGCTGGATCGTAAGGTAAAACTGTGTTTAGATTTGTGAGAAACTGCTGAGCTGTATTCCACTGTGGCTGTATCATTTTGCATTCCCACCAACAGAGTTCCTGTTGCCCCACGTCCTCGTCAGCATTTGGGATTGTCAGCGTTTGGGATTGTAGCCAGTCTGAAAGATGGTATCTCGTCATTTTCATTTGCAGTTCCCTAATGACATACGATGCCGAGGGTCTTCGCACGTTCATTTGCCATCTTAAATATCTTTGGTGAGGTATCTGTTCAGGTTTTTCCTAATATTTTAATTAGGTTGATTTATTATTGAGTTTTAAGAGGCTTTTTTGTATATTTTGGATACAAGTCCTTTATCAGGTATGTGTTTTGCAATTATTTTCTCACATCTCACAGTCTGGCTTTTCTTTGCATTCCCTTAATAGTGCCTTTTGAAGAGCAGATGTTTTCAATTTTAATAAATGTCAACTTAATTTTTTCATTCATGAATCATGCTTTGCACATTATATCTAAGGACTTATCGCCATAAATAAATAAATACATACATATATACAACAGGGGAAAAAAAGACATTGCTAAATCCAAGGTCACCTAGACCTCCTCCAGTTTACTTCTATGAATTTTATAGTTATATGTTTTACGTGTGGGTTTATGATCCATTTTGAATTAAGTTTTGAGAAGGTCTGTCACGAGTTTTTTTTGGTCCTATGGCATCCAGTTGTGTTCTAGCACCATTTGTTGAAAAGAGTATCCTTTCTCCATTGAGTTGCTTTCGCACCGTTGTCAAAGGTCAGTTGCCTGTATTGTGGAACTCACTATCCTGTTGCATTGATCTATTTGTTTATTCTTTCACAGATACCACTCTGCTTTGATTACTGTGGTTTTATAGTAAGTCTTGACATTCACGATTGTGTTGGCTATTCTCCGTCTTTTGTCTTTTCATATAAATTATAGACTGTCACTATCTACAAAATATTTTGCTGGGACTTTGATTAAAGTTACATAAAATGCATAGATGAAGTTGGGAACAATTGACATCTTCATAATGTTGAGTGCTCTAATCCACAAACATGGATTATCCCTCCATTTATTTAGCTCTTCGATTGCTTTCATCAGAGTTTTAGCATTTTCCTAATATACATCCTGTGCCTATTTCATTAGATTTGTACCTAAGTATTTGATTTTTTTTTCTTGGTACTGTTGTAAATGGCACTATGTTTTTAATTTCAAATTCCATTTGTTCATTCGTGGTACATAGGAAAGCAATTGACCTTGAGTGCTACAATGTTGCTATATTTGCAAAAGATTTTTTTTGAATTCCTGGAGATTTTCTATAGAAACAATCCATCAATGAACAAATAGTTTCATTTCTTCTTTCCCAGTGTATATACCTTCTATTTCCTTTTCCTGTCTTAATTCATTAGATAGGACTTCTAGCAAGATGTTGAATAGGGGTGAAGAGAGGGGATATTCCTGCCTTGTTCCTAATCTCAGGGTAAAGTGTGTACTTATCCCCATTAAGTATGACATTAGCCGTAGGGTGTTTTGTGGATGTTCTTTATCAAGTTGAGGAAGTGCTCATCTATTCCAACCTTGCTGAGAGTTTTCAGTCATTGACTGGATGGTGGATTTTGGCAAATACTATTCTGTGTCAACTGATCGTATGAATTTTCTTCTTTAGCCTGTTGACATAGTGGATTATATTAATTGAGTTTTTGTTGTTGAAACAGCCCGTCAAACCATATCTGTAGTAAATCTCACTTGGTTGTGGTATATGATTCTTTTTATACATTGTTAGATTCAATTTGCCAGTATTTTGTTGCATTTATGTTCGCAAGAGATAGCGGTTTGTGGTTTTCTTTTTTGTGCTATTTTATATGGTTTTGGTATCTTTATACAGTTCTAGCCTCATAGAATGAGTTGGGAAGTGTTCTCTCTGCTTCTCTTTCCTGGAGGAGATTATAGAGAATTGGTATTTGTTCCTTATATATTTAGTAAAATTCAGCTGTGAAAATACTTGGATGTGGCACTTTCTTTTTTGGAAGATTAATTGTTAGTTGAGTTTTTAAAATAGATACAGGCCTATTCAGATTGTTTATTTCTTCTTGTATACGTTTTGCTAGTTTCTGTCTTTCAAAGAATTGGATCATTTCATCTAAGTTACGCAATTCGTGGGCATAGAGTTGTTCATAGTATTCCTTTATCATCTTTATGATGTCCATGGGATCAGTAGTGATAACACTTTATCATTTCATTTTTTAAATTATTTATTGAGCTATTATAATTCACATATAAATAATTCATCTACTTGAAGTATATAATTCAATGGCTTTTACTATATTCACAGACTTGTGCATCCACCAACACAATCAGTTTGAGAACACTTTTATTGTCCCCCAAACCAACCATCTACTATGTAACTATTACCCCCATATTGGTGTTTAATCCATGTTAATTTTTGCATATGGTGTGAGGGAGAGGGGGTCCAAGTTCATTTTTTTGCATATGGCTAGCCAGTTGTTCCAACACCATTTGTTGAAAAAACTATTTTTTTTTTTTTTGAGACAAGGTGTCATTCTGTTGCCCAGCCTGGAGTGCAGTGGTGTCATCATAGCTCATTGCAACCTCAGACTCCTTGCTTCAAGCGATCCTCCTGCCTCAGCCTCCCAAGTAGCTGAGACTACAGGTGTGCACCACCACACCAGCTAATTTTTCTATTTTTTGTAGAGATGGGTTTCACTATTGCCCAGGGTGGTCATGAACTCCTGCCCTCAAGTGATCCTCCTACTTCAGCCTCCCAAAATGCTAGGATTACAGGCGTGAGCCACTGCACCCTGCTGAAAAAACTACTCTTTACCCATTGAATTTTCTTGGCAGTTTGTCTAAGGTCAGTTAGTTTATAGGTAAAGATTTAATTCTGGACTCTCAATTCTAGTCCACAGGTCTATGTGTGTATCCTTAGGTTACTACCACACTGGTTTATTATAACTTAGTAGTAAGTGTGAGATCTCCATTTTGTTCTTCTTTTTTTAAGGAGGCTGTTCTAACCTGACTGTTCTTAGGTCTTTGAAGTTCCATGTGAGTTTTAGGGTCAAGCTATCAATTTCTGCAAATAAGTTATCTGAGATTTTGATATGGTTTATTTTGAATATATGGATAAATTTTGAAAATTTTGCCATCTTAAATCTTCTGATTCATGGACATGAGATGTCTTTCCATTTATTTAGTACTAATATAATTTCTTTGAATAAACAATGTTTTATAATATTCAGAATATAAGTTTTTCACTTCATTTGCTAAACTCATTCCTAAGCACTTCGTTGTTTTTGATGCTATTATAAACGGAATTGTTTTGTTAATTTCATGTTTGGATTGCTCACTGTTACTGTATAGAAATACACTTTATTTTTTATT
>NW_012148697.1:2394747-2397508 GCF_000956105.1 Propithecus coquereli
CAAAGTGCTAAGATTACAGGTGTGAGCCACCATGCCTGGCTGTAAACTTTTTAATTTTTTTAACTTTTTGACCCTTTTGTAATAACACTTAGCTTAAAATACAAATACATTGTACAGTTGTACAAAAATATATTTCTTTATATCCTTATTCTGTAAGCTTTTTTCTATTTAAAATTTTTTTTGTTTACCTTTTAAACTTTCTTATTAAAAACTATGACACAAACACACATTATCCTAGACCTACACAGTGTCAGGATCATCAGTATCACTGTCTTCCACCTCCACATCTTGTCCCCCTGGAAGGTCTTCAGGGGTCATAACACGCATGGAGCTGTCATCTCCTATGACAATATTGCTGCCTTCTGGAATACCTCCTGGAGGACCTGCCTAGGGCTGTTTTGCTGTTAACATTTTTTTATAAGTAGTAGGAGTATACTCTAATAAAATAACAGAAGTGTAGTGTAGTAAATACGTAAACCAGCAACACAGTTGTTTATTATCGGCCAGGAGGAGCATCTTCAGGTTGGCTCCCGATTCCAGTTGATGTGATCTTGCTATCTGGTATGGCAAGATATCCCAGACACGTCTTATGTATTTCCTGCTCCTGGAATCAATCATTTCTCCAAGAATCCTGGTTTTACTTCCTGAGAAGTGCTGATTTAACACTACAACCTTGGAAGGCAGTAGGACATGCTCATTGCTATTGGGTTTGGAATTGTTTCTAGGTTTTTCTAGTGGACAAATACACAAACACGGCCAGGCACAGTGGCTAATGCCTATAATCCCAACACTTTGGGAGGCTGAGGCAAGAGGATCACTTGAGCCCAGCAGTTTGAGACTAGCCTAAGCAACATAGTGAGACCTCATCTCCACACACAAAAAAAAAATTAGCCGGGTATGGTGGCACACACCTATAGTCCCAGCTACTCAGGAGGCTGAGGCAGGAGAATCACTTGAGCCCAAGAGGCTGAAGCTATAGTGAGCTATGATGACACCATTGCACTCTAGCTCAGGCGACAGAGCGAGACCCTGTCTTTAAATATATACACACACAAACACAAACATACATTTAGGTAGTGTTTGCCAGCTTTGTCCAGTGTAAATTTACTTCCCCTCCCCCATTTCCCTGATCTACTCGGAAGCAAGTCACTAGTACAGCCCACATTTAAGGGTGGGGAATTAAGCTCCACTGCCTTGAGGGGTCTCCCCCAATGTTTAAATAGTTGTGCTGTACTTACAATGTTAGAGCATATTGCCATGATACACTTTCTCTTCCCTTTGACCCTCAGTGTTAATTCTAGAAATGACTATATATTTAATGGTCACTATTAGTCCTATGGCAATGTCTCTTTAGTCACTTTTTTGATCGTCCGAAACTTGTTCTCTAGTAGGTTCCTCAAGAAGGGTTCGGAGATACAATATTCCTTGAGTTCTTATGTATCAGCAAGTTTGTCCACACCAATTATACTTGGTCAGTTTGACTTTAATAAAATTCTTAATTCACATATGGTTACCTGTTCATGTAACCTAAAGGAAATGGAAACTGTATTAAGAAAGCATGTGTAAATTGCTATAGTTTTGTTTGTGTGACTCCTCCAAATCTTATGTTGAAATTGGATCCCCAGTGTTGGAGGTGGGGCCTCATGGAAAGTGTCTGGGTCATGGGGGCAGATCCCTCATGAATGGCTAATGTCTTCTTCCAGGTCAAGAGTGGGTTCTTGCTCCATTAGTTCCCATAAAAGCTGGTTGCTTAAAAGAGTCTGGGACCTCTTTCCCCTGTCTCTCGATTTTCCTCTGTGTCATCTCTGCACACCGGCCCCTTCCGCCTCTACTGTGAGTGGAGCAGCCTGAGTCCTCACCAGAAGGAGATGCTGGCACCGAGCTCTTTGCACAGCCTGCGGGACCAAAGCCACATGAACCCTTTTTCTTTATAGATTACCTAGCCCCGGATATTCCTTTACAGCAACACAAATGGACTGAGACGTACATGTTTTTTCATTCAGATTAACACAGCAGTGTTTTAAAGGTCTCACTTATAAATCGATTTATCCCATTTTAATAGCATGTGATTGGTATTTCTGAAGCAATCTCTGAGATTGTGAGCAGCGGGTTGCTGCAACTACTTTATTCAAGGTGTGAGTCATACCTGCTTTTTCTTCTTCTTAACAGATGTCCAGGTTCCCGTAGTTGCCACAAACATAGCAGATTAAAACAACACACATTCATTCTTTTATAGTATCTGTGCTTCAGGAGCCTCGCTTAGATTAGCTGGTGCCCTGACCAGGGCCTCACCAGGCCCACAGTCATGATCATTAGCCAGAGCTGGGATCTCATCTGAGGCTGGGTGACTTCTTCCAGGCTGTCAGGGTCTTTGGCAGACTTCAGTTCCTGTGGGAGGCATGGTGGCTTTCTTCCTCAAGGCCTGCAGGAAGGTGTCTTTCTGCCTTCACAGCTCCCCTATCAGGGAAGGCCTCTTTTAAACAGCTTACCTGATTATCTGGACCACCCAGCATGATCTTCCTTTTAATTAACTTGAAGTCAACTGATTTGGGACCTTAATTACACCTGAAAAATCCCTTCAATTTTGCCAATGAAACCTAATCATGAAAGTGAAATCCCATCATATTCACAAGACTTATCCACACTCGGGAAGAAATTATAAAGGTCATGTGCTTTGGGGGCAGGAAACTTGGGGGCCCGCTTAGACTTCTGCCTACCCCAAGTGGATTGAAGAGAGGCTTGTTTGCTTTTTTTTTTTTTT
>NW_012148697.1:2397558-2400033 GCF_000956105.1 Propithecus coquereli
GGAATTGTTTTGTTAATTTCATGTTTGGATTGCTCACTGTTACTGTATAGAAATACACTTTATTTTTTATTTTTATTTTTATTTTTTTTAGAGATGGAGTGTCTTGCTCAGGTTGGTCTCAAACTCCTGACCTCAAGCGATCCTCTCGCCTAGGCCTCCCAGAGTGCTAGGATTACAGGTGTGAGCCACCGCGCCTGGCCTTCATGCTCTTGTAAATGGAATTTTTTAAAATTTTCTTTTAGATTATTCATTTCAAAAGTATAAAAATACAACTGAGTTTAGGGTATTAATTTGTATCCTATAGATTTGCTGAATTTGTTTATTATCTCCAATAGTTTTTGTGGGCTTGTTTGGTTTTTCTACATAAAAGATTCTTTCAAAAATAAAAAAAGATTCTATCATGTGCATAAAGAAATAATTTCTTATTTTCCAATTTGAATGCGTTTTCTTTTTCTTGTCTAATTATTCGTCTTAGAACTTCTACTACTATGTTGAATAGAAGTGGTGAAAATCATCACTACTGCTTTGATCCTGATCCTGGTATTGTAGGTTTTTCATATATGGCCTTTATCATGTTTAGGAAGTTCCCTACTATTCCCAGTTTATCAAGTATTTTTATAATGAAAGGATGTTGAGTTTTATCAAATGTTTTTTCTGCATCAGTTGAAATAATTATATAGTTTTATTTTTTCTATTAAATGATGTTAATTTTAGTATATAGAGCCATCCTTGCATTACAAGTATAAATCTCACTTAGTCATGATGTATAATAATCCTTTCTATATGCCACTGAATTTAGTTTGCTAGTACTTTGTTGAGTATTTGCATCTATACTCATAAGGGATATTGGTCTGTAGTTTTCTTGTACTTTTGTCTAGTTTGGATATCAGAGTAATGCTGGCCTTATAGAGTGATACAGGAAGTGTTCCCTCTTCTTCAGTTTGTTGGAAGAGTTTCCAAATAATTGGTTTTGATTCTTTTTTTTTTTTTGTAGAGATGAGATCTTGCTCTGTCACCCAGGCTGGAGTGCAGTGGTATGTGATCATAGCTCACTGCAGTCTCCAACTCCTGGGCTCAAGTGATCCTTGCACCTCAGCTTCCTAGCTAGGACTACAGGCACCTGCCACCACACCTGGCTAATTTTTAAATTTTGTGTAGAGACAGGGTCTCACTATGTTACCCAAGCTGGTCTGGAACTCCTGGGCTCAAGCAATCCTCCTGCCTCAGCTTCCCAAAGGTGTGGGATTAGGATTATAGGTGTGAGACACCACATCCAACTTGACTTTTCTTGAAATGTTTGGTAGAATTAGAGTAGCCATCTGATTCTGGGCTTTTGTTGGTTAGGTTTGTCATTACTGATTCAATCTCCTTACTAGTTATAGATCTACAGTCATGCATCTCTTAATGACAGGGATAAGTTCTGAGAAATGTGTTGTTAGGCAATTTCATTGTTGTGCAAACATCAGAGTGTACTTACTCAAACTTAGATGGCATGGCCTACTACACACCTAGGTTATATGGGGTGGCCTCTTGCTCCTAGGCTACACACCTGTACAGCATGTTACTGTACTGAATACTGTAGGCAATTGTAAACAATAGTATTTGTGTATCTAAACATCTCTAAACATAAAAAAGTACAGTAAAAATATGGCATAAAAAGTAAAAAAACAGGCTGGGCGAGGTGGCTAATGCCTGTAATCCTAACACTCTGGGAGGCCGAGGCGGGAAGATCGCTTGAGGTCAGGAGTTCGAGACCAGCCTGAGCAAGAGTGAGACCCCATCTCTACAAAAAATACAAAAATTATCCGGGCGTGGTGGCACATGCCTGTAGTCCCAGCTACTCAGGAGGCTGAGGCAGGAGGATCGCTTGAGCCTAGGAGTTTGAGATTGCCATGAGCTAGGCTGACGCCACGGCATGCAATGGAGTAAGACTCTGTCTAAATAATAAATAAATAAATCAAAACAATATTCCTATATAGGGCACTTACCATGAATGGAGCTTGCAGAACTGGAAGCTGCTCTGGGTCAGTCAATGAGTGGTGAGTGAATGTGAAGGCCTCGGACATTACACTACTGTAGATGTTATAAACACTGTACACTTAATTCATTAAAAATCTTTCTTCAATAATAAATTAACCTTAGCTTACTGTAACTTTTTTACTTTATAAACTTTTTAATTTTTATTTTAGAGACAGGGTCTCACTATGTTGTCCAGGCTGGAGTACAGTGGAGTGATCATAGCTCACTGTAACCTTGAAATCCTGGGCTCAAGGGATCCTCCTGGCTCAGCTTCCCAAGCAGTTGGGACTACAGACGTGCACCACAATGCCTGGCTAATTTTTTTTTTTATTATTATTTATTGTAGAGATGGGATCCCAGTATTGCCCAGGCTGGTCTCAAACTGCCGGCCTCAAGTGACCCTCCCACCTCAATCTCGCAAAGTGCTAAGATTACAGGTGTGAGCCACCATGCCTG
>NW_012148697.1:2403540-2406119 GCF_000956105.1 Propithecus coquereli
GAAACAAGAGAATGTAGGCAAATTAAAAAATTGGTAGATTAGAGACAGGGTGTGATGGCTCACACCTGTAATCCCAGCACTTTGGGAAGCCAAGGCAGGAGGATCACTTGAGGCTCAGGAGTTCAAGACCAGCCTGAGCAACATAGCAAGATCACATCTCTACAAATTTTTTTTTAAAAATTAGCCAGGCATGGTGGTGTATGGCTACAGTCCCAGCTACTTAGGAGGCTGAAGCAAGAGGATCACTTGAGCCCAGGAGTTCAAAGTTGCAGTGAGCTATGATAGTGCCACTGTACTCCAACCTGGGTAACAGGAAAAGATCCCATCTCTGAAAAAATAAAAAAATAAAAATAATAAAAGGGACATGTGCAACGAAAAAGTAATATGGAGCCATTGCCATAAAGGTCCTACCTGGTTAAGTTTCTGAACTTGAAGGATAAAGAGTTCTTCAGCCACACAGGCATAAAGAGTAAGCCAAGACAATTAATGGGAAGTAATAGTCTTTGCAACAAATGATAGTGGCACAACTGGGTGTCCACATACAAAAGAATGATTTTGGATCCTTACCTCATACTTTATGCAAAAATTGGATAAAAATGAATCAAAAAACCTATTATGTGAGAGCTACAATGATAGAACTATTAGAAGAAAACATAGTATGTTGAGTTAGGCAATAATTTTTTTTAAAGAGGTGGGGTCTCTGTTGCCCAGACTGGAGTGCAGTGGCATGATCATAGCTCACTGTAGCGTCGAACTCCTGGGTTTAAACCATCCTCTCACCTCAGCCTCCTGAGTAGTTGGGGCCACAGGTGTGCACCACTACACCTGAATAATAGCTATAACTTGTTTTTTTTTTTTTTTTTTTAAGATGTTGCTCTTGTTCAGGCTGGTCTTGAACTCCTGGCCTCAAGTGATCCTCCAGCCTCAGCCTCCCAGAGTGCTAGGATTACAGGCATGAGCCAACTGGCCCGGCCTGAAAGTATTTATTTTAAAAAAGTAAGTTGACCACAGAGGTCTACAGAAAAAAAGAATAATGATAATAATAGAAATAAAGCAATACAGTGTAACAGCTATTTACACAGCATTTACACTGTATTGAGTGTCATAAGTAATCTAGAGATGATTTAAAGTATAAGGAGGATGAAAATACCATGTAGTTTTCCAGAAGGGACTTGAGCACCCTCGATGTTGGTACCCGCGAGAGTCCTGGCATCAATCCCCCACAGAACCGAGGGAGGATTGCGCTTTGACTGAATGCGTTGCGGTTCCTGAGCACCATGAGAAGGTTTGGCAGTATACTGAGGCCAGTTTTCCTACGAGCTGATTTCTCCTGGGTGAGCTGAAGTAGCATGGCTCGGCCACACGACAGAGACCAGACTCCAATTATGGCAAACTTGTCCCCTCCACTGCCCCCCCAGGCACATCCCAGCTGCCGCTGCTCTTCAGGTCGCCTCAAGAGTGCCGGCCTAACTATTGGAACTGCTTTCCGCTCAGTTTTCCGTAACCCTGCCTCGGAACCCTCCAGCGAGGACTGGTCCCCGCGCCTGAGGCCTCCGTCTGCTCTTCCTGCGGCGACGCCAGCCTTTCCCGTCGGCCTCCGCGCGGCGCCGTCGGGAGCCCGGGACGCAGCCACGGGCCGAAGCCACCGCACAGTCCGGAGCCTTTGGGCAGGGATCTGAATTCTCCGGGGACTATGGTGTGGCAGTTAAAAACAAACAAAAAAAAAGAGGTAACAGTCCCAGGGCCCTGCGGAGGATAGAGGAGGAGGGAGAGGAAAACATAAAGAAATGACCAGTCACTTCTTAGATGCCACACACCAGTTGTACAAGTGATAAAAGGAAAGCATTGATAAATTAGATTTTATCAAAATTTAAAACTTTGTGCTTCAAACAATACCGTTCTGAGAGTGAAAAGACAGTCCACACAATGGAAGAATTTATCTGTAAATCTTATGTCTGCCAAGGAACTTGTATCCAGAATATTTAAAGAACTCTTAAACTCAAATTGGGTTAAGACAACCCAGTTTGTCACATGGACAAAGGATTTGAATAAACATTTACTCAAAGAATATATATGAATAGCCAGAGAGCATATGAAAAGATAATCAATGTTATTAGTTATAAAAATCACCACAATAAGATGCTAATTCACACCCATTGGGATGACTCTAATAAAAATCATGGCAACAAGTGTTGTCCTCAATCTGGAGAAATTGGAACCCTCATACATTGCAGATGGGAATCTAAAATGGTACAGCTACTCTAGAAAACAGTCTGGCAATTTATCAAAATTTAAACATAGAGTTTCAGTATGATCCAGCAATTTGATTCCTAGGTATATACCAAGGGAATTGAAAACATATGTCCACACGAAAACTTGTACATGAATGTTTATAGCAACATTATTCATAATAGCCTAAGAGTAGAAACAACTCAATATCCACCAACTGATCCATTCATACAGTAGAATATTATTTGACCATATAAAGGGATGAAGTGGCCGGGCGCGGTGGCTCATGCCTGTAATCCTAGCACTCTGGGAGGCTGAGGCGGGCAGATTGTTTGAGCTCAGGAGTTCGA
>NW_012148697.1:2407204-2410128 GCF_000956105.1 Propithecus coquereli
CTCTAGCCAGGGCAACAGAGTGAGACTCCGTCTCAAAAAAAAAAAAAAAGAACTCAACAATGGGGAAGTCAAGACAAAAGGATTGGAGGTGAAAATTGCACCAATTTAATATAGAACCAAGATTAAATAGGAGAAAGACAGTTTGAAATAGATAATAATTATTGTAAACAAAGGAAGATAATTGACTCCCTTGTTTTACTCTTGGTTTTGCTTATTTGTTTTCTGGTGGATGAGTTGTTACTCCTTAGCCGATTCCGACTTCCACGGCCACCGTCCTGCTGCCTGCCTTATTTTGGAGAAAGGAGAAAAGTGATGTTAAACGTCCTTCCTCTTGCCCTTCGTCTGCCTGTTGATTTTGTTGTTTATATTTGTGTATGTTGTTAGTATGGACTCTCCACTATACTGTTCTGCCGGAACCAGCAACTCTAAAATCTCAAGGCTTATACTCCTTGCTCATGTTACACAGCGAACACTGGGAGTACCCGGCCCTCACTGTCAACACACCAGGGGCATAGATTGCTGGAGAGGTTCGCACTGGCAATCACATGCTTTAGCCCACAAGTAAGACTTGTCACTTTGACTCACAGCCCACTGACCTGTTTAAGGGGGCAAGAAAGTATACTCTTCTACATCCCTAGCGAAAAAAACTACTGGATATGGGTGAGTGCCAGAGGGGTCTACCACAGCAAGTGACTTGGATCAAGCTAGTTGGCTCTGTCTTCCTGGATTTGAAGTACATCACTAACCCACAAAGGGTCAGAAAGGTAGAGTCTTATGCCTCTAGTGGTGGTGAGACTTCCAGTTTCTGGCACCACTAAAGCCAGAAGCATTGTGTCCATGGGGTGAGCTCTGGGGTCTTGCGTTCAGCAAGCGCAGCCTCGCTGTCCTCGAAGGACCACTAGTAAGGTGTAGTTTTGGTTGTGGTTCTCCCTACACAGCCTCGGACCAAGCTGCTTCACCGGCTCTCCAAAGAAGTCTGTATCCTTCCATAAATTCTTCATCACAAAGCAGCCAAAGAGGATTTTTGCCATTTGTAGTTGAGAACCCTTACTGAGAGGGGACCGCTATGCACACAGCATTTAGGACCATCAGACAACTGGGAAAAGCACTCTCTCTCATTTGCCACTTCTGTGCATAAGGATAAAATTTATATGATAGAAAAGCCAAGTTTGCGAGTTGTCCATGAAAGATTTTATTCCCAGTCCCCACATGCTCCAAATGGGTCCACAGTTAGTTTGGCTTTTGTGAGACCTTTATTTCCTTTAAGAACAAGAACAAAAATAATCATCCTATCAACTCTGCAAGGACACACATATATCCCCATTTCTTTCTCAAAATTGAGCACTTAGGATTTTTTTTCATCAGTAATTGAAAGCTACCTGTAGCTCTGCCGGCACTTCAGGGTGGGAGCTAGGAATAATTTCTCAAGTACTAAACTGCAGCTAACTGCCAAACCCATTTTGCAAAGGAAAGTAAGGTGCTAAGCCATTTCCAGCTACAAAACAAAATATATACAATCCAAAGAATTGTAGAAAGTATTTGCAAATTATATATCTGACTTGTATCCAGAATATGTAAAGAATACTTATACCCCAATAAAAAAAAACCCACTTAAAAGCACTTGAATAGACATTTCTCCAAAGAAGGTATGCAAATGGCACATTAAAAGATATTAGGGAAATGCAAACCAAATCCGCAGTGAGATACCACTTTATGCCCAGTCAGGTGGCTATAACAAAAAAGATGGACAATACGTGTTGTCTAGGATGCGGAATAACTGCAACCCGCATGCACTGCTGGTCGGAAGGTAAACTGTTGCAGCCACTCTGCAAGGCACTCTGGCAGTTCTTCAAAATGTTAAACCTAAAGTTACCACGAGCCCCGGCCATTCCACCCCTAGTTCCATAGCCAACAGAAGTGAAGACACATGTCCACAGAAATACCTGCACGTAGATGTTCATGGCAGCATGACTCATAGCCAGAATGTGGAAGCAACCCACGTGTCCAGCAACTGAAGAATGGATAGATACAGCGCAGTGTATCCATCCCACAGATTATCATTCGGCCATAAAAAAGAATGAAGTTTTGACCCAGGCTCCAACATAGATGAACCTTAAAAACATCAAGTGGAAGAAGCCAGTCACAAAGACCACATACTGTATGATTCCATGTACAGGAACTGTCTCGAAGAGACAAACCCATCGTCAGAAAGGAGATGGTGGTCACCAGGGCCGGCAGAAGGAAAGATGAGAAGAACAGTTGCAAGGTGTGGGGTTTCTTTTTGGGGAGATGAAAGTGTTCTAAAATCGATTGTGGTGATAGATGCACAACTCTGAATATACTAATAACCACTGAATTGTAAAATTTAAAAGAGTTAATTTTGTGGTATATGAGTTATGTCTACAAAACTTTTTTTTTTTTTTGGAGACAGAGTCTGGCTCTGTCACCCTGAGTAGGGTGCAGTGCAGTCATCACAGCTCACTGCAAACTACGACTCCTGGGCTCCAGCGATCCTCCGGCCTCGGCCTCCCAGAGTGCTGGGATTACAGGCGTGAGCCACCGCGCCCGGCCCAATGCCTCTTTAATGTAACAAATCTCTGATCACAAAAGTTCAAGGTCAGGATGGTAAATATTTGGATGGAAGAGGCTGCTTTTTAGGAAAGGCAGCTTCTAAAACATTGGAATAAGTGCTGGCCTCATGGTCCTGAGACTTGGACGGTGCTCCTAGTGAGGCTGCCCTGTTTTCATGGCGTGGCCGAGTCATTCCACCTCTGGGGCTCAGTTTCCTTATCTGTACAATGGACATTTTGGACTAGATAGTTTCTACCTCTGGGGTGACATTTTTCTCTCTATAATAAATACAGATATGTATGATTATGGCAAATATATTCAAACTTTGGGTTTTTTCCTGTCCTTTTATAAAT
>NW_012148697.1:2410178-2410814 GCF_000956105.1 Propithecus coquereli
AAGAGTGAGACCTCGTCTCAAAAAAAAAGAAAAAAAAAAGGGATGAAGTACTGATACACAGTACAACAGAGATGAACCTCGAAAACATTATGCTAAGTGAAAGAAGCCAATCACAAAAGACAACATGTGATTCCACTTATAAGAAATTCCCAAAATAGGCAAATCAGTTGTTGCAAGGGGATGAGGGGAGGAGAGTGTGGCGGGTGACTGTTGATGGGTAGGAGGTTTCTCTTTGGAGTAAAGAAAATATTAGATTATGAAAAATTAGATTATGGTGATAATTCCAAAGCTCTGTAAATATACTAAAATCCATTAAATTGTAAACTTTAAATAGGAATTTTATGGTGTATACATTATATCTCAATAAGCTATTAAAAAAAAAGCAAGTTTCTTTAAGGGGTCAAAAATCAGACTTGCCTAAGACTTCTCCATGCCAAATTCTGTAACAGAGACTATAGAGCAATGTCTGAAATTCTAAGGGAAAGATTGACACAAGAGTTTTATGCACAGTCCAGATGTCTAGTTTTTTTCTTTTTTTAAAAATCACTTCTCACCTGAGAACAAACATCTATTCAAATACAAAAGCAACGTGCAGACAGACTCAAGACAATTAATGGGAAGTAATAGTCTTTGCAA
>NW_012148697.1:2414035-2421495 GCF_000956105.1 Propithecus coquereli
GTAAGATTTAATTTTATTCTTATTAAAAGGGTAAAAACTTTCAAAGATGCACTGGATCATTTGCATGCAATGAGTGCACCACCCCTGCAGTGAGGGGTCCAGGTAGGTCACGGGAAGGGAAGGAGAATGAGAGCCCCTTCGCCGCTCCCCCGCCCTCCGTGCATGTCTCTTTGGTCTCCAGAAGAAACTGTTGTTGGCCGTTGTATGCGCCCTTGCCACCTTCTGTCCCATGTAAAGACATGTAGATAGACAAGCATATGCAGACATACCTTGTTTTATTGTGCTTCACATTACTGAGCTTCACAGATATTCTAGTTTTTACAATTTGAAGGTTTGTGGCAACCCTGCATCGAGCAAGAATATCAGCACCATTTTTCCAACAGCATGGGCTTGCTTCATGTCTCTGTGTCATGTTTTGATAATTCTCCCACTATTTCAAAGTTTTTCTTTACTATCTATCATGGTGATCTGTGATCAACGATCCTTGATGTTACTATTTTAATTGTTTTAGGGCACCGCCAATCACGCTGACATAAGACGGCGAGCTTAACGGATACGTGTGTGTGTTCTGACGGCTCCACTGACCACCCATTCCCTCGTCTCTCCCCCTCTCCTTGGGCCTGCCTATTTCCTCAGACACAACAATCTTGAAATTAGGCCAACCGATAACCCTACAACGCTCTCTAAGTGTTCAAGCGAAAGGAAGAGTCTAACGTCTGTCACTTTAAATCAAAAGCTGGAAACGATTAGTGAGGAAGGCAGGTCAAATGCTGAGATAGACCAAAAGCTAGGCCTCTGGGACCAAACGGTTAGCAAGTTGTGGATGCAAAGGAAAAGTTCTTGAAGGAAATTACAAGTGCTACTCCACTGAGCATATGAATGATAAGAAAGCAAAACAGCCTTATTGATGATACGGAGAAAGTTTTAGTAGTCTGGATAGAAGATCAAACCAGCCATAATACTCCCTCAAGCCAAAGCCTAATCCAGAGAAAGGCCCTAACTCTCTTCAATTCTGTGAAGGCTGAGAGAGGGGAAGAAGGTGCAAAAGAGAAGTTTGACATTAGCAGAGGTTGATTGCATAAAGTTTAAGCCATCTCTGTAACTTAGAAGTGCAAAGTGAAGCAAGTGCTGGTGGAGAAGCTGCAGCAAGTTATCCAGAAGATCTAGCTGAGATCATTGATGAGAGTCCCTATACCAATCAACAGATTTTTTGATGTAGAAAAAACAGCGTTATACTGGAAGTAGATGCCATCTGGGACTTTCATAGCTAGAGAGGAGAAGTCAATGCCTGGTTTCAAAGCTTCAAAGGACTCTCTTGTTAAAAGCTAATGCAGCTGCTGACTTGAAGTTGAAGCCGATGCTCATTTACTATTCCCGAAATCCTAGGGCCCTTAAGAATTATGCTAAATCTGCTCTGCCTGTGGAACAACAAAGTCTGGATGATAGCAATCCATTTACAGCATAGTTTACTGACTATTTTATGCCCACTGTTGAGACCTACTGCTCCCAAAAAGAGACTCTTTTCAAAATATTACTGCTCGTTGGTAGTATAAGCAGTTACCAGGAGCTGGTTACCCAGGAGCTGTGCTGGAGAGATACAAGGATATTAGAGATGAATGTTGTTTTCGTGTCCTGCAGCCCATGGGTCAAGGAGTCATTTCGACTTTCAAGTCTTATTATTTGAGAAATACATTTCGTAAGGCTGTAGCTGCCATAGAGAGCGATTCCTCTAATTGATCTTGGCAAAATCAGTGGAAAACATTCTGGAAAGGATTTACCATTTTAGATGCCATTAAGAACATCTGTGATTCATGGGAGGAGGTCAAAACATCAACATTAACAGGAGTTTGGAGGACGTTGATTCCAAACCTCATGGATGACTCTGAGGGGTTCAAGACTTCACTGAAGGGAGTCACTACAGATGTGGTGGAAACAGCGAGAGAATTAGAAGTGGAGCCTGAAGATGTGACTAAATTGCTGCAATGTCATGACAGAACTTGAACAGATGATGGCTTGTGATGAATGAGCAAAAAAAGTGGCTTCTTGAGACGGAGTCTACTCCTGGTGAAGATGCCATAAACACTGTTGGAATAACAAAGAATTTAGAATATTACATAAGTTTAGTTGATAAAGCAGTGGCAGGGTTTGAGAGGACTAACTCCAATTTTGAAAGGGGTTCTCCTGTGGGTGAAATGCTATCAAATAGCATCGCATGCTACAGAAAAATGTGCAAACTTTATTGTCGTCTTATTTTAAGAAAGTGCTATCAGACAAGATGATGGACAAAAACAATTTTTTTAATTACCACAGCTACCCAACCTTTAGCAATCAGCACCCTGATGAGACAGCAGGCATCCACATCAAGGCAAGACCCTCCACCAGCAAAAAGATTACAGCTCACTGAAGGCTCAGATGATCATTAGCATTTTTAACAATAATGTATTTTTTAAATTAGGGTATGTACATTTTTTAGACATAAAGCTATTGTACACTTAATAAACTACAGTGTGGTGTAAACATAAATTTTAAATGCACTTGGAAACCAAAACTTCCTGTGACTAGCCTCACTGCGCTGTTTGCTGCCACGCGGCGGGGTGAGCCGAGCCCGCGGTGTCTGCGGGGTCTGCCTGTGCGGACAGAGATGGCGGCGGTTTTACACCAACGAATGAAACTGAGTCCGCTGCTGTGCAGCTGCCTTTTTCACTTCACAACTTCTTCGTCGGGGTGTAGAGCTCTGCCAGGCTCCTTTCCCAGCTGCGTGGTTTTCCTTATGTGAATGCCTCATCATGGCTTCAAGACTTATTGTCCCTGATGATGCAAGTTCCCCCTTAAAGATGCAATTAGGTGGCAAAACTTTGTTTTTGCATCATGGATAATGCTGCACCTAGTGTTAGTATTTCTGTGCACGTGTACGTGAGACCTAGAAATGGAGTTGTGACATCTCTCCAATGGCAACCACTGTTAATTAATTGTTGCTGTGCCCTTCCAGTCTTTTTTCCAGGCCACGACATGTGGAAAGATAAGCATACGGGGAATCACATGCATTCCTGCATGTCTAGAAATATGCCGCAGTGTCTGCACACTAGTGAAGGCAAGTCCGGGGTTGGATTTGGATAGGTGCTGCCAGGTCACCTTCCAAAAAGTCTACACCACCGCTTCCCCGCTTCTCACACCCCTGACACTGGAAAGTGCCAAAGGTGTTAAATTTTACCAGTCTAATGTTGGAAAAATGTCCTGATTTACACGTTCCTGATTGCCAGGAGCATCAATCATTTTAGTGTATGTTTATTAGCCGTTAGTATTACTTATGCTACACACTGCCTCTTTATTCATGTTATGGCCAATTTTGGGGGGTTGGAGGTTTGTCTTACTGACTTGCAATCAAGAATCTATAATCACTCTGGATATTAACCTTTTGACTGTTAAAAAATGTTGCAAATATTTTTTCCAGTGTAAAATTTCTCTTTGGCTTAGTTTTCCTACCAATTTTACTACTTCCCGTTCGTTCACTGTCATATTAGCAAACTAATGCCTCCTTGATGATATCTCATTTCGAGAGAAAACACAACAAAAACTAAACTCCTAGTTTACCCTCATTTTTAAACACTAAGTTCCTTAATGTCTGAAAATGAAACATTCGTGCAAGTTAACATGGTCTTGAAGTTAAGCGAAGGAGCCCCCCAACCACAAATTCAGGTAATAAATAAATTGATTCTGAATCTACCTGCACAGCAGCAGAATGCCGCTTTTTCCGAGTGCCTTTCTTTCCCCCTTTCTGCTTGGGAAGCACTAGTTGCTTTGTGCCACCTGTCCATGGGCCTTCATCTTTTCAAAGAGTGTGTCTGCAAGGACAGAACGCAGGCATTCAGTCTGTGTTGCACTAAAACGTCACTTCCTGCACAGCACATTTGCCTGGCTCACAGCCGCAGACACTTGTACTCATTCTTTGTCACCGAGGTATGTATTCTATGAGTATCGTATGGGCTTTATAAACCTGGCTAACTACGATGTGTGGCTTCTTAGCCCTTGCAGGGCCAAGGTGACATGGAAGGACAGGAGCTATCAGAGAGGATGCTCCTCCTCGCCTCTGGTGGCTAAGGAAACACTGGAAATTGTTCTTGTTGAAGTAACATGGAAACTGCCTGCCGTTCTGTCTGCCTTGTAGCAGGGCCTGAGGAAGCGAGGGCTGTTACTGCTCTGCACGTTGATACTCAAAGCTGGGTGTGGATGGGCACTGAAATTAACAGGACAACAAAGAGGCATCTTAATCTGCACATGTGTAACTTCCTGCTGAGTTCCTGAACCATCCAGGCTGAGATGTAGGCTGAAAAGGCTGGGGCTGGCTCCTGTTGGCAGTTAGTAGATAGGAACAGCTTCCATAAGACGTAAAATTGCCATTAGCTTAATTGTTTTAAGGTCACTCAGGAAGGCCGTGTTTGGCACTGCTGTCTTGGCACAGTCGTTACTAGCGATGAGCTTAATGTGAGGACATGGCAGCTGGAACTGCAAGTGATTTCCTGGAGGGAAAATTGGGAATGGCGTTTCTTGGAAAGTCAGCTTTCTAGAGCAACACTGAAAGCTTCAGCCAACAGACGCTTAAGGGTTAATAGCCACGGGGACCCTGTCTTACAGCTGACTTTGCCATCACACTGGGAGCCATGAATGGGTGGAGAGCAGGAGGCTTTTGACTGCAAGAGCAAGGGCTCCCCTAATCGTCACCAGGACACTGCCGCTGGCTGGGGTCTACGGTGGGTGCAGCTCAGGGGCCACGCGGGCTTCACGGTGAATCCAGACAGCCCGCCGATTGGACGGTCATTAATCAGATGAGAAAGCTGGGGCCCAGAGAGGCCCAGTGGGTGGAGGCGCCTAAACCCGACCCCCACTCCGTGCACTTTGTCCTCACACCATTCTGCTCCCCACTGTAGCCCATGGTGCTCCCCCTGCCCAGGCTGCCCGTTTACATATGGCTTTGTCCTTTCTTCTAACGGGCAGAGGAGACTTGCAAATACCTATAAAGAGTATACTGGGGCTGGGCGCGGTGGCTCACACCTGCAATCCCAGCACTCTGGGAGGCCGAGACAGGCGGATTGTTTGAGCTCAGGAGTTCGAAACCAGCCTGAGCAAGAGCGAGACCCTGTCTCTACTAAAAATAGAAAGAAATTAATTGGACAACTAAAAATATATGGAAAAAATTAGCCGGGCATGGTGGCGCATGCCTGTAGTCCCAGCTACTCGGGAGGCTGAGGCAGGAGGATCGCTTCAGCCCAGGAGTTTGAGGTTGCTGTGAGCGAGGATGATGCCACAGCACTCTAGCCCGGGCAACACAGTGAGACTCTGTCTCAAAAAAAAAAAAAAAAAAAAAGAGTATACTGGGTGCCAAAACCTATCAGGTACCTCACATGTGTGATCTCCTAACCTTCACAGTTCTAAGAGGTAATCACCTCTGAACTTTTAATTTGAATATGTTTTTTTTTTATTTCAGCATATTACGGGGGTACAAATGTTTAGGTTACGTATATTTCCCTTGCCCCACCCAAGTCACAGTTTCGAGCATGTCCATCCCCTAGACGGTGCGCACCGCACCCATTAGGTGTGAACATACCCATTCCTCTTCCCCCCTCCCACCTGCCCGACACCCAATGGATGTTGTTACTATATGTGCACATAAGTGTTGATCACTTAATACCAATGTGATAGTGAGTACATACGGTGCTTATTTTTCCATTCTTAGGATACTTCACTTAGTAGAATGGGTTCCAGCTCTATGCAGGATAATACAAGAGGTGCTAGATCACAATTGCTTTTTGTGGTTGAGTAGAACTCCATGGTATACATAGACCACATTTTATTAATCCACTCATGTATTGACGGGCACTTGGGTTGTTTCCACATCTTTGCAGTAGTGACTTGTGCTGCTATAAACATTCTAGTGCAGATGTCTTTTTGAATATGGTTTATTTTTTAAGTAGTAAGTACATACAGAGAAGTGCACAAATCCTAGGTATACCTGTGTAGTCACACCCAGATCAAGACACACAGGTCATTACCAACATTCCAGAAGCTTCCCTTATGTCCCCCACTGCCCAATCACTAATCCCAGCTGCCACTCCAAGGATAGCCACATACCATACCAGCTCTTAGCACCATAGATTTGATGTGCCTGGTTTTTGAACTTCATGTAAAGGTACAGCGTGTCTGCCTCCTTTGTCCAACATTATGTGAGGTTCATCCGTGTCGTGCGTGTTGTTTCAGATTGTGCATTCTCATTGCTTTTCTCCCTCTTGATGTGAATATGCCACAAATGATCTATGCATTCAATTGTTGGTGGGAATTTGGGTGGTTGTAAGAGGTAGGCATTTATCCTGATATTACAGGTGAAGAAATTTGACTCCCAAAAAGATTGAGCAGTTTGGCCAAGGAACCAGGATAACTGGATTCAAATACAGCTCTTTATGTCATACCATAACACCTGCCACTACCGCCCAGATGAATCAAGAAAGTGTGTAGAACTAAAACTCTCTTCATCCCTCAGGTACTCAGATCAGGTGGAAAGGAGAGTGGGATTTTCTGTTAAACTAACCTAGATGTTTCATGTTGACTCCTTCAATTATTTCAAGCCTCTGGATTCCCACAGGTAAATCGCCTCTTTGGGTATGTGCCCTGTTTTGCTTCTGTGGAGTTGACAGCCTTCGAACATCACCACCTATTCTGACACCAGCTGGTTCACTGCAATTCAGTTCTGACCCTGACCACCCACAGCGGTTAATGTCAGCGCCACAGGTTTAGGGACACAGGCCCCAACAAGACTACCCCACTGCAGACATCACCCACAAACAGGGTCCCAGGACACCTGCACTTCTCATTGACTGGCTACAATCTGGGAGATGCCCACACCACACATCAGGTTTGATAATTCAAAAGAATGACTCACAGAACTCAGGAAAGCACTATACAATTATAGTTCTATTATCAAGGATGCAATGAGAACAGCCAAAGAAAGAGACATATGGGCAGGCCCTGGAGGTCCTGAATGCAGAGCTTCTGTGCCCTCTCCCGTGGAGTCAGGATGCATCACCTTCCTGGCACATCCATGTGTTCGCCAAGCTGGAAGCTCTGCCAAGCATCAGTGTCCAGAGTTTTTATTGGTGTTTCACCATGTAGGCATAACTGATTGAACACTGGCTGCTTGATCCTGATTGCACACGATGTCCAGCTCCCTCCCCTCCATGGAGGTCTGGCTAGCTCAAACCCCGACCCTCCAATCACATGGCTAGACTTCCTGGTGACCGCCCGCATCTCCAGTCATCTCATTTCCTTAGCATGAACTCAAGTGGGATCAAAGGGGCCCATGAGGCTGGGCGCAGTGGCTCACGCCTGTAATCCTAGCACTCTGGGAGGCCGAGGCGGGCGGATCACTCAAGGTCAGGAGTTGGAGACCAGCCTGAGCAAGAGCAAGACCC
>NW_012148697.1:2421900-2472224 GCF_000956105.1 Propithecus coquereli
TGGTGGCGCGTGCGTGTAGTCCCAGCTACTCGGGAGGCTGAGACAGTAGGATCGCTTGAGCCCAGGAGTTTGAGGTTTGCTGTGAGTTAGGCTGACGCCACGGCACTCTAGCCCTGGCAACAGAGTGAGATTCTGTCTCAAAAAAAAAAAAAGGGGGGGCCCATGAATAACAAAGACACTCGTATTACTGAGGAAATTCTGAATATTCAGAGACTCCTTGACAGGAATCAAGTACAAGGGATAGTCAAATTTTTGCTTATACAATATTGCCTCTCATAGGGTTTGTCCTATCATGGGACCATCCTAGTGTCATTTTTTTCTAATGGAAGTGGTTGAATCTCATTCAATGTTTGTGGTTATGCTTGTTGTTATGGGCTGAATTGTGTCCCCATCCAAATTCATACGTTGAATTCCCAAGGTTAGTATCTCACGATGTGATTATATTTGGAGATATGGCCTTTAAAGAGATAATTAAGGTAAAAATGAGGTCATATGAATGGGCCCTAATCTGATATGTCTTGTGTCCTTATAAGAAGAGGTGATTAGGACATAGATAAGGACGTGACCTTGGTGTATCACAAGGGGGTTTTGACCTAGATCCAGTTGCTCACCACAGAAAGATCCAATTATTGAGACAACGAGGATTGCCAAGGAAGAAAGGAATTTTAATGCAAAAGACATCTGTCAGAAGAACAGGAGAAATAGTCTCAAATCCGTCTCCCAGACCAACGGAAGTCATGGGCTTTTTGAGGATGGGCCACGTGCACTGGGGCAGGTGGGGGGATGGTGATCCTTGGCGTCAGGAATCTAGCTCAGGGGACTTCGGAGTCTCAACTCCTTTGGCTTGTGAAAATTCCACCGTTTCTGAGAAACAACCCGAAAGTTCAAGTAGTTGGTTAAGGGAGGCTATTATAAAAAACATACAGGAGTCACTGAAACATTTTCACAGAGCCGGTTACAGGGCAGCCCTGTGAGGACACAGCAGGAAGGCAGCCGTCTGAAAGCCAAGGACAGAAGCCTCAAAAGAAACCAAAGCTGCTGGCGCCTTGTTCTTTTACTTCTAGCCTCCAGATGGTGAGAAAACTCATTTCTGTTGGTTAAACCGCCAGCGGCAAACTAACACACTTGTTTTTAAAACACCACCCTTTTCCTGCGCAGCTTGCCTGGTGTCTGCGGCGTGCTGCGGGCCGGGCCGGTGTGGCGGCGTTCCGAGAGCCCTGCCCTTGCCCGGCACCGCAGGCGAAAGTGCTCCCCGTGCTCCTCTGTTTCGCTTCCACTGTCTTTATTTGAGACAGAGACTCCCTCTGTCACCCAGGCTAGAGTGCAGCGGTGCAATCATAGCTCACTGCAGTCTCGATTTCCTGGGTTCAAACTATCCTCCTGCCTCAGCCTCCCAAGTAGCTGGGACTGCAGGTGCGCACCGTTATGCCTGCCTAGTTTTTTTTTTTTTGATAGAGACAAGGTCTCAAGGTCTCATTGTGTTGCTCAGGCTGGTCTTGAACTCCTAGTCTCAAGTGATCTGATCCTCTCACCTTGGACTTCCAAAGTGCTAGGATTACAGGCCTGAGCCACTGCCCTGGCCTTTTACCTCCACTTTCACTGGAGTTTTTTCTTTTTTTCGTTGTCTTTGGACAGCTAGTACCCCCAGCTAGTTTGAGTCCCCCAGACTTTGTTTCTAAGTGAAGGGAGCAAGCCGAGGGGTTGCTGCTGCTGTCCCCTGCCCTTGCCTTATACATACATTCTTCCGTCGCCGCCTCCAGCTTAGCTCTGAGCGCCAGAGTCCAGCGCGCTGGCCATGGCCCTCCTTCTAGAAGCCCTGCAGGCTCTGGGCTCTGCATACTCTAGCAGACACACAGGTCTGCAGGCTGTTTTCATGTGACCACAGCATTTCTTCTTAGAGCAATTCTTTGAACTTCTTTCTTTCTTTTGTCGTATTATAAATATATGTACATTATAGAAATCAAGGGAGAGTCAGCTAAGTCGCTTAAAACCTCATGCGGCTTAAACACTGGTAATATTTTACCACCACTCATGGTGACATAGCTGCCATTAATTGTCCCTGTGGCCAGCACCGTTCTGATGCTTTACGTCAATTGTTACCTACAACCCACTCACCAGGTGAGAACACTGAGACTCCGTGGAATTGACTTGCCCCAAGTCACACAGGCGATGAAACTGCAGAGCTAGGACTTTGACGATAGGTCTCACAAAGCGCTTGTTCCTAGCCATGATTCTGTTTCTTCGTGTCTCTGTGAAATGTGTATATGTGCACTTTTTCATAGTTGTGATCAGACTGTATATAAATTTTTTATTCTTTCTGGACTTAACCTTACATCACAAACCTAGCTTTCCATACCACAGAAAGATTCTTTCCAAGCAGAATTTTTGGTGGCTGCAATGTGAAGGAGGGAACACTTGTAACAGCCTTGACATTTTTTGCTTTGGGGTTTTTTTTCCTCTTTTTCTTTTTTTTAACTTACTCCTTGTCAGTTAAGGGGAAGCTCAGTCACACAGTTTTCCCTTGAGCTTGAGAGATTATTTTGGGTGTGTTACAGGATTCCCAAGCCAACTTAGCAGGCGGCCCCCAGACAGAGCCTGGCACACAGCCAGCAGCACCCTCTGCTTGTACAGCCACAGCCCAAACCAGGGCGCTTTAGGAGCGGCGTGTGTCATGCTCACTATTCCAGGACATCAGGGATAAAGCGAGCCTGCCCTGGCCGGGGGACAGCTGTGTCGCTTTTCAGGAGCCGCTGTGTGCAAGAGAGCAAAAAGCTTCACCCTTCCTGCCTTTTCCACCAAGGAAGCTTGGTTTTCCTGTGTTCATATTGGGGATCCACAGAAGATTTTCTTTAAAAGAGGGTTTTGTTGCTCAGAAGTTAAAAATCCAAATTCAGTACAGTTCCTTTATTCTACAAATGAGGAGACTGAGGCCAGAGCCTTGGAGAGTCTCATTCAAAGGCAAAGCGACAGAGCCAGGACACAGGTCCAGGCCTCCGACGTGCAGCAGTGCCCTCCGTGCCAGCTGGAATTCCCAGGGGCTCTGGAAGGGAGGCTTCCAGAGTGACCGGCATTGTTGTACCCTGAAGATATGTTATAAAACACAGCACTGAGAGAATCAAACAGCAGTGTAGAATTCAAGAGTCATAGGTGCAGAAAGAGGGTCTCTTCTCTGTAGCTAACTAACAATGGCCTGCCTGGTCATTTTGTCATCTCCGAAGATGTCTTAGCCATCTCAGGCTGCTATAACAAAATACAACGGGCTGAGTGGCTTAAATAACAGATATTTATTTCTCAGTTCTGGAGGCTGGAAGTCCAAGATCAAGGTGCTGGCCAATTCAGTTTCTGGTGGCGCCTCTGCCTGACTTGCGGAGGGGGCCTTCTCCCTGCGTCCTCACGTGGCGAGCGGGGGGGAAAGGGATGAGAGAGGGAGAGATTGCCCTTTTCCTTTTCTTATGAGGCCACAGCTCTGCCGGATTAGAGCCCCACCCTTACGACCTCATGTAACCTCAATTACCTCCTAAAAATCCGACCTCCAGATGCGGTCACACTGGGGGTTAGGGCTTCAATATATGAATTTGAGGGGGGACAGAATTCAGTCCATAGTAGCAGCCAGTGCTTCTCACACTTTGATGGATTTAGAGTCCCCGGGCTTATCTCAAAGACTAGCCTTAGGATCAAACTAAAAAAAAACATAGAATCCCCTGGAGATTGTGTCAATTGAGATTCCAGATTCCAGATCCTGTCCAGAGGACACGGGTGGATGGGGACCCGGGTGGAGCACTCTGCATCGGTACCGTTCGCTCCATGACACTCCCCCCTCAGTTGGACACACCACGGTCTGAAGCCGGCGAACTGAAACAGCCTGTCTTTGAGCTGTTTGCCTTTCTTACCTTCCTCCTGCTTGTCTGCCCTCTCTCTGTCTGCCATCTCTACAAGACTTGTATGAGGACTTTCTCATCTGATTTGGGGAGGGCTGCAAATAATTGAGGAAACAGCATTAAAAAAATAGGTTTTATATTTTACAAACTCAGAACAAGGCTAGGTGCTGTGGCTCATGCTTGTAATCCAGCACTTTGGGAGGCTGAGGCAGGAGGATCTCTTGAGCCCAGGAGTTTGAGACCAGCCTGGGCAACATAGCGAGACCCTGTTTCTACCAAAAAACAAAAAATTGAAAAATTAGCCAGGCATGGTGGCATGACCTGTAGTTCCAGCTACTTGGGAGGCTAAGGCAGGAGGATCGCTTGAGCCTAGGAGTTCAAGGGTGCAGTGAACTATGATGGCATCACTGCACTCCAGCCTGGGCAACAGAGTGAGACTCTGTCTCTAAAAGAAGAAAAAATAAAAATGAAAAAATGTATCTAGACATTTGAGCATGTACTATGTGCACACCTCTATGCTGAGAGCTAGTGGGATGGAACTGAATGATCCCCAGTTCGTCTTGCAACAGCTCTTATTCCAGAGGGAAAAAACAGACAAGGAAACAAAGAATCGTGAAGGAGGTGAAGGAGGGACCTTCACCCAGGGAGGTGAGCACAGGCTCTAGGTACAGGCACAATGACCACTCAAAGCGGCTCAAGTGCCCTCCTCTTCCTCCTCCCAGTGGGCTGGGCAAGGGGTGGGGGAGATTGGTGGGGGCCAGCGGAGTGTCCCCGACATTCCTGCCACCTCCACTGGAAGCAGCTCTTCCACACAAGCACTAGGATTACGTGGCCCTGAAGACCCAAAAGTCTCATTTGATTGGAGTTCTTCGGGTGGTGTAATTTTAAAAAATCAATGGAGGAAAACTTAGTTCCGGCTTTGGGGATTTTTAAGTCAAGTCCTTTCCCTGAGTAGGCATGAGATAGAAATATGTAAGGAAGGTCTCGTGTCTAAATTGGGCAGCGGGCAGAAGCTGAGCTATTGTCGTCCCTTCACGATGCCGAGTCAAAAATATCTCTGTGCCTAGAGGCTAGAAAATCCAAATTCATTCCCAGCCCAAAGAGGGACAGTGGGCCCAGTGCCATGTGCACACGTGCAGGTGAGGTATCTGTGTTCTCCTGCCAGCTCTGGGGAGAGACGCTCTTCCCGGCACCCTCCCGGCCCTCCTTCCCACAGCTGAGTGTAGGTTAGAAGAGGTAGGGATGTTGGGCTGAGGAACTCCGCTTCTCCACAAGCTAAGATCCTGCCCTGAGAAGTAAGAAAATATTGATGACGGAGTCAGCCCTTGGGATTCACCCATTTATTCACTCTTAGTCAAACACCTCTGTGCCCAGTGCCGTTGCTCTGTGGAGCTTCGCACCGTGACATGTTCCACAGGCCAGCTGCACAGCAGGGCCAGCGAACCAGGGGGCCCGAGGCCATCAGACAAGCTCAGTTTCTTTTCCTTTGCCTTGGTGTCACCCTCGGTGATTTGATGGGTTCTATTGCTTTGTGTCTGTTCAGTGATTTCCATTCATCTGGCTGCTTTCTGTTGTCCCCAAGAAGCCCCAAAGCTGACTGTGTCCGCATCTGTGTCCGTGTCTGAGTCTGCAGCTGCGCTTCCCACCAGCTTCTTCCTCCTGGGTCCCCAGGCCCTACCTTTCCTTTTGTGCTTAGATGTCAGTTGTTCATTCTGTCTAACAGAACAGTGAGGGGGAAAAGTAGTCTTTTGTTCTCGTTTCCATCTCTGAGAAACTGAAACTCACTATATTAAGAGAGTCTTCGCAACGTCTGTGAGGCATTAACTCTTGGAATGTGTCCCACTGACCTCAGGGAGGGCTCTTTCCTTCCCCTGCTGTGTACCCAGTCGAGGCAGCTTTAGGAACTGCAAGTCCAGGAGCACGGCAAGCCCTGAGCTGCCAGACAGCCCAGGGGCGGTGACAGCTTTCGGCATTATTGGGAGAAGGCCCCAAACTTCTAAGGTTTCAACCAAGACCAGAAGGAGCTGCTGCTGGCATACTCGCAGAAGAACCGGAGGCAACCTCCTTAGCTCGGCATGCCTTGAGCGACGGCTGCGCCCCTATGTGCCGACTCTTGCTCAGGCCCAGCCCACACTTCTCAGTTCAGCTCCGCGAGGCTGGGCGCAGGGGTCTGCAACTGCGGTTCGCAAACGCTCTGGTCACCTGAGTTCCTTTTAGGTCCTGCCAATGGGAGGCGCTGGGGGAAGACTGCAAGGTGGGAAGAGAGAAGCAGGGCATCTCTTCAGCAGTGATGTTCAGCAACGATGGCCCCCTCCCAGCGAGTGCGGACAGCTGCAGCTTCCCACCTCTCGGCTCCCTGAGCACTGGCCCAAGGGCAGCCCTCAGAGGTCCCAGCCTGGATGGCCTGTCCTTCCCAGGTTCTGGTGATGTCAACTCTTCCCTTTTGTTCTCCCAGCCCTAGAGGTGGTAGCTGCTTCCTACAGTTGCTCATTTTTTTGGGTTACCTCAACATCTACTTTATCCTTTTAGATTTCTAACATCTGTGTGACCAGTTCCTAGAATTAAACCCCTTTTGTTTGAAATGCCTAGTGTGGTTTCTTTTTTCTGGACCCCAACTGACACGGTACTTGGTATCAGGACTAGGGTCTATTTCCAACCTTCTGGAACACATGTAATTTTCTTTTCTTTTCTTTTTCTTTCTTTCATTTTCTTTTTCTTTTTCTTTCTTTCTTTCCTTCCTTCCTTTCTTTCTTCCTTCCTTTCTCTTTCCTTTCTTTTCTTTTTCTTTCCTTCAATAAATTAGATTTTATTTTGTTTTTTGATTTTTTTTTTTTACTTTTTACATTTTTGCTTTGTATACTGAAAGATCCTTTTTTCTTTTTTTCTTTCCATATAAAAATACGTTGGTCAGAATACACATGTGATTGTATAATGCATCTAAGGTACTTCCTGCCCATTGGGTCCATTCAGCAAGATGTCACCAGTGTGATGGATCAGGGTGATGTTCTGTAGAGGATTAAATTCTCTGCAGGTAAGATTAGGGCAGAGAGAAGGGGGTGTGATGTAGCCCTGAGGCTAAACACACAAAGGTGTGTTGCTGCTCTCTGAAATACCTCCTTTGGCGCTGGACCCTGGTAAATACAACAGGCATCTTTAACCATGGCAATTTGAGAGTGAACTACATTTAGTGTGTGCGACAGAACCATATATGTACTACATTCTATCCCAATCCCCTTGCTAAGGTTGCAAAACAACATGAGATCTTGTAAAGAAAACTTTAAACCTCTAGACTCAGAAAAGAGAACAAGATTGCTTAAAAATAATGCTGGAAAAACAAATTGTGGCATATTCATTCAATATGTATTGAATAATAACAATTCAATGTGTATTGAATAATAATTCAATGTGTATTGAATGGCACAGTATTCTATGTAGCAAAGAAAGAATGAGCTATAGCTGCACACAACCAAAGGAATTCATAATGTTGAACAAAAGACACCAGACACAAAAGAGTATGTACTGTATGAGTCCATTTGCATGGCCACGCATTCAAGAACAGGCAAAACTATTCCACAGTGATAGGAGTCAGAATGATGGTTGTCTTTTGAGGGGGGATTAGTAACTGGAAGAGAGCACAAGGGAGCCTTCTGAGCTGCTGGAAATACTACACATCTTAAATTGGATGGTGGCTACATGGGTGGATACTAATGTAAGAACTAGTCAAGCTGGTGAATTCTATATGTGTATATTATATCTCAATAAAAAAGCAATGCAAAATGCTCAGTAGAGAGTAGCCATTAAAAGAGTATTTATAGAATAAATGAATATGTGAGTTGAGCCTTCCAATTTTGTTTAATTTATTTCATTGCTAATACTGTAAGTTTAGAAACTTTTTGATATCAAGCTGTACCCAAGTGACAAAGTTTAAAAACACATCTTCTCAGAGTAATATGGCTTAACAAACAAAACGCCGTGGGTCTTATCAGTTTATTTAAACTACTTCATATTTCTATGTACACATCTGTATACACAAAGATTTCTTTTAATCAGATAAGCGTTGATCATCCCTCTGAAGTGCTCATGTGGACAGTCGTAGAGGACAGACAGGAGATAGACTCTGTCTCTGGAGGAGACAATCATCTCTCTGGGCCTGCCTTTTGTGGAGGGCAGAAGACAACCAAAGCCAGACTCACTTGAACCTGAAAACTGGAAAATCTACATTACCCATCAAGATCGCCTGTGAAACCTTATTTCATTATTACTGGTAAGCGAATGAATACCTTTAGCTCATCAATGCATTGGTCATACAAAGTACAAATCCAAAAGAATGTGTGTAACTGGTGTACAGACTAACTTCATGCTAATTTCAACATTGGAATACTCACGAAGCTAAGTTATTAAGCATTTTTGCCATGCGAACCCTATAATAGCCTGATGATGTATAGATTTATAGGTATTTAAATCTTGTAACAACCTTATGAGGTTAGGTACTGCTACACTCCCCATTTTCCAGATGATAAGCCTGAGTCACTAACATAGGAACTTGTTCACAGGCACTCAGTATCAGGGCTAGAATTTGAACCCATGCAGACTGATTCCAGAGTGGACTCTCTTAACCATTACCTTACATTCGTAGCCATTCAAAGTAAAAAATGATAGAAAGCTGTACATCAGGGAGGCGTAAGATTTGTTTTGGGGTATTCTGATAGTGGGTAGTACAGCTATGTCACAGGAGATTGGGGTGACATTTCAGGACCATGCAGAGGGCTTGAGCCACCTAACTTTTCTGCAGTTCCCCTTTCCCAACTATATTATCTGCCTGCTGCTTGTCGGTGTCCTTCTTCATTTATTCAGTCGAGCTGCAAATAATAATTGTATGTCTGTTATGTGCCAGGTTTCTGTATTATGCACAGGAAATGAGAAGATAAAGAAGACACAGTTTCTTCCATATTTATGGCAAATACTGCCCTCACTTTCTTACTCCTGTTTATCATTTCATTGTTCATCTTTCCATCAGTTCAGATCATTCCTTGCTGATGTGAAGTGACCTCGAAGTGACTTTTTTCTAAGTCCTGACCCTTTGCCTTTCAGCATCAGTTAAAAACAGCAGTAGCATCTGGATCCTATTTCTCAATAAAATGCCTTTTCGACAGCTCAAAGCAAAGTTTGTTTTTGTTTTAATTTGGGAGTGTTTCAAGTCCAACTTAGTTCCATCATTTACATCCTGGCAGCTTGATAACCAGGGAGCAATAACTCCCTTATCTGTGGGCTGTTTAATGACTCTATAGTACCACCCTGGGAGCAGTAGACTAAGGCCTTTTTCCAGATGCCGTGTTTTAAGACTTTAAGCTGGAAAGATCTTCACTATGTAAAATTTATTTTGATTATTTTAAGTCAGGCTTTGGCTTTCTTATTCAGAAACAAACAAACAAAATTGGCCTCTGGCTTTCTGCCTCCTACTCTTCTGGCTCTAGGCCATATGATCATCTAATTTGTAGTTTTTCAGGCAGACAGAGGTTAGAAAGTGGCAAATGAGGCTTCAACAGTAGATAAGCATGTCAAGTCTGACAGGAATTATGAAGACTGCTACAGAAATGGCTTTTTTTTTTTTTTAATTCACCTCCTTTTCCACAAAACATAACCTACCTCTTCCTTTCTCTGACATCCTTGCCTGTTCTCTTTGAGAACTCCAGGACCAAGAGGTGCCACTCAATTGCCTTGGGTTTTGTTGCCTATAGGTAATTATGCTAAAAGTCTGCAGTAGTAGATCTTATTATGCTTGCATATATTATGCATTCTAGAGCAGAAGGTTTTTGCTGGAAAGCTTCACCGTTAGATATGATTTGCATTTTTTACTACATACTTTTCTTTGGTCCTTGAGGACAAATATGTTAAGGATTCCTTTGTGCATCAACAGAAAAACAAAACACAAAACAATCTATCTGTGGGCTTGAGTCTTTTATTTTTTTCTTTAACAAAACAGACATTGCTTTAAAGCAGGGCTTGCCTTTGCTGCCGGGCCTAACAGTGTTATGTTTGGAGCTGTTAGGGTGAGGGAGGATGGCAGAAATAAGACTCTTAGTGTAACCTCATCTATAAGTGAAAATAAAAATGCTGCCATAAGATCAAATCTTGCCAAAAATAACAAGTATTTGAAATTAAAATTATTCACTCCCAAATTTCTTTTAAAGATGTTGTTCTTTTTGAGGGCCTTGCTCTTCTAGTGCTGAAGAACGTATTTAGTTGGCCTACTGAATAATCCCGCACAGTGGGCATTCCACTGAAGCCACGTCTAGTCGGGAGTTCAGGGATGAATGATAGAGCCGGACCCCTGACATAAGCTGGTGCCGCACTGGCTGGGTGAATTTGCCCCCCGCCCGTGCATCAAAAGGCTGCCTGGCACGCCTGTAATCCTAGCTCTCCGGGAGGCCGAGGCGGGCGGATTGTTTGAGCTCAGGAGTTCGAGACCAGCCTGAGCAAGAGCGAGACCCTGTCTCTACTAAAAATAGAAAGAAATTAATTGGACAACTAAAAATATAGAGAAAAAAAATTAGCCGGGCATGGTGGCACATGCCTGTAGTCCCAGCTACTCAGGAGGCTGAGACAAGAGGATCGCTTGAGCCCAGGAGTTTGAGGTTGCTGTGAGCTAGGCTGACGCCATGGCACTCACTCTAGCCCGGGCAACACAGTGAGACTCTGTCTCAAAAAAAAAAAAAAAAAAAAGGCTGCCTGGGCCAGGTGCGAGCGGCTGGCACCGCGCCTGGCACACCTCCCCGCGGGCCTGGCCGCGGCCGTCGTCGGCTTGATTTAAGGCTGGTCTTAGCTGTCCCTTCCACGCTGCTTTCGAAGGCTGCGGCCGCGACTGGCGAGGCGACGTGAGCGAGGCGCTTGGGGAGAAGAGCCCTTGGCAGCTCTGCGCTGGGTCGCTGACGTGGGAGAGGGTCCCGCAGCGAGGATGGAGCACCGCAGCCGGCGATTCCAAGCCGACACCTCGGCCGCGTCGAGGACAACGCCGCCCGCCAAGCCCGGACTACAACTCCCGGCGTGCCCCGCGCCCGCTCCAGAGGCCGGGGCGGCCCGGCGTGCACTGCGCCGCCCGGCCTGACAGCTCAGCACCCTGCACGGCCGGCTCTGCGCCCGGCAAGGCAAGCTGGCCTTCTCTTGTCTTTCCGTGTGCTCCTCTTTATTCTGACTGCCTGGGACTCAGCCCCACGAATGGAAAGCAGCCTCCAAAATTCAACACCGTAGGGCCACCGCCAGCCAATAAAGTGCCTGAATTAAGGCCACGTGATAGTGGTGGGGCGGTGCTCCGACGGCTCCTTGATCTCTATGGTTTTCGCGGCTCGCTAGAGGGCGTGTGGTCCACTGGAGGACTCCCTACATTCTTCCTCCATTACCTCACTGCCTCCGGTGGCTGCTGGGATATCGGAGGACTCCGGTTCCGGCTCGAATCAGTCCTCCAGCCGCCCGGGGAATACCTCTAGTTCTTCCCGGCCACCGCCGCCGCCCCGCCGCTTCCTCTTTCGCCCGCCCGCCTCCTTCGCCCCGCCCCGTCCGTGCCGCGCGTCCGGCCCACCCGCGGGCCCACTTCTCTCGGGAGCCCCCACCCAGGCGCATGGCTCCATGAAGCAGGAGAAGGAGGCAGAGCGCGAGAGGTCCCGTCCGCCCCAGCCGCGTCTGGGCCAGGAGAAAAGGTGGGAAAGTCGGACTGCGCCGCGCCCTCCTTTTCCCCCGCCGTCGGGCCAGGCCTCCCTCGGGCCGCCGCCACCGTGCCGGCCGGGCCTGCTCACCCCGGGGCCGGCGGAGGGGCCCGGAGTGAATCCCCGGGGTCCTGGGGCGAGGGTCCCGGGGCAGCGTGGGGGAGGGGCCCCCCGGGCGGCGGTGAAAGGAGGCGGGCGGGGCTTCGGGCCCTGGGTCCGGGCGGAGGGCAGCGGGGTGGTGAGGATCTGCTGGCAGGGGGTGGGCGGCTGCATTTGCCCCGGGCCGCGAAGCGAGACTCCAGCTCCTGCTCCTTTTCTGCACTCCCTCCAGGAAACAGTCGCGGGTCTGTGTAAAGTTTGGTGGTCTCCGGCGCCGCCTGGCGGCCCCCACCCACTGTCCCGCCGCCCCCTCCCCCGCCCGGCGTCTGGATTCCACCCCCGCGGCTCGGCCCAAGCTGCTCTACCCGTCGCTCTGTCGTCTCCCTAACTCCCCCGGCGCTCCGTGCTCTCCTTCCTCACACCCTTTTTTCTTACCTTTCACCTTTTCCCTCTGCCTGGTTTGCTCCTCCCCGCTCTGGCTTCTCCTCTCCCCACTCTGTCTTGTCCTTTTCTTGCTTAACTCTCTTTTCACACGCGCGCTTTCTCTCCTTCCTCTTTTCTTCCTCCGCCCCTCCGCCCTTAGGTCCTCCTTCCGACCCCCATTTCCATCATCCCTCCACCTTACACTCCGGGTGTTATGCCTCTCTCCTCCCCAGGCTGTGGATTTTGCCCTTCACTCCTTGCCCTCCTCCATTCCCTGTCCTGATGTGAACTCCTCTTTGCCGCGCTCACTCACCCTGATGCCTCCGGGCCCTATCCTCTTTCATTGCCCTCTCTTAGGATAGAGTGGGTGGGGCCTGGAGTCTCCTGTTTACATTTTTGGGAATAGCTCAGCTCTCTAGTACTTGGAGAGTTGAAGAGATGATGTAGAGATCTGTGGACGACTGAGGATGGGTGACTTTCACCAACAGCTGTCATCTCCTTCTGGCATAACAGGATGGCCTGTGCTCAGGTCCCTGGCCCTGATATGCTGTCCAGTAATTCTTCACTACTGTCTTTGCAGAGGATTGAGGAATATGTTAGTATTCTGAAACCAGTGGAGAGCCTCGAAATGGTATATCCTGGCCTAAGAGCAACTTTTGATCTAAATTGATGATGGGAGAAGTTTTAATGTGTGTCTGATGATCAGCTTCAATAAAACCTTAGATCCTCAGTGTCTTCCCTTTTGGGTGATGACGCCAAGGATGAGGTGATTCAGGGCATGGAACTGCCACTGCTTCCTCACAATTAGAGTCTGAAATGTTTTAAATTAAGGAGAGTCTGTCTGTAGCTCCCCCCCCCCCCCGAAATTGCTCTCTTGAGTTGTAGTTTTTCAAAAACTGTGTCTTCTGTACTACCTTGATTTTGTTTGTTCACTGCACCTGCATTTCCATCTTAGGTACTGGAAGAAGGAATGGAATTGGAAGGAAGAAGATTTATTCCAGAGACAAAATAGCTCCCCTCCTCTATTGTAGCTATTCCTCTGGCAATACAAACTTTCTGCTTTCAGTGAGTATTATCTTGGACATATTTAGAATAGAATTTTATTGCTGTTTTTGGTTTAGGCCTGTGTTAGGATTTTAGGATGTAGGTGTATTTTGTTCATTTGTATTTTTCTACTTCCATGAGGAAGTCCACATGTTGATGAAGTTCTTCCACTTGTTCTCTTTTAAAATAATTTAAATATGCAAAGACAAGTTATTTTTCATAATCTCATTAGAGTGACCTAGATGGTGGTATATGGCATTACACTTCCTTTATATTCTAGTGCAGAAGGTTCTGGCTTCCCACCCTTCCCAAATTACTCACTTTTTCAAGACAACCAAAGAGATCGTCTTAACTCTTAGGTTAATTAACTCAGAGGTCATGCAGTTCCTGATCAAGGTCCATTATGGGTTCTCTTTTATATGGTTTTAGTCTTCAGAGATTTTTGGAATATTTTGCCCTAAGTTCACTGTGGCAATATTATTTTCTTGAAAATTCCATCACGGATTTGAAAATAATTAAAATTCTACATGTAAACTTTAAGCAAAGTTATGAAAAAAATTTTATTACTGCTGCATCCCTTTTGAGTTTATTAATGGTAATATACTAACACTTGTAAGAGTTTTTCAGAGTGCTTTCGCATCTCATCTGAGCCTCCGAAACCGTCTTGTGAGGGAGGAAGGGAACAAAGTGTTTTTGCTTTACAAATGGAAGAACCGAGGTGCTGTGGTGGCTCACGCCTGTAATCCTAGCACTCTGGGAGGCCAAGGGGGAGGATCGCTTGAGCTCAGGTGTTTGACCAACCTGAGCAAGAGTAAGACCCTGTCTCTACTAAAAACAGAAAAATTATCTGGGCGTTGTGCACCTGTAGTCCCAGCTACTCAGGAGGCTGAGGCAGGAGGATCCCTTGAGCCCAGGAGTTTGAGGTTGCTGTGAGCTAGGCTGACATCACTGCACTCTACTCAGGACAATGGAGTGAGACTGTGTCTCTAAAAAAATAAAAACTGAGGCCCCGAAAGATCTGACACCTTGCTATGAGTCACATAGAAAAGGAAGGGGAGTGAGAAACAAAAGTTGTGACTCCTACATACATGTTTGTCTTTAAGCTAAGTTGATGTGGAAATGTGTAGTTCTGCATGTTTTTAAAAATCTGTAAATCTTAAAAGCAGTTGCTGGGTTCGGTGGCATGGGCCTGTAGTCTCTCATGGAGAGGTGGGAGGATCACTTGTGCCCAGGAGTTCAGGGCTGCAGTGAGCTATGTATGACTGCACTGGTGAATAGCCACTGCACTCCAGCGTGGGCAACATAGCCAGACCTCGTCTCTAAAGAAAAAAAAAAAGGCAATCTTATAGGTGAATCTGCCTGTATTTTCTGGGGAAAATTTTCACACACCAAGTGTTTTGGGTGTGTGTGACAGAGTTTCAAATTATAGAAATAATTATTTGGAATGGTTGCCAGAATGTTTGTGGGTTTTTCATCTGACTATTTCCTGGAATAGTTCCATAAGTAGGACAGAATTACAGCTCAGGTGCCATTTCAGTACTCCATAATTATTAAATTGAATTTCATCTCAACTCTCTGTGTCACAAAGGAAACAACAGCCTGTTCCCTTTTGTGGAAGACTTGATTTGAGCAGACATCTAGACACTAATGATAACAGAAGAAAACACAGAGAACCCTTTTGCTTTCCCTCTTTCCTACCTCCCAGATCTTGATGAGGTCATGCCCTCCAATAAGCTGCTTTGAGGCTTATCTTCAAAGGGTAAATCTAGATTTTTTTTTTTCCACCTCTAGGCTTTTGTAAATGTTTTAATCTGGTTATTGTTTGAAATCTAACTACTTTGACAGTGTAGTTCCACTAATCAGTATGTGTCAAGACTTCTACAATAATAGCATATTTAGCAAGTTTAGTCTCTTTAATGTGTGTAAGCTTAAGGAGGACCCTGGTAGAATAGAATTCTATACAACTCTCAGCCCAGTATTCTTTATTTTCAGTATCTCACAATGAAAAGAAACAGTGCGTGATTTATTAGAAGCCATTGCTCTCCAAAATGGAAGAACATCAAGGTCATTAGAGTAATAATGCCATGGTTTTTTTTGTTTTGTTTTTTTTTTGTTGTTGTTCTTACTATTTTTTAAATTATAGGCTCCCAGAAACAAATGCCATGTTAATAATATGATCTTTTGGAGTACAGAGTGGTTCTTAATAGAATTATCTTATGAGGGCATTTGTTTCTCTAGAAATTGTAAGAACTGAAAGCCATGTTATTTTTATAACCAACTCTACTTTTACTAGTAGGAGTAGTGGTAGTATTAGTAATAGCACACACTTAATAAATAGTAGTTATGTTGAGTTATCGCAATTGATTGTTTAGTCAGTTACAGATTGAATTCTTTGTTCTACTCTTTCCCCACTTCTCACTATTGCACTTGACTAATCTTAAAAAAAAATAGTAGTTACCTTCAGAAAAAAACTGCCAAGTGCTTTTAATGTCTTACTCATTGAATGCTCACAAATAACCCTCTGTGGTAGCTAGGGCCTGAGTCCACAGAGATGTGACAACTTGCCTGAGTTTGCAAAGCTGGTATGTGGCAAGTCGGAGTTGGGATCTGAGCTTAGACTGTAACCTCAAAGCCTAGAGTCTGTCCTCTGAAGATGGGTGTTTTAAGTGGACTTTGTAGCCTTGGAAGGGACCCATAATGATGGCGGAAGGCCCTTCTGCCCAGCCAGCCACGTGAGTCAGGGTGTCCTCACATCCTCATCTCAGTACTGTTCTTAATACCTTGTTTGTAAACGTTAGCAATGTATGATAAATGGTTTGTATTACTCTCTGAAATCATTTATTGCCACCCAGGCAAATGAACTCTCTAGTGGGTAACTCTTAAAGTGCTCCATCATTCAAAAAGGAAAAAATAATTCTTCTCAATTGCAGTTTAGATGGCATATGTCAGAGGAAAGCTTTGAGCCACCTAATGTTAAGTGGCACCTGGGGCCAGGTCCAGAACTGACCAGTTACTGATGTGTTTTAGCAACAACAAGACAGATACCAGCGTAAACTGGAACAAGAAGTGGATTTAGGTGATAGTTGACCTAATTTTTAGAGTGAATTATCCACATTGGCAATCCATTTTGCTATGAGTAATTATTAAACCATTCCTTGGTTTGGGCTGAATAGAGTTGACATTGTTGATAAGTACTTGTGGTTGGGCACTGTGGCTCACACGTGTAATCCCAGCACTTCAGGAGCTCAAGGCTGCAGTGAGCTATGATTGTGCCGTTTCATTCTAGCTGGGGCAAGACTCTTGTCTTCAAAACAAACAAACAAACAAAAAAAAACAGGTACTTGTCATTCAGTCACCCTTAGGTTTGGAAACAGTCCACATCCAGCACCTCACAGTGGAACCAAGGAACTAAAGATCAGGTTGTACTTATTAAAAAAAGGCAAACAAAATTACTAGAAGATCTGTAAATAAGATTGTGGGTAGCAGTCGGCAGTTATTTTGTGTGTGCTTACTGTATGTAGGGAACTGTGTTAGGTGTTGTGAAAGATAAAACACAGATGTGACTTGGCCACTCAGGCTCTGTGATGCTGAATTCAGTGTTGGCAGGAATTTTTAAGTGGCATCGTAAGCTGCCCAGAGCAGCAGCACACTGCTCAGTTTCCCCACAGAGAGGGAGGAATAGTTACTAAGTGGTCTTTGTTGTGGACCGTAATGAAGTTCAGGACCTCCTTGAGTGTTGAACATGAGGTGAAGGAGAAATTGTTCTGCAAGAACCGGGAAGTCAAGGACTCAACAACATAACGAAGGAAGGGGTGGTGGCTTCCAACACCGAGGGATTGCTTTATTTGACACTTGCAAGTTTAGAGGATCTTGAAGAGGTAAAGCAATGGTTTCCGTTACTTCCCCCAGCTTTTTGTTGAAGTATGGGTATTGTCTCCATCTGGTGGAAATCCAGTTTTAACTAGTTCCTTCTCATTCATTGTTCTAAAGTGGATGAACTGTAGGAAAAGGAGATTGCTACTGCTGACTCTAAACGTGGCCCCTTTTTTTTCTTTTTTTTTTTTTTGAACAGAGTCTCATTGTGTTGCCCGGGCTAGAGTGCCGTGGCGTCATCCTAGCTCACAGCAACCTCAAACTCTTAGGCTCAAGCAATCCTTCTGCCTCAGCCTCCCGAGTAGCTGGGACTACAGGCATGCGCCACCATGCCCAGCTAATTTTTTCTATATATTTTTTTTTATCAGAGACGGGGTCTTGCTCTTGCTCAGGCTGGTCTCGAACTCCTGAGCTCAAGCAGTCCTCCCACCTCAGCCTCCCAGAGTGCTAGGATTACAGGCGTGAGCCACCGCACCCGGCCTAAACATGGCGCTTGAGCTTAGCTCTGCAAGAGTAACCAGCTGTAGGCCCGGAATGGTCTTGGTGGCTTTATAAAGCAAGGGTTTTTACTGCTGATTCCACTTACTTCAGATGAACAGACTTCACAGGACCTAATACTATGGTCAAAGTATCATCCTTGGTAGTTTTTATGTGGTTTGGGGGAAGGGTGAGAATAGATTCACTTGCAGTTTTGAACACGTTAACTGCCATGTGAATTGTATTTAACTTACACTAGTTTTGAGCCCGGGGCCTCATGAAGCATCTGTAACTGCAATTGGTTAGCGAAAATCTTACTGGTTGATGTTCTTATTGTTACAATTAATATTGACAATTTAATTGCATATAACTCACCCACAGAAAACAATAAAAAATAACAAATTCTTTATTAAATTAGAAAGGATCATTTTGTTTTTGATGTTTTTATTCTATTTGCATAATAAACACCATGGCCCCAAGGGGAAAAAATATTTTTCTAGTGTGGCAGTTAATGTGTTAAAAGAGGTAGAATATGTCATGAGGTAGAATATTTGTTTTTAGCTACTCAGACAGATGGTTTGTCTAATCTAAAATGCTATTATTCTGAAGTGTCTTTCCCCGCACTCACACAAGCCGACCTACTGGAGCACCAGGTGTGTCTTGGCCATGGCAGTGTGGGCCTGAGAACTGAGTCTGGACCTGCCGAGTAGTGCCTGCTTCGCCGGAGTACGGTTTGAGGAATCTCAAACCTAAAGAGAAGATTTCGATGAAGTTGGTTGATGTTGTTTAAGAGGCCTTTGTTTACTACCAATACCCTGGTTTACTTCTTGTTCTTTACCTGGAGTGGAGTTATTAACATTTGCTTTATGTTGGCAGATAGTAAGATATTCACCCCCTTAAAAATGTGCGTTCGAAATACTCAGTGCAAGGATGGAAGGTGGAGAGACTAGGTGATGTGTGTTAAGTAAAGATGGCCATGTGTTGAAAACTGTCAAAGCTAGTTTCATTATACTGTTTTCTCCATTTTGTTCATGTTTTAAATTTTCCATAGATTTAAATTTATAGAATAAGTGTTAAAGAAATGCCTTCTAGTATATTTTTGACATGAAAAGTCTATCTGGTTTTGGTCACTAATTGAGACTACCAATTGAACTGGTTACTTAGTAGCCTCCGGAGGGATTCTTGGGCCTAGAGACCCATGAGATTTGGTTGGTTCTATTCATTTCAAGTCATTGTTTGGAGGAGTGTGGGGGAATTGTTACATGATAGCACTAGGTATCAGTTGTGGTCGGGCTCCATTGCAGATGAGTGATTATATGTGGTATGTAGGCAGTCTTCTAGACTTGCTCATCTGCATTGGTTTGAAAATTCCTTCGCTTGCTCTGTCGGGGGGAGGGTGGTGGTTCACTAGTCTAGTAGCTGATACTACCTGTTGAGGATCATCACTGGAGTTGTTGCCACCATCTCAGGACATTAGCTTTTTCTTCAGGTGTGGTTTGGTGTAATGAGAATGATAAGAGAATTTTTTTTAAACTTTGTTTTTTCATCCCTTCTCTTTGATTCTTTGAATTCTGGAACTCTTGAGGCAGTGCCTCAGGGCCGTGTTCAAACTCTGGCTCTCTGGAGATAGTCCTGCTGCTTCACCTAACCTGTGTCCTTAGCCCACTGCCCACAGTTATGCACAAGGTAGAGTCAAGTGAAAACTCAGGGCGTTGACAGCCAGGCCTGAGTTCCCCCTTGACTCTACCTTGTACATTTGGACTCAGCAACAAGGGATCATAATTTTCCAGGTGATGGCTGAGATGTTGGACTTGGTTTTTCTTTTTTCTTTGTCTTTTTTTTTTTAAGATGGAGTTTTACTGTTTCGCCCAGGATGGAGTGCAAGTGGCATGATCCTAGCTTCATAGCTCACTGCAGCCTTGAACTCCTGGCCTGAAGCAATCCTCCTATTTCAGCCTTCTGAATAGCTGGGATTACAGGTGCAAGCCACCGTGCCCAGCTAATTTTTTGTTTTTTGTAGAGACAGAGTCTTACTATATTGCCCAGGCTGGTCTCAACTCCTGGCCTCAAGTGATCGTCCTGCCTCGGCCTCCCAAAGTGCTGGGATTACAGGTGTGGGCCACCATGCCCAGCCTTGGGCTTGGTCTTCTGTGTATTTTTTTCCTGCTCCATTTTTGTTGGCAAGATTCTATAAACTATTGTATTAGTTCTTAGAATACCCTAGAATGCAATTTTTTTTTTTTTTTATCATGTTCCCCTAGGAAAGGGATCAGTTCCAATGGATATGATTGTCAGGTCTCATTCTTCCTTGTGGTTTGGCAGAAAGACCCAGGCTATGGAGTCTGGCAGGTTGTGGTCCAATTCCTAGCTCAGCCATTTAGTGGCAGTGTGGCTTTGGGCAGTTCTTTTGCCCACTAATCCTAAAGTTTCTCCTCTGTAAAATGATGGCAACATTGTCTGCCTTGCCAAGTGGTTTAGAGGTGTGGTCCCCAACCCCTGGGCTCCGGACTGGCCGCACAGCAGGAGGTAAGCCCCCGGAGAGCTGAGCAAAGCTTCATCTGTATGAACAGCTGCTCCCCATTGCTCGCCATCACCCCCTGAGCTCCATCTCTCCCCCACCTCCACCTCCCATCTGGGAAAAATTGTCTTCCATGAAACCCATCCCTGGTGCCAAAAAGGTTGGGGACCACTGGTTTAGAGGATTCAGTGAAATCCTGTTTGAATAACACCTGCTCCACGCGAGTTCTGCTTTAAGCCCTGAGTGCACAGCCAAGTCCTGTCCTCCAACTGCCCCCCACACAGTTGCCCTCCTGGTGGGAGCAGTTAACTAGAACCCAGTTGATAAGAGCAGCTAGAAGTATTGATGCTTACCACATGCCAGTTTCAGCCTTTTAACATAGATTAAACTCATTTATTTCACAACCCCAGGAGGCAAGTATTATGGTTATTCCTGTCTCGAGGAAACTGAGTCAGAGAGAGGTTCCTCTTGAAAGAAGCAGGATTTGAACCCAGGCCATCTGGAGGTAGCATTTTTAACCAAGACACTCTGCTCTCTCTCTTAACAGTCTAAATAAGATAGTGACGTGCGTGCTCAGAAACATTGAAGGTTTTATTGTGTCAAATATATAAAGTTTTCTCAAAAAGAAGCCCCTGTTTTAAGCTAGACATTGAAATGTGCAAACTATTATTTCTTGACTGCAGACAACTTTCATCTCACTCAGAGTTGCCCTAGATGTATATTTTGTTACAGATCAGCATATATGAAGAACATAAATAATATCTGTAAAATTTATATATCTCATTCAACCTAAAGGGACAAGTTGTTTGTGTAGAAATAATGGCATTGCAAATGGGTATGTAAATATTTAGTTTGATTTAAAAGGTTGTGGAATTTACAACTGAAATACTATGTTGTAGAACAATGCCTAAAAAGACAGTTATGTGCTACATGTCCAAATCACAGGGAAAAATTTAGGCAAGACAGTGTGAATATCTCTCTTTTCTTTCTCTCTCCTTTTTTCTTTAATCTTCCTTTTTTTTTTCATGGCCAAAGGAATAAGATATATAATGACTCAAGGGAAAAAACTAAGTGTAATTTTCTCAAGTCAGCCAAATTTTACAGACTTTGGTATTATCAACGTTGAAATAACTAGGATCTATTTTTCTGATTTTGTTGATGGTTGACACTTTACAAAGGAAAAGAGAAAGGCCCTTGGTCATGTTATGGCTATACATTTTTACCTTGGGCTTTTTAAGAAAAAAAAAAATCATTAAAAAAATAATCGCTTCCTCCCTTTACGTCACCCACTGGGATGCTGTGGCTCCTTGGCCCAACACTGCGTCGAACTGGGTGACTTCCAGTCCGTCTGCCTGCCTGTGACAGGGCAGACATGGCTACCTCACAAAAGGACTGTGAAGCTTGGGTGATTTGTGTACATACAGGTTTCTGCTAGGTTGCAGTTTTTTTGAATGGGTTCTTGAAAAGATAGGGAGGTATATAGAAATGGGAGTGAGTTCCAAGGGGAACCAAAGAGAATGAGTGAGGGGCTGAGTGGGGAGAGCTGGGAAGGCAGGAAGGTGGAAGCCTTGTGCTACAAGCTTGCCCTCTCGAGAGGGACGGCTGACTGCCTTTCATCCTCGCTGCGGACTGGGGCTGTGAGCACGAAGACAGGTCTAAGTTAGTGCTGAGGAAAATGCTGAAGGATGTGGTTAGCAAGGAAAAGCATGAAAGTTCCTCTGGAGTTCTTTGAAAACAGGGTGGTTCAATTTGGAGCCTATAAAAAAGGTAGAGAATGCCACTTGATGGCAAGTCTGACAGCCACATGCAGTCTTTCCCTGGGTCTGGAAATGTCCTTGCCCGGCTTCACAAGCTGCCGCCCCACCCTTCAGCCCTGGGCGTCGTGGGGAAGAGGCAGCTGCTTGTTGCCTGCCTCCATCCATCCTGGGCATATGGAAAATTTATGAAAAATAAAAAATAGTTCCCCTTTAGGGAAAGGTTAGGGGTCTGTTCTGGGGACCCTTTTTGACCATGTGACTTGGAGGTTCAGGTGGGAAACAGAATATGACAGCCTTGACCCTGTCAGTGCAGACTCTCTCTTGATTTTGTTCTCTCCTTTTAACTAACCATTCAAATTAAGGCTTAACTATTCTCGTTTTGGTTAGGGTTCTGCAGCATTCCAGACCTTGAGCACCGAATCAGGATGGGAAAAAGACGTTGTGTTCCTCCACTGGAGCCCAAGTTGGCAGCAGGCTGTTGTGGGGTCAAGAAGCCCAAATTATCTGGAAGTGGAACGCACAGTCACGGGAACCAGTCCACAACTGTCCCTGGCTCTAGTTCAGGACCTCTTCAAAACCACCAGCATGTGGACAGCAGCAGTGGACGGGAGAATGTGTCAGACTTAACTCTGGGACCTGGAAACTCTCCCATCACACGAATGAATCCCGCATCGGGAGCGCTGAGCCCTCTCCCCCGGCCCAATGGAACTGCCAACACCACTAAGAATCTGGTGGTGACTGCAGAGATGTGCTGCTACTGCTTTGACGTACTCTACTGTCACCTCTATGGCTTCCCACAGCCACGACTTCCTAGATTCACCAATGACCCCTAGTGAGTAAATCAGTTGCTGGGGGCAGTGAGGAGGGCATGATGGCATCTCCCTAGGGTCACTCCCTTGAGCGTCTTTGCTGCTTATAAAGTTTTAATGTCATTTGAGCAAAGGGTAATGGGAAGAGAATGACGAAAAATGTCCAGACAATATTTAGAACATTCAGTGGATTCATTAATGGAAGGGGGGCTAGGTTATGTTCACAGGAGGTTGTAGACTTGTTAAAGTAATATTCTGGAAATCAGAGGGGTTTGTTCTTGGCTCTTCTGTTGGTTACATGGCAGTAGGTAGGTCATTTAACCTCTCAAATGGAGAAGTCACACCATTAGGGACCCCAATAGTGTTGAAGTCCAAGTGAATTGGAGGTGTCTGAGGGGCAGGCTGGAGACAGGAGTTCTCATTTGTGGGAGCTGTGATGCCCTTTAGCAGGAGTCCCCTCACTCTTCAGCAGCCCCTTGGTAATCCCATAGGAAGTCAGAACCTGCTTTATGATTCTTAGTTCAAGACCCTGTTGCTTTTCCCAAGCCCTCAACAGTGTCAGTGACTTAAATGAGCAATGTGTATAAAGCATAAAGAAAAGCAAAGAAACTCATGCTGGTGTTTTTGTCTGGAATTGGAAGCAGCTCTGAGCTGGCTTTGAAGAGCACTACTGCTTTTTGATTTTTGTTTTTACGGGATACTTTTGGTGCATTTATTGACCTGAGATCATTCATTCCTCGTCTGCTGGTTGCCATAGGGATGCTTGTAGGGCCCTGGGCAGGGTGTGAAAAGGGCTTTGAAGAAAAAGGGCCTGCCCTTGGGAGACTTACCGTTGAGTTGGCAAATCACACACACACACACACACACACACACACAGCTAAACAGAGTATGGGGAAGGTCCTCACTGTGTGTGTTAGAAGGAGTGGAAATGCGGAGGACAATGTGCTGAGTTTTTAGGGAAGTATTGCCCTGGGGTACTGTGGTCAGAAAACTCCCAACTGAGCATGTGGAGAGCCCAAGCCTGGGTGAGATCCAGGGTGTCCTTTGCAAGAGAGGGATATGGTTTGGAAGAACAGGTGGTGACTTCGGTGTGTGGGGAAGGTTTAGGCTGTTGTGTTCCGGGCTTTGCATTTCTGTCCTACAGGCAGGAGGAATCTTGTCTTAGGGGTTTTTGAGTAGGTTTGGGGCAGTAACTTTGGTGATATGCAGGTGCTTTATTGAAAGGGAAAGATGGGTAGATGGGAGATCCGCTAGGAGCCTTTGTAACAGCGATCAAAGAAGTAGATAACTTGGAAAACTTAAGTTTCCTTTTAGAAGTGATTAACTAAAGATTCTAAGAGATAAGGGCATTAGAAGTGTGGCGGGATCTCAGGAAGAGGGGACAGCTCTGTGTGTCCCAAGAAATCTGTCAATCCGATAGAGGCTAATAAAGTATGACTTTGGCCTAGAAACAAAATTGCACCTTCACGAACAAAAAGCTTTCTAGAGGAGGCCTTTTTTTCCCTGAAAATATGTGAGCAGGAAATATTCGTAGTTGCCAGGGGCAGACATAATTAAGGGAAGGTGGACTTACAGAGAATGCTTGTGGATGAGGGGAGCTCTGCAGGCGAGGACAAAGTGGAGAATTAGAAGAAGGAAAAGTTGAGTCCTGGGCAGAGGAAGAGAAAAAAATAGCACGAAAATGTGGTATCTAAGTGAATTAAAGCTGTCGGTGTGGAACATAGGAAAGGCTATACAGAAAGCCTTTCTTCATGTCACCTCGTAGGTGTCCTCTCTGTTTCCAGCCGGGGGCTGTGCCACTTCCAGAAAGGCAGAGCGTCCTCCAGGTAGCTGGCAATTCAGAAAACAGTCCTTTTGGGCAATAACAGAAATGAACAGGGACAAAGCCAACAGGTGTTTTTCGTATCCATGATTAATTTGGGGCTGGAGAATGTTTTGTGTTTTGCTTTTTTAGTCCGCTCTTTGTGACATGGAAGACAGGGCGGGACAAGCGGCTTCGTGGCTGCATTGGGACCTTCTCAGCCATGAATCTTCATTCAGGACTCAGGGAATACACGTTAACCAGGTAATGACACCAGACACTAAGAACTGTAGATAAATCGGCTAGAATCAGAAACAACTGCCTGACTTTGTTTCTTCTGAGTGATACATTTTGAGCATTCTCTTTTTGGTAATCAGGAAATGTAAGGGCCTTAATCTGGTGAGTCACTCATCAGTTCAAACATAGACAGTTAATAGCATCGGGTTGTTTTTGACGTGTTAGTGTTGATGAGTAATAGATGTTCTCTGCATATCTCAGGATTCATAAATACGTGGGCTCTGTGGCACATGATGCTGGTTCCTGGGTCCAGAACAGCCTTACCTATGTTTTCTGTCCTCCTCCAGTGCACTTAAGGACAGCCGATTTCCCCCCCTGACCCGAGAGGAGCTGCCTAAACTTTTCTGCTCTGTCTCCCTCCTTACTAACTTTGAGGATGCCAGTGATTACCTGGACTGGGAGGTGAGAACAGCCGCATTTGGAACTCTGCATCTCTCGTTGCATTTGGGTTCGGGTTAGTACATGGTAATGTATCTCCTTCATTGAGAAAGGGTATAAAAATGTGAAAGTTGGGTTTGAAACCATCTGTGGGCAGCATAGGTGACAGAGGAGGTACTGCTGTGTTAGGAATAGGAAGAGATGTAAATGTAAAGGCTTTCTTCTCCCATTTCTTCCTGGTCACCTCTCTCCCACATCCTCCTCCCATATCTAATAAGAAATGATGGGATAAGAAAAAATATTCCAGATCCCTCTTGGCAGGCCCTTGAGTAAAAGTTTTATTAGGAATCAGATGTGAAGAATCATGAACCCAGATAAAAACCTTGTGGCCTGTTCATTTAATGGACTAGGGTAATGGAATATTTTAAATATTCAAAATTAGTGGATGACCTACTTAAAGAATTGGTTTCTACAACTGTCATATTCTCAGAGAGGTAGCTGTACGTACACTCAACCCTTCCCTAAAACTGAACTTTCTCTGGCCTCTATGCCTGAGAGAGAATGTTAGTCATAAAAAGCAAGAAGCTCTCCTTATTCCCAGACCTGGGCAACCTGGGCAGGGGATGGTATTAATGTATATGTGGGGGACTGACGTTTCATTAGAATAAGTAAATGTCATTCACTTGGTTGTGTTTTTTCTATAGGTAGGGGTCCATGGGATTCGAATTGAATTCATCAATGAAAAAGGTGTTAAACGTACAGCCACATATTTACCTGAGGTTGCTAAGGAACAAGGTGAGTTGGATCAGTGGAATTTTAAAGAACAATACTATTCACAGTGGTGCCAATTAAAGGGCAGGAAAGAGAAGTGTGTCATCTTTCAGCCCAACTGCGACTAAGAATGAGTGCTTTTCCTTAGTAACTATCAAATTCCTATAGAACAAGGGGTACACTCCCAGAAAGATCTAGGAGCTAGGAAAAGGAAAGGGGTAAATACTTCCCTTACTCGTCTGCTTTTTCAAACACTTCTTATCAGTGAATAGTTTCTTTCTTGGCCCCTTAAACTACAGCAGTAAGTGTAGCAAAATTCCAGCAATCAGCTTGACCATGTTAAAGAATTCATTATAAAAGGAAGTTGCCTATATCCGTAGATACTGAACTTCTGATCATGAATCATTAAACAGTGTTATACATGGCAAAGAGTAAAACATCCCTACTGTTTTTAAAGAATCAGTAGTTAATACGTTCTTGTAATGGGGACATGAAAGGTAGAACGTGGGTTGGGCAGGTTTTCTCTTTAGAAGAATATTGAGAAGAATACCTTTACATGTTGCTTGTGCATTTGACGCCATGTAACCCAGTTTTTGCTCTTTCTTGGAATTAGTCTGTTTTTGAAAATAATACGTGAAACAGTATTTGCTGAGCATGAACCTGGTATAGAGAAAAATACTCAGTTAAGTATATATCAGTGAACTAATTATGTGGAAAGCGATTACGTGTTGGTTTCCATTATTGTTGTGTTTAAACTTTTCAAAAGCAGTGTGGATGTGGCATAAAAAGGAAACCTTTGGCTACCTCTTTGAGGTCATAGCTCTAACATGCTTCTGTATAAAGAGGCACACCATAGTGTTTTGTAATGGTAAGGTGTGAACAATAACTTAGGTAAATAAATTACTTTTGTCATTTGGAAGTTGGAAAAATTAAAAATTTGGGGCACCCTAATACAGTACTTTAACAGCTTCCTTTCTGCTGTTAATTCTTTATTATAGAAAACAGGACTCCTAGAAATCATCAAACTGAAGGAAAGCCAAAGGAATACAAGCTGTAGAATTTAAATTCCTCTCTTCCCATAGAGCAGCTTGGGTACCAGCGCTAGGCCAACAGGCCAGTCTAAGTTGGGACCATGTTTGTTCCTAGATAATTATACAGGGGTAACATCTGACAGGAAGCACGCAGGAGCAGGGAGCCTGGGAACAGCCAGTGTGGCATGTGTCGGGCTATTATCTCATGTCTCCACTGGAGTGTCAGTGAGGCAGACGGGGCACCAGCTATATGGGGGCCAGCGCCCAGGGCCTCCTCTGCCCTTAGCAGGTTCGGCTGCTGCTTGAGTCCCATTGCTCCTGTACCGGCCATGTGAGAGCATGTCCTCCCACTCTGGCACGCCTGTGTGCTGACCTGCAGTGTGGCCTCTCTTCTCCTCAGACTGGGATCAGATTCAGACAATAGACTCCTTGCTCAGGAAAGGTGGCTTTAAGGCTCCAATTACCAGTGAATTCAGAAAAACGATCAAACTCACCAGGTAAGCCACGGTCTCGTTTTCCTTGGCATTTGAATTAAGTTGGGGTTGGCTGAAGGATACTTTTGATGGGAAGGGGAAGAAAAAAGTTTTCTCTGCTAATGTCCCTAATCAAAAGAAACATGGGGGAAGTTTAAGCTTTGACGAAGCAGCAGCAGCAGCAGAGGCAGTCTCTCCCCCGGCACCTCGTGCATCTCCCCACAGCTAAGCTGATCACAGGGCTGCAGGGGTAGGCCTGCCAAGCCAGTCCTGGATGCTTTACCAGAATCGCTTGGTTGGGAGGCTGAGGGAGAAGATTGAGATTAGGAGAGAAGGCTCTGTGTGGAAGTCCAGGGTCACTTGCGGTGCTACTTCCCGTCCACACATGCAGTCAGGTGGCAGGAGACACAAGAGAGTTAGAAAATGCTTTTTACAAAAAGTTAAATGGAAACAACCTCCCCTGTTTGAGAGGAATACTTTTAGGAGGAGGCTGCATAGTGTAACAGAATGCCCGTGGACTTGGGGTCTGAATGCCAGCTCGACCACTTACTAGCTGTGTGACGTAGGCCAGTTATTCTACCTCTCTGAGCCTGTTTCCTGTCTGTAAGATGTGAATGATACCTTAGGGTTGTTTTAGGATATGGTAAGGTAATGTATGGAGAATTTCTAGCCCAGGGCCAGGCAACATTGTAGGTGATCAGTTTTCTTCTCATCTCTATTGAAATTGGAAACACTTGAGAGGTTTAGCGTCTGTGGGCCTCTGTTGGGCCCCTCTTCTGTAAAATGCTGAATAGTCATATACTAATCTCACAGGTCTGTTGGAAGATAACCCAGTGTTTTTTAAATGCTTTGGATTCCAAAAATTGAAAAACAACAAAAAACACTCTTCAGATACAAAGCATTATTACTATTATCATTATCATTATAATTTATTTGAACAGCCATTTCCCTGTCAAAATTCAGGAATAATCACCTTGCAGTGGAGGAGTGATTACAGTGGGAAAGAGATGGCTCTGGGTAAGGATTGTCACACCCAGCTCCTGTGGTCTGTAGTAGGCTCCATAGGTTTGTAACACCCCATGCTTCGCATCCTGACTCATGGCTCTTTCCAGAGCAAAGCCAAAGTGCTATGAATTCTGTTCTGATGACCCTGCGATATGGCATATTCATCTGGGGATTGAGACCTGTCCTATATAGCCCCAAGGATCCTTTAACCTGCTTCATCAGAATTTGACTCAGAATTAGGTATCTGTGCCCCTTTTAGTTATAATGACTTGTTTGTTGCTCTTCTGCAAATTGAGGTTTCATTTCTGTCAAATTTATCACATTTTGACTGAAAGTAGATACGCAGTTTACACTGGGTTTTGGTGCAGCCATCTTCCAATCTGCCACCCGTGTAATTTCACCTTGAAATTCTTCATCCAGACCCCACTAGCGGATTGCTTACGAGCAGCCTGAGCATATGTAGTGTGTGAAGGTGGGATGTGCTGAAATACATTCTCAGGGGTGAATTGTGATTGTGCTTTTTCATCTTGTTCATTTGTAATAAAAACATTGTTTTCTTGTGCTGTCTTTCATTTTCTGTAAGTAAGATTGCTCTTGGTCTTCCATTTTATTCTTTCAAAATGTGGAATAAGCTTTTGGTTTTCTCTGCTGAGTGACTTTTAAAAATGAAGTGTTTGGGGTTCCTAATACCCTTTCCTGTTTCCTTATACAGGTACCGAAGTGAGAAGGTGACAATCAGCTATGCAGAATATATTGCTTCTCGACAGCACTGTTTCCAGAATGGCACTCTTCATGCCCCGCCCCTCTACAATCATTACTCCTGACACACGGCTGCATGACCAGTCCCACCCCCCTGTGGCCACCAATGGCTATGACATCATTGGAGCAGATGCCTCCTCTTCCTGGTCCAGTTACTTCTATTACTGCACCATTTTATGATGCTAGCTTCCGTTGCCAAGTCTGCCTCCTGCTGACTGAGGGGGGCGGGTTCCATTGAATGAAACAGAACTTGAGGGGCCCAAGCCTTATCTCAGCCTTTCCTCAGTATGGGGTTCCGTTGGACTGGGGCTCCTCTGTGACTAGTGAGAATTACCGCTGGGTTCAGAAGCCCCTTGTCTGGTGATTGGCCGCATGTGTGGTGTTGGCCACACACCGGAAGCTGGAACTGATAGTCCATGAAGGCTTAACCCACATACCCCTACAGCCTCCCTCCCCAGATCGAGTAGGTGTATTCCCCTGGCAGTCTGGGCAACGGAGACCAACAAGAAACATTTTTAGGTTGTTTTAAATTCCTTTTTTTAAACTTCCAGTTTATTGCGTACCAAGAGTTGATTACAACCTCCATGCTTCATAAGTGGACGCCACATTAGGGTTGGACGTGGGCACCATGAGTCAGTCAAGGCTCCTGGACAGAGACCCACATCAAGATCGGAAGCCCTTCGGATGGCGTTGCAGATCTCATCGCTCAATAAGCCGTGAAGGTTTTAATTTTCATCCCACTCTCAGTTGGATTTTCTGGCACTCTTCCTGCATTGAGTCTCCCAGGTTTGAACAGAACTCGGTGGTGTAGCCTGCTGAGGAATGGAATGCAGATGCCCACGGGAGGTCCCAGTGTCATCGCTGCGGTCAGGTGTGAAAGGAGAGACCTCTTCCTTACCACCCGGCTACCTCACTCCTCTACTGGTAGCAGTGCCTATAGCTGGAGCTAGGTTCTCAGAAGCATAGACGTGCAAACAAGCGGTTGGGTTGGGCTTTAGGACACCTTGTCATAGGAGAGAATCTGGGGTCTCCAAGCTGGTTTCTTTTCAGGCAAATGTCCTGAGGGACCTTTAAGCAGGGGAGTTCCTTTTTCTAGTTTGCCTCTAGAAGTGGGAAGACTGATGTTTCAGTCCTTTATAGGACTTTAGAACAAAGCTGTGTAACTACACAAGGTGAATCTGTATCTTGCCTAACATGCTGGGAATCTTCACCCCACCAGGGCAAATTTCCAAATAGCTCATTTTCCTCTAGGTCTTTCAAACTTTCATGTGACATATTTCCCTGTCCCATTGTTGCTGATTTCCAAATAGCTGTCAGCAAGTTTTTCCTCCCTCTTGCCTGTTCTTCACTGATTTGGTGGCAGAGTTCATAGAACTTAGGGGACTTGGAAGATGCTTTGAAAACACTGTCACAAAGGCACTGCTAAAATGATTCACAGGAAGAGTGGCCAGTTGGAAGAAAGGATCCTAAGGACGGTACACTGGTTTTCAACAACATGCTTAGAGAACTCTTGAAGTGGATCGGGCGTCAACCCAGTGAACACAATGTTTTGATTTAATTTATTTTTTAAAGTTTATGTGGTGATGGTGTGGCTTTCTGAAATGGGAAAATATTCAAGTCAAAAAATCCTTTCGAGTTTTCATCTGCCAGGAATGGGGGAGGCGGAGTGGGGGCACAGTCTGAGAAAGGACATGTGTGTGCTCTTCCAGGCGTTGCTGGCAAGTTGGTGGGAAGGAATGGGTGAGGGTGAGTGGGTTTGCTCAGTACTGTCCTGTGCTGCTCACAAGGACCTGGGACATGCAAGGGAAACGTGGGTGACATCAGGGTGCCCAGGCTACAGCCCCCTAACTGCTGTGCTGGGTTCCCACAGCCTGCCACGTTTCCCTTGGTGATGGAAATGAAGATGAAGGGGTCATTTCGTGACTTCCTGCTGCTGAGAATAATAAATGTTTTGTTACAAACACATGTGACAGCAGTTACTCTTAGGTGCCATGGATTGATGTCAGGGTGGTCAGCTCTGGACTAAGCCACCCACCTCCAATTTGTACAACAGTATTGATACATAGGGCTACACTCATTACTGTTCAAGTGTTCTATGTTAAAAGTTGTGTTTAATTTCTAAAGATTAAAAAAAGCAAAAAAATTGGTGCTAAACTTTCACCCCTGAGCACGCTCAGTGAGACTGGTCATGCAAGCATTACAGTGCCATGCTCCTCAAGCCTCTTTTTTCTTGTAGAAATGTTGCCCTATTTGTCTTCCCCAATGTATAGTATGTTTTTTATTTTATTTTATTGAGGGTGGGGTAGAATACCTGCCATTTAACAAAATGAATAGAAAAATTTAAAACCCAGGAAATGGGGAAAAAAAAATCAGTGCACAAGAATCGGGCTTGTCAAGCCCAGCACCACACTGAAGTGGGCTCTGTGGTTTTGGAGTGAAGAAGCCTTACTCCCTGCACATTCCCTCATGCGCCCACACGAGTCCAGCAGGAGAAATGCTCCAGTTCCTCTTGCCTTGTCGAGGGGGCTCAGGAGTCGACCAAGGGAAACTGTTTGTCCCCGTAAGGAATGGGCACTGTTGGTATCGGTCCTGAATGGGCCCTAGTCAGGAAGCGGTCTGGAAGTGTTACGGTCATGGTCGCCTCATGGAAGTGTGTGGCAGGTGGCTCTCAGGAAAAATACCAAGTCTGGATCATCCACGTGGCAGCTTTGCATAGGGAGAGACAGCTCCGAACTGGGACTGAACTGCCTTCCACAGGCTTGACCAAAGCAGTGATGAGGGTGGCCAGTACATGCGGTGTGAGTGGTAGGTTTAAAGAGAAGGGAATGTTTTCTGCTGATTGTTTCCTTTGTCCTTGGGCTGCTCAAGCTGGACAGTAGGTAACCACTGTTTTCAAGGAACCAGCCCAACTTCGCTGGCTTGGTTCGGAGTTTGTTTCATCCCTAGCTGTGAGTGCCTTTTGGTCTGGAAAGTTGGCTTGTCTCATAATACCCACAGCTAGGACATTCTCTGTGTAATTATGAATTGTCCTTGTTTTACATTAAAAGAGAATGTCTTTGATCACTAGAGTTTGTTGGTGTTGGATTGTTTCCACTGTGAGATTCTTAAACTTTTTCGCTTCATAATATTAAAACAACTCATGTTAGAGACCCTTTCAACATGAAAGGTTTGTAGTTAAGACATTACATATATTTTATTGTTTATAATAAAAGTCATCTATACAAAAGAAGTACTGGGTGTTAATTTTAATATTTTGCACAAGCTCTGTTTTCCATGATGTGTTAACATTTACAATTTCACTAACTGTTGGTGTTATTTTCTGTTGAGATTCTGGAGCCTAGGGAGCTATGTGTTCTTTTTGTTTATGTTTGTTCTTATTTCCCTGAAGCAAGAGACTATATGGCCTTCAGTGCAAAGACTTCAGACCAATTCTTTGTATTACACTTGGTTGCCTCTTGGCTATATAACTTCTGAGTGCAAATCATTGAACTCTTTAATGAAGTATTGTAGAGAATAAATCATAATGGATAAAAATTGTTCTTTGCCCTGACTTTTCTTTGACCATGTGGCTTGAATTATGTGGAACATAACAGTGGTGCTATTTTTGCAGCCAGCCAAAAAGATAGTATTCAGTCAGCCTGCAGGTTCTGTGTGCTCATAACCCCCCAATAACCTTGCACTTGTGTATTTTTTTTTTTTTTTTTTTTTTTTGGTGGTTGGCAGCCCTGCCACTGGCTTTTTAGAGCCAGGTTTCCTCAGCAATCTTTCATGAACCCTTTAAGATTTGGGTTTTTTCAGAAAGGTAGTTTGCATTAGATTTTCAAATAAACTGACCTTTCCACAAGAGCTAAAATGGTCTTGGGGGGAAAAAAAAACACTCAGATTTAGGATATCATTTGGTGATTTTTTTTTTTTTTGTTGCCCAGGCTGGAGTGCCGTGGCGTCAGCCCAGCTCACAGCAACCTCAAACTGCTGGGCTCAAGCGATCCTCCTGCCTCAGCCTCCTGAGTAGCTGGGACTACAGGCATGTGCCACCATGCCCAGCTAATTTTTTCTATATATTTTTAGTTGTCTGGCTAATTTCTTTCTATTTTTAGTAGAGACGTGGTCTTGCTCTTGCTCAGGCTGGTCTTGAATTCCTGACCTGGAAGGATCACTCCCACTTCAGCCTCCCAGAGTGCTAGGATTACAGTGGTGTGAGCCACTGCGCTCAGCCTAGTTGGTGATGTTAATTCAAGCAAAGACCCTGGGACATACTGGTGTGGTCTGACCTAACCAGAAAGGTTTGTTGTTTTTGGGTAGCCCAGAAAGGATGAGATGTGTTTGGAGAAAATGACAGTCATTTTTCAAAATTGTAAACATTCATATACTGGGATTCTCAGTCTTCAGTTTATAACCTCATTTGCAGGGAGGTAGGTTTTTATTTTGTTTAAGATACCCAGTTCTGAGGCCCTTACATTTGGCAAAACTCATAAAACACATGGCTACAGGGTTAGGCAATTTTGAAAACAGACTACAAGCAGCTGGTTAAACATTTACAGACGTTAGTAATATGTGTGTAGAGGAAATTTTGGTTTCTTCAAGAAATTAATGTTCTAGAGATTATATTCCATATTATCTCTAATAGTGCCTGTAAACAACATGGAATTCCTTAGTGCTGATTTTTTGAGGGGTGGGGGATGGTGATAAAATACATATAACAGTATTTGCCATTTTAGCCATCCCTATTAACTTCTTTTCCTTTTTTTTCCTTTTATTTTTAAAATAATTCTTTTTCCTTTTTTGTTTTGGTACCTTTTTGTTTTTACCACTCCATGCAAGCAGGGACATCCCTGTTAACTTCGGAGATGTGAAATGAGCCATCGGATTAGATCAGTGGTACTAATTTGAGTGGGGGTGTGTGTGGGGGGGAGGCGCTCTAAAGCTGCTTCCAGGTCAATCTAGGGTCTAACCCTGGCTTGAATATCTGAACTTGAAATACTATTCAATGGACCGGTTAAAGGGCTTGACTCTGCACCAGTACTGTACAAAGAACCACAGCAGCGTTCTGAGGAATATACTGCAAGTCCTCTCCCTGCTGAGTCTCAGTTTTCCTCACTGGAAAATGAAGCTCAGACAAGGGTTCTAGGGTCCCTTCCTGCTGCTTACTCACTCCGTTTCTACTCACACAGATTCTATATGCCATGGCAAATTGAAAAACAAGTGACCCCTCCAATTTCAAAACTCTAAAGGAAACACAGCAAGAGAAAGGCTTCAAATTCACCTGTCAGTCACTCAAGTCCCTGCTGCCAATCAGAGACCCTGCTCCCAACCCCTACTATGGCCATTCTTTGATTGCACCCTGGCTCCCAGCCAAAGAAATAATTCAGGGCAGCTGACAACTGAAATCTTCATGGGCTGACAGTCCTATAGGCCTGAGCTCAAATCCTGGTCCTGCCATTTGTGAGGCAAAGTATTACTTGCTATTCTGAACCTAATTTCCTGCTTTGTGACAGGACTGAATCTCCAAGACAGCCTGTTGGAAATGCTTTGCCCAGGTCCCAGGACATGGTGCAATAGCTGGAAGGCTGTGGTCCTCTGGACTATCATCCCGTGCTGGGTGTGCCCGGGAACACAACCCTCTGTAACCGTAAGCTTCACTGGCACGTGAAAGGAGGCAGCACTCAGCCATTCGCTTCAGGGCAGGCTTCCTGAAAGGGGTGGGTGCTGAAGTAAGCAGGGCATGACCTTGAGGAGTGAGGGCTTCTCAGGGACAGGCAGATACGCCCTCTCAGGAGGTGACACTGCCACAGGCTAGACAGGCCTTAAAGTCCAGGACTCTCAGGACAGCCTTCCGGAGGTTTCTATACCTGGATGTCAAGGCTTGTTGCGGAATCACACAAAACCCCCAGAGACTCCATCCCTTTGTGTCTCTAGAGATTGTATTAATGGCAAAACGGGTTACATGTGAGTAGTACACAATCAACTGTTACCAGTGTATCTCTTTGGCTTCCTTTGTAGTATTTACCACCAGACTTCCAGCAGCAAGCGCATTTTTTTTTTTTTTTAAGAGGGTCTTGCTCTGTCATCCAGGCTGGAGAGCAGCAGTTTAATAATAGCTCACTGCAGCCTTGAACTCTTGGGCTCAAGTGATTGTCCAGCCAGAGCCTCCCGAGTAGCTGGCACTACAGGCCAGCACCACCTCACCTGGCTAAACGATGTTTTTAATTTGTGGGAGACTACCTTAAATTGTGAGATTCTGTATGTTGAGTATATAAAGGACAGGGAGACGTGTCACATTCTATTTTAGAGGCAGAACACTTATATCTAGGTAGAACACACGAGTGGTTAAGCCTGCAAGAAGTGCTTAAGTGCTTCTTTGAGAAGCACTCTATCAGGTTATAAAAGGTGGAAATTTTTCTTTTGATGGAAAAAATTATATAATAGTATTAATAAAAAGTGAATTTTGGCAAAAACTGTTCCATGTTTACATAAGATCTGTATAATTACTGGACTTTCCTTTATTTCCCAAGAATGAAAATGACATTTAAGGACAATGAAATATGAATTTACCTTGAAGAGTGAATATTCCTCTTAACGTATTTAATGTTTTCTTTCCATCCGACTCCATGTTAAGAAGCAATGCCAGTGCAGTTCTCCCCAGATCCTCCTGAGGCAGGCTCACCTATCCCAACTAGAAGTAACCTTTCTCTCTACTTTGTTTGACTTTCTCTCAGACCATTTGCCACATCTTGCAACAACTCCTCTTGGTGAACTCCTTATGAACTCCTGACTCATCTTTTTAACCCCAGGACCTTGCACATAAGTGTTTAGAATGACTTCCCACATGAAAATGTTGTGAACACATCAACCTGTGAAATATCACTATATGCATTATTTGTTTGTTATTCTTTGTTCTCTCTTCATCTGCTGACTTGTCTCTTGCCAAGTGTGTACAGAAGATACAAAGTGTTGGTTATCCAGCTAGTCTTTGGGCCAGCACATTGTAAGGTCCAGCAAATAGTAGGTGCTCTGTAAAGGCCTGTGGGATGAACAGATGGAAGAACAGTCCCACACTGAGTTCCAGGCCCACTTGGACCATCCAGGACCACAGACTCCTCAAGACATCTGTCCTGGCCAGGTGCGGTGGCTCATGCCTCTAACCCTAGCACTGTGGGAGGCCAAGGCAGGAGGACTGCTTGAAGCCAGGAGTTCAAGACCTGCCTGAGAAAGAGCAAGGCCCCATCTCTACTAAAATTACAAAAAATTAGCTGGGCATGGCGGCGGGAGGCTTGAGCCCAGGAGTTTGAGTTGCTGTGAGCTATGATGATGCCACTGCACTTTAACCAGGGTAACTGTCTCAAAAAAAAGAAAAACAAGACATCTGTCCTGCAATTCCGATAAACTGTAAAGGAAAACACTTTGAATAGTAACAAATTCTGCCAACACTATATATTCTACTGTTATTTTACCCAATACATTTCTTCTGGAAATACAGATACAGAGAAATTAATTTTGCAAAAATTATTATATTTATAAATCAAAGAAATACCTATTCTTATTTGGTAATATCTCAATTTTCTTTTCTTTTTTTTTAGAGAAAAGGCAAGGCCGTGCTGGAGAAGAGAAGGAGGGCGCATTCTTCCGACGCGAGCCTACGCAGGACATCCCTCGGCGGCCCGGGAAACCGCGGGACCCTACAACTCTGGCCCCGCAGTCGTCCCAGTCTCGGTCCGCTGCGTTCTCGGCTCCGCTCCGAGCCAGGCCACGCCCCTTCCGACGCCGTCGGCTTCCCGTTTCCGCTTCCGGCGGTGGCAGCGGCGTCGCGCCGCGCAGCGATGGCGGCGGGTGGCAGCGATCCGCGGGCTGGCGACGTAGAGGAGGACGCCTCACAGCTCATCTTTCCCAAAGGTGGGTCTGGGGCTGCCAGACTTCCTCCGCCTCCTCTCGTGGTCGCGGCAAGTCTGGCCTTGGCCGCGCCTCGCCCAAGGCCTGGCCGCAGCGGGCAGCGTGGGGCAGGGAGGCGGGGGGACCCGGACCTGGGAGGGGCGTGGCTGGACATCCACAGATTCTGGCGTCGCTTGCTCGGTGCCTTGGGGACAGGGCCGACTTAATTCCATGCCCCATCTCTGCAAACCTCGGCCCCCAGCTTCAACCTGCCTCCTGGACGACCTCTTGCTACCTCTTTTAAGTCGTTTATGTGATAACAAACCGCAAAGTTTTACAGGGCTGTGTCCAAAACAAAGCCTTACACTAGTTAAAGTGGTAAGGACAGATTTTAGTCAATAATATGATACAATGTTGCACTATTCCAGAGTGAACTAAACTCAACTTCGATTTGTGCAGAACCTCTGGGCGTTTTGAAGGTAAACTGAAGGAATAGGAAGGGGATGAGCAAGGGCTCAGAAGAGTCAGGAAAGTGAGAAATTACAAAAAGCGGAAAGGGGGCCTCTTGGTCGATGTGACACCCACCTTGGTTTGTTGACTGTGGTGCCTATGGGAGTTAGACTCCTACCCTTCCACAGAGATTGAGAGATAGGGGCCTTATCTTAAGGTGTTGGCTGAAACAAACAGTAAATTATTTTGACAGCCTTGAGTTTTCTCAGGCATGCCTTTTTAAGTGGGATGAGGAGGATCTTCCTAGGGATGAGATCCTGAGCTTTAGAAACCATGTTAGTGTTTGTTCCAGTCTTCGTGGACCAAGTTGAGGCTTAGTCTAAAAGAGGGCTCAGAAGAGCCAGGCTAGAGTTTGGTTAAGGAGATAATCTTTATCAGATTGCAGCAAGTAAAGCGCACTTCACTGTCAGGGTACTTCCACTCTGCAGTGGAATGTATTTCATTTGTAATTTAGAGACCAAAAAAAGTAGGACGCTTAAGATTTTAAAATATTTCCCGGCGAGGTGGCTCACACTTGTAATCCTAATACTTTGGGAGGCTGAGACCACAGGGTCGCTTGAGGCCAGGAGTTTGAGACCAGCCTAAGCAAAATAGTGAGACCCTGACTCTACTCAAAAATAAAAAAAATTAGAAGGCATGGCGGCACAGGCCTGTAGTCCCAGCTACTCGGGAGGCTGAGGCAGGAGGATCGCTTGAGCCCAGGAGTTTGAGGTTGCTATGAGCTAGGCTGACGCCACGGCACTCTAGCCCGGGCAACAGAGCAAGACTCTGTCTCAAAAAAAAAAAAAAAAAAAAAGATGTAAAAGAGTAAAGTTCTCAGTATGCAACAGGCACTCAATGTGGTGTATCCCTATTGTAGGTTATTGGGATGAAAAAGAATGTGGGTGCTTTGAGATTCTTCTTGTTCAAACTCTACTGCCCTCCAGTAGAAAATGCCTTTTGGTTGCCTATTATATTCAGTAGTACATTTCAGATAAAAAAATACTGTTACCTCCTGATGCACCTATAGACTGTCCTTGTTGGGAAAGGAGAGTGAAGCTCTTGTGCCCTGGCTGGAGAAATGGGAAGGCATTACTCTGATGCAGGTGTTAGTGATTCCATTAGCAGTAAACAGACCCATAGCACACGTAAATGTGAAATCACAAGTCATTTTGGCTTTTCCTCACTGTGTTGCTTCCTCTTCAGTGTGAAATAAACATGAATTCATGTTTACAAATAGTTCCTCCTCTAGGGGAATTCACTGATAAGGGAAAGGCAGATAAAAACCAGCTCTAATACTTTGAGACAAATATTAGGAACATATAATCCTACAGGAGCATAAGGGACAAAATGATTTTCCCAAGGGAATAGTTGCATTTTTTAATAGTGTTATGCGGAAAATACAGGAAAAGGTTGCTATATATTACAGAAAGGAACCATAGTTTCTTTCTCTCTTTCAACCCTAATTTTTAAAAAATTGCTTATAAGAGATTTATGCAGGTACAAAAATAGAATTTGCGGTATATTATTAGACACTTGACCATAACATGTAATAATTCTTAAAATTGAGAGTATGATATTAGCATTATGGGAATATAAAGATTATGAGCTCATGTAGGCTAGAGGGAAGTAATTGTCGATGTGCTCCTTTTGAAATCAGTATCTGGCCTAATTAGGATAATGATGTGTCATTATTTAATAGCATGTCTAGGTCAAGTTCTTTGGTGTCAGAAACTATCTCATGAATTCCACTGTACCTTGTGATACACGAGTGTGGATGAAAGTAAAAATGTGGAGTAGGAAGCCCCTGATTTCTGCAGGGGCAGAGAAATGTTCAAATGCAAAATGGACATTTAGAAGCAGACTTTTGAAGGAATATTTTCAGTTGACATTTATGCTTCTCACAAATAGAGTTTGAAACAGCTGAAACACTTCTAAATTCAGAAGTTCATATGCTTCTGGAGCATCGAAAGCAACAGAATGAGAGTGCGGAGGATGAACAGGAACTCTCAGAGGTCTTCATGAAAACATTAAACTACACATCCCGTTTCAGTCGTTTCAAAAACAGAGAGACCATTGCCAGTGTTCGGAGGTGAGTGCTAAAAGAAGTTTTTATTAATTTAGACTATTGGACAACAACTGCGTGGAGAACACTGTCTCCTCTCACCCTCTTCCCCCAGGCATCATCTGTGAATTTAATATAAGTAAAATAATGTCTTTGTTAAAAATTTTAAAATTATTTATGAGGCCAAAATTTCCTTTAGCTCTCCTTTTTATGTTCCAAATCTGTTACCATCCCACAAAGTAACTACTCTAAGTATATGTGTGTCTCACTCACACACACACACACACACCCTTGTAAAAAACCAGATAGCCTGGCTGGGTGCAGTGGCTCACGCTTGTAATCCTAGCACTTTCAGAGGCAGAGGCAGGAGGATTGCTTGAGGCCAGGAGTTCAAGACCAGCTTGAACAAGAGTGAGACCCTATGTCTACAGAAAAAAAAAACTAGAAAAACTAGCCAGGCATGGTGGCGTGTGCCTGTAGTCCCTGGTACTTGGGAGGCTGAGGCAGGAGGATTGCTCTAGCCCAGGAGTTTGAGGTTACAGTGAGCTGTGATGACACCACTGCATTCTAACCCGGGAGACAGAGCGAGACCCTGTCTCATTAAAAAAAAACACACACACACATAGCATTATTTTGTGGAGTCTTTTCTTTTTCTTAATAAAGAAAGCTTATTTAATTTCACCTTAAATGTCTTAGAGATTATTATATCTTAATAAATGTACATCAAGAACATTCTTTCTAAATCTTGCCTTTACTGTTCCAAATAGTGACCAACTTTTAGCGTGTTTTCCTAAGGCATTACTTCTCAAATTGGATTGGATGCACCCTGGTAAACACAATGATGTTCCGGGGCACATAGGAGGCCACAGGAAAAGTAGCACATCTTCCTCAAGTCTCAGTTTCACGTGCTGGTGGGTGACTTAAAACATTTTACATTAAAGCAGACAGATCCCAGCATATTGTGGAGTAAAGCAAAAAATGTATATGAATGTTCTTGAAGCTTAAAACCTTGAAGTTGCCCTGTCGCGGCGGCTCACGCCTGTAATCCTAGCACTCTAGGAGGCTGAGGCGGGCAGATTGTTTGAGCTTGGGAGTTCAAGACCAGCCTGAGCAAAAGCGGGACCCCGTCTCTACTAAAGAAAAAGAAAAGAAGTTAGCTGGACAACTAAAAATATATAGACAAAAAAAAAAAAAAATTAGCCGGGCATGGTGACGCATACCTGTAGTCCCAGCTACTCGGGGGGCTGAGGCAGTAGGATTGCCTGAGCCCAGAAGTTTGAGGTTGCTGTGAGCAAGGCTGATGCCATGGCACTCTAGCTCGGGGAACAGAGTGAGACTCTGTGTCAAAAAAAAAAAAACCTTGAACTTGCAGAAAGTCATTTGAGTCTATGCTTCCAGGTCCCTGAGGGTACTTACTTGCTCTACTTCGGTAAAAATGTTTGAGGAGTAGTGTCCTAAGAAAAAGTCAAATAGACAAAAAGATGTATATCCACAGATATTCATCAGAGAACAATCCATAATAGCCAAAGGTAAAAATAGCCTAAACGTTCAGCAGTAATTAAATAAATCCATTTGGTGGGCTACTGTCTTATCATTAACAATTGCGGTAGAAAATGAAATTAAAAGATGTTGACATATGTTGAGTGTGTAGAAAATAAAGCTGATTGAAAGATTCACTGTGAAGAGCTTTCGTACAAAACTACAAACTGTTGGGCCTCAAAGATGACTTGACTAAGTGAAGGTAGACTTGCATGTTCATGAGTAAGGTCTTAAATACATTTAGTGCTGTTCTAAATCCTCAAAGGATGGGGGTGGAGCTTAATAAAAGGATGTTAAATTGGTTAGAATTGGCAATAAATTTTTTTAAAAGAATAATGAAGGAGAATTTGCCCTACAAAATTTTAAAATACATTAAAAATCGACAGTGGCTGGGTGCTGTGGCTCACACCTGTAATGCTAACACTTTGGGAGTTAAGGCAGGAGGACTGCTTGAGGCCAGCAGTTTGAGACCAGCCTGGGCAACATAGCGAGACCCTATCTCTACAAAAAATAAAAAAAAAAATTAGCCAGGCATGATGGTGCGTGCCTGTAGTCCAAGCTACTCTGGGGCTAAGGCAGGAGGATCACTTGAGCCTAGGAGTTTGACGCTGCAGTGAGCTGTGATCATGCTACTTTACTCCAGTCTGGGTGACAGTAAGACCTTGTTTCTATGAGGGAAAAAAAAAATTGGGCCAGGCATTGTGGCTCATGCCTGTAATCCTAGCACTCTGGGAGGCCGAGGCACAAGGAGTGCTTGAGCTCAGGAGTTAAAGACCAGCCTGAGCAAGAGTGAGACCTCGTCTTTACTAAATGTAGAAAAATTAGCCGGGTATTGTAGCACACACCTGTAGTCCCAGCTACTTGGGAGGCTGAGGCAGGAAGATCACTTAACCCAGGACGTTGAGGTTGCTGTGATGTACGATGACACCAGTGCACTCTACCCAAGGTGACAGAGCAAGGCTCTGTTTCAAAAAAAAAAAGAATTGAAGATTTAAATGTAAACTGTAATGCAAAAAAGTGTCATGTAGTAACGAGTGATGAATGTGTATATTGTCTTGGCTATGGTTAGCAAGATGTTAAATATGGGGAAAATGGATGAACTATAGTTGAATGTAAGCTTTGTGAGGGCAGGAACAGTCATATTCAGCATTCTGGGTTTTTTTGTGTTTTTTTCCCCCAGGCCTCGCTGCATGAGTGAGCATTATGTTGATGTCATTTTAGGCACTATATAAGTATTTGTTGAATAAGTAAATGAATTTGCATAAATATCTTTGAATTTCCCTATATCAAAGAAAATGCCATATGTACATTTTAAGTATGAATAAACTCAGGATTGATAAATCCTTAATATTGAGAGTCTAAAGTTTGTACAAAATGGAATAGTCTCTAAAGGCTCAATTCACATTAGAACTTCAAATGGCAAGCTGATTCTCATGAAGTAATGTTCATCCTCCAGAAAATCAAAGAAATGGTAAAATACCTAAGTAGGTTTAAAAAGATTAAAAAGAATGGGAAACCTAGTGTAACAAGTCGGGGAAACAGACTCTTTTATTCATTGTTGGTGGAAATGTATACTGGTAGAAAGCCCTTTTAGAGCACAGTCTGACACTGGATTTCCAAAGCTTTCAAGACAGGGATGTCTTTTGACTGGATAATTCTATTATACTTTCAGGAATTTATCTTTAAAACACAGTAATCAATCAAAAGTACATGAAGAAGTATGTATTTACAATGATGTTTCTAAGGAGAAAACTTTTTTTCCTACTCTTTTACACAGTCACTGGACAGAATGCTTCTTTTTAAAATTTTTTTTTTTTTTTTTGAGACAGAGTCTCACTCTGTTGCCTGGGCTAGAGTGCCTTGGCATCAGCCTAGCTCACAGCAACCTCAAACTCCTGGGCTCAAGTGATCCTTCTGCCTCAGCCTCCCGAGTAGCTGGGACTACAGGCATGTGCCACCATGCCCGGCTAATTTTTTCTATATATTTTTAGTTGGCCGATTAATTTCTTTCTAATTTTAGTAGAGGCGGGGTCTCGCTCTTGCTCAGGCTGGTCTTGAACTCCTGAGCTCAAACAATCCGCCCACCTCGGCCTCCCAGAGAGCTAGGATTACAGGCGTGAGCCACCGCGCCCGGCCAAATGTTTTTGATTGACATATGCTTGTATGTATTTGTGGAGTACATAGTGATGTTTTGATACTTACGATATATACCAATCAGTGTAATTAGCATATCCATCATCTCAAACATTTATCATTTCTTGTATTGGGAACATTGAATATCCTCCTTCTAGTTACTTGAGACTATATATTATTGTTAACTATAGTCATGCTGCAGTGATACAGAACATTAGAACACTTCTGACACCAGATGTGGGGAGGAATTCTCCATATACCAAGCAGTTCTCCAGGGACACAAGCTGGGTGTCCTATAATTCCCACATTAGGGACTCAGTTGCATAAAAGTGCCCCCTCACCACTTCACATTGCCAATTGCAAGTCACAGGTTGTGACTTGTACCTGTGACTGATTGGCTATAAATTGGGGCTCCCGTGACCCCCTCCTTGAGTTAGATTAATTTGCTAGAGTGGCTCAGAGAACTGAGGGAAACACTTTACTTATATTTATCTGTTTATTACAAAGGATATTTTTAAAGGATACAGATGAACCATATGAAGAGATACATAGGGCAAGATGGTGTTGGGGTGGGATACCTCTCGGCACTTACGTGTGTTCTTCACCAACCAGAAACTCTGAACTCTGTCGTTTTAGGGTTTTTATGGCGGCGTCATTACATAGGCATGATTGATTGCGACCATTTGGCATTGGCGATCAACTCAACCTTCAAACTGTCTCCCCTCCCTGAAGGCTGAGGGACTGAAAGTTCCTACCCTCTAATTATACAGATGGTTCCCCTGGCAACCAGCCCCCAACCTGAGATTATCAAGGAGCCCACCAAGAGAAATTTCAGGGTATTTAAGAGCGCTGAGTTAGGAACTAGGGCCAGAGACCAAATATAATAGAACAAAAGATTTTCCTAGTGCCCCATCTATAAGGTTTTAGGAGCTCTTTGTCAGGAACTGGGGCAGAGAATCATAGTGTTCAAAAAGCATTATTTGAAAAAGTGAGTAATTGGAAACAACTGAAATGTTTAATAGGAAATATGCATAAATTACGGTACAACATTTTAATGGATTGCTACGTTCAAGGTAGCGTTAGATATGTGTACAGCCATGGAAATCAGCAACTTTATTGTTGAGCGGAAAAAAAGAACAGTTACATAAGAACATTTGTTATGATTCCTTTTGTTTAAAAATGTATATACAAAAGGAGGTAGAGGAACTCCATGAAAATGTTAACACTGGTTATTTGGTTATGTCTTGGTGAAATTTCAGGTTATTTTCACCATTTTGGTATTATTTGTAAACAAGCACTTATTCGTTTTACAGCAAATTCCTCCACATATGTGCATATACTACATTATGAAACTCTTTCCATGTAACTAAGTCTATAGGCTTTTTTTATTACAAAATGAAAATAGCTTAAGTGACAGAAAGTTACAGAATGTGCAATTTTATATTCCAAAACACAGAATGGTAATATTGATTTTGTTTAGGTAGTTATCTGGGTAACTTATTTTTCTGTCTTTCTATATTTTCTAAATTTTTACAGTGACTGCTATTATGCTTGTAACAGAATGATAAGAAAGAAGCACTGTAAATGTTTTGTTTCTTAACAGAAAACTGGTCATCTTTAAAACCAGATTTACCACAGATGAGCTCTGTTTTAAGGGGTAGATACATAAAAATTCAAGATAGTATTTGTATTGATAATGTTTTTTATAGAGTTTGGACATTTGTAAAACATTTATGATAAGGTGCAGTTTATACATAGATTTACACAAAGGGTATGCTGTGTTTATTTTTAGATAAATTTAAAAGAGATTTATTTCTGTTTCAAAAGACCTAATAGGTTGGGGACATCTAACATCATGTGTTTGACATGTAATTAACAATGAAGGGAGCAAAGAAGAATAGCAGAGCAGAGGGCAACAAAATAAATTCCTGGGTGAAAGGTTGTGTAGTCCTTTCACAACCTGAGTCAGGGCTATGGTGGTTTTTCACAAGTTGTGATGGCAGATGCTTCACCCTCCTGTGCTTTCCTCGCTTGCATTGTCTCTGCTTGCTTTTGCTGGAGCTTCCTATTCTTCAGGGGCAGAAACGGGAAGTGATTTTAAAATGGGACTCTGCAGCCAATATAACTATAATCAAAAGATTGCATTATGCTTTACTTTTTCTCTTCCTTACTAGCTGCATTTTTTAAATTGATACATAATATTTGGACATATTTATGAGGTGCATGTGATATTTTGTTACATGCTTAGAATATGTAATGATCAAGTCAGGGTATTAAGGGCATCTATCACCTTGAGTATCATTTCTATGTTTTGGGAACACTTTAAGTCCTCCCTTTGAGGTATGTGGAAATGCTCCTTTGATCCCCTTTTCCTATTGATGATTCTTTGATTTTTTTGTTTCTTTTTTTAAATTTTTCTCTCTATGGTTAGCTTACTGCTCCAGAAAAAACTTCATAAGTTTGAGTTGGCCTGTTTGGCCAACCTTTGCCCAGAGACTGCTGAGGAGTCCAAGGCTCTGATCCCAAGGTTAGTACCAATCGTGATGAATTCTATGTATATTGGATAAATACCTACAAATATAATTGCTACATCAGAAAGGTGTATGTATTTAAAATTTGGGTAGACAATTGCCAATATTGAATGAGAGTGCTTTTTTAACAGTGTATGAGATTGATGGTTTTATACCACACCAAGTGGTAGCCAGACTGTGGAACAGCTGGCACTCACAATGATGGTAGGAGTGCAAAGTAGTACAATCATTTCGAGGGCAATTTGGCTATGTCTAATAAAGTTAAAGGTGAATTTACCCCATGAGCCAAAAATCCATTCCCAGGTACATGTCCTAAAGGCAGCTCACACAGGTTTACAAGAAGATGTGTATTCCGGTGTTTATTGGTGCATTGTTGGTAACAGCAGAAATTTGACAACAATCTGTAGGTCAATAAGAGAATGGATAAATGAATCATTGTATGGCCATACAGTGTTGTTTTTTTTATGTTCTCCTCCTCCTCCCCCAGGCTCTTTTGGCCATACAGTGTTTATTGTACCACAGTGAAAAAAATGAACTAGTGAGAACAACATGGAATGATATCAACACGTGCCAAAATGACTTTTGAGGAAAAAAGTTGCAGAAGGGTACCTACTATATGATGCCATTTCTTATATAAAGTTTAAAAACAGTGCTATATGTTACTTATGGATACGTGTGTATAATAAGTGTAAAAATGTGTATGGGAATGATAAATACCAAATTTAGGACAGTATTAATAAGTTTTTTTGTTTTTTGTTTTTTTTTGAGACAGTCTTACTCTGTTGCCCGGGCTAGAGTGCTGTGGCATCAGCCTAGCTCACACAACCTCAAATTCCTGGGCTCAAGCAATCCTCCTGCCTCAGCCTCCTGAGTAGCTGGGACTACAGGCATGCGCCACCACGTTGTCCAGCTAATTTCTTTCTATTTTTAGTAGAGACAGGGTCTCGCTCTTGCTCAGGTTGGTCTTGAACTCCTGACCTTGAGCAATCCTCCCGCCTAGGCCTCCCAGAGTGCTGGGATTACAGGCGTGAGCCACTGCGCCTAGCCAGTATTAATAATTATTTCTGGGTAAGAAGGGGAAGGTATTGGGCTGTGGGAGCATACACAGAGCCATCAGTTATTCCTGTTACATTTATTAAGGAAATCTAAGTCAAGTAGGGCTGTTAAAGCTATTTTTTATACCTTTTGTGTGTTTGAAATATTTCGTAGTACTTTTAAAAGGAAAAGCAAAAAATATAAAGTTGGAAGGTAAATATGTCAGAGATGTGGGCAAGAGATGAACATGCCTCACAGAAGATTGTGGGGGAATTGCCAATCGCGAAGTCACTCTTTGTTTTTGTTTTGTTTTGTTTTGTTTTCTTCTTGTAGCCTGGAGGGGCGCTTTGAAGACGAGGAGCTGCAGCAGATTCTTGATGATATCCAGACAAAGCGCAGCTTTCAATATTAATCTCCAGATGTCACTCTGCTGCTTGGGAGGACCATGTGCCCAGCACAGCACCACCTTCCCAGGGTCTGTGTCTGACTTGCACGGAAATTCTATTGCAGAAGACAGTTGGGCTTCTTTGGAGAGAACAGCCCAGCTGCTCTTGGCTTACATTGCTGTTTCAAGTGACTGTTAGGCCATCATGACACGTAATCTTGGAGCAGCCGTGCAGCGGCTGCCTGTGGCTTCCTGAATGTGCCTCTGGGAAGGGTAAAGGGCAGGGGTGCATAAGCCACACTGTTGACTGCCTCATCTCGTGGTTTTTGGCCCCTGCATGATTTTTTATTCTTAATACTTCATGTTTTAATTTCAATGTGTTTATACTTTTTGAAACTAGACCAGAACTTAGTAAACTTATGTACGGAAAGAACAGTCTTACCTGGATCCCAAAGGAAGAATTAAACCGGTGTCATTGTTTGAAATTCTTAAAGGGTGAGAGTTGTTAGTGACTGAGAGAGCCTTGGCATCATTGCCAGGAGTGAGGTTGCCAGGAGTTTGAGGTTGCTGTAAGCTGGGCTAACACCATGGCACTCTAGCCCGGGTAACAGAGTAAGACTCTGTCTTAAAGGGAAAAAAAAAAAAAAGATGTTTCCTTCATAGGCCATACTTGAAGGTCTGAACGCTTTTAAAGAGTCCTCTTGTGGGGCATGCAGTCTAAACCTCTGGCTTGCTACTTAGCAACAGGCGTTCTGTGGTGGGGGTAATTTGAAATGAGGGAGTCTGCCCTTTCTTGAGCTACGACAGTGAAGTCACTTGAACTGAGGCTAGGTGGGGAAACCCTTGAATAGCCAAACAATCTATCTGCCTTTGATTTTTCTGAAGGGAAATATGCCTGTAGTCTTCACAATTTGGGGGATCTTCTTTGGGGCACTTGTTGACTGTATATGAATATGTGATCCAAGGGAAAAGTTGCAGAACAAAGTTGGCTTTAAAAGTCAAGGTAGTTTTATGTCTGCTACTGGCTAAAGCAAAAATAAAAAATTCTTGTTTTTATAAATTCTTTCAATTTCCAAAATAACATGATTTCTAAATAACAAATATTTATTTGTTTTCTATGTCCTATCTCATAGATACAAAAATAACAAATATTCTTGATGGATGTTGGGAGGAAATAATCTTTATATCCTTCGGCAGTATCACATCTTTGAGCCTCCTCAGTTTCTTCAATTGTAAAATATGGATAATAATAGTGTCTACCACATAGATATTTTGACAAGATCAAGTGAGGAAATTATTAAAGAGCCTAGAGGTATCTGACACATATTATGTCCCAATAAATGCTTGTTATTATTAACATCTCAGGCAGATGAGCAAGTGTAGATAGATGGTAAGTCATCTTGCTTCATGGGAATTAGTGCAAGAATTTGTAGCATACCAACTGATAATGGTATCAGACTATAAAAACAAACCAAATTGCTTACTCCTTAAATCTGCAGAATTGAAACAGAACATCCATTGCGGAGGAGTGACAAAATAAATTTTTAAAAAATCTGCACAATTGCCGGGTGCAGCAGTGGCTCACGCCTGTAATCCTAGAACTCTGGGAGGCTGAGGTAGGCGGATTGCTTGAGCCCAGGAGTTTGAGACCAGCCTGAGCAAGAGTGAGACCCCGTCTCTACTATAAATAGAAAAAATTAGCTGGGCATGGTGGCGCATGCCTGTAGTCCCAGCTACTCAGGAAGCTGAGGCAGGAGGATCACTTGAGCCCAGGAGTTTGAGGTTGCTGTGAGTTAGGCTGATGCCACAGCACTTGCCCAGGCAAGAGTAAGACTCTTAAAAAAAAAAAAAAATCTGCAGAATTATTTATTAATGCTTCATGAATTTGCATGTCATCCTTGTGCAGGGACAATGCTAATCATCTCTGTATGGTTCCAGTTTGGTACGGAGTTGGAGATTACAGTGAGCTATGATCAGTCACACCACTGTACTACAGCTTGGGCAACAGAGTAAGACTGTCTAAAAAAAAACACAAAACAAAAAAACCAACATGTTTCACATTTAAGGCTTCCAGTATTCATATTTTGTAATACTACTAATGAATGTGGGCCAGGCACAGAAATACTTGTGGATTTATGGACTGATAGCCTTATAAAGTCAGACCAACTTTTGTCTCCTGAGCCATATAAACGCCAGCCTGTGGCCACTAATGTCCTAAATGCATTCTCCTTGTTAATACAGAGTTTAGGAGCTTCTGGATTACTGAACATGTGGAGGTTCCTGAAGGGTCGACAGAGGGCATGGACGCCCTCCCCCCCATACCTTGCCCTCCACATCTCTTCATCTGTGCCTTCATGTGACGCTGATGATGCAACGTTGCATTCACACATGAGACTGACAGCTGCTAGCCCCAAACTTGCCATGCTACCTGAAGTCTGACAATTACTGATGGTACCACCTCATCCTTGGGTGACCAAGTGGTATGACCAGGCCATTTTGAATGTCTAACTTCCAGTTGTACAAAACCCATGAAATTAACTGAAACTAAGACATGGGTTGGAACTATCCGTTTGAAGGTCTATAGATCTGCAAGAATAGCAGACTCAGAGTTTCCTTTCTTGGCTGTGCCAGGGTAGGTGGGTACCAGGCCCACAAAAACAATGTAGTAATAAAGAAAAGGGCTGCTCACTGCCCCAACAGTTTTGAGCCACAGCCAGGATACTGTCCTCGTTTCACGCATGACGCGTCTGTTGTGTTCTTTTAGTTGAAAGCAATAAATCTATTTTACCTCTTAAAAAAAAAAAATACAGAGTTTAACACTTCTCCATACGCAAAGGCAAAGGGAAGTTACAAGGTATTTGAAAAAATACTTTTAAACTTAGTGATAGAAACAAAAGATGGAAAGATTGTGAAAATTAAAAACTTTAAAATCGTTAGCTTTTAAAAAGGCTATCAACATACTGATAAGATTTATGCAGGGAAGATAAGCAAGGTTGAGGATGTTTATTTTGTAAAGAGCTTTTAAAAATAAATTTTAGGCCAGGCGCGGTGGCTCACACCTGTAATCCTAGCACTCTGGGAGGCTGAGGCGGGTGGATCACTCAAGGTCAGGAGTTCAAGACCAGCCTGAGCAAGAGCGAGACCCCGTCTCTATTAAAAAATAGAAAGAAATGATCTAGACAACTAAA
>NW_012148697.1:2474434-2490609 GCF_000956105.1 Propithecus coquereli
GTATATATTTTTAGTTGTCCAGATTATTTCTTTCTATTTTTTAGTAGAGACGGGGTCTTGCTCTTGCTCAGGCTGGTCTCAAACTCCTGACCTTGAGCGATCCACCCGCCTCAGCCTCCCAGAGTGCTAGGATTACAGGCATGAGCCACCGTGCCCTGCCCTATTTTTTTCTATTTTTAGTGGAGACAAGGTCTCACTCTTGCTCAGGCTGGTCTTGAACTCCTGACCTGACGTGATCCTCCCACTTCAGCCTCCCAGAGTGCTACAATTAAAGGTGTGAGCCATGGCACCTGGCCTGGATTCATTTTTGTTCATCCTATTTGACAGTTAATGTGCTGCCTCTATCTGTGGAATCATGTCTTTTATGATTTGGGACAATTCAGTCATTGTCACTTTTATTGCAGCTTTTTTCTCATTCTTTCTCTTTTCTCCTTGACTATTATTAGATCTATACCATATTTGGCTTTTTTCTTCTCTCCTCCATGTCTCAGCCTCTCATATTTTGCTTTTGTTTCATCACTTGTTGCTGTATTTTCAGTGATTTCCCAGTCTGTCTTTTCAGTCACTAAGTCTCTCTTCAGCTATGCCTACTCCGCCGTTTAATGTATCCACTGAGAGGTTTTTGTTAACAGCTTTATTGAAATATAATTTACATACCGCAAAGTTTAAGTTATACAAATTAATGGTCTGTAGTATATATACAGAGTTGTGCAACCATCATAACAATCTAAATTTAAAACATTCCATCACCCCAGAAAGCAACTTTGTACCCATTAGTAGTTATTCTCTTGCCTGCTCCCATGCTTGCACTCCCCAGCCCTATACACAGAGTTTTTAATTTCAGAAACTATCATTCTCATTTTATGATGTTTATATCATTTATTTATATCATGTGTGTTTATATCATTTTCTGATGTTCATTTGATCTTTACCAAATCAGTCTGTTCCTCTTTCTCAATGTATTATTCTTTTATTTTGGTTTCTATTTCTTCTTTTATAATTTTACACTTTCTTTTGTTTTTTGTTTTTTGAGACAGAGTCTCCCTCTGTTGCCTGGGCTAGAGTGCAGTGGCATCATCATAGCTTGCTGCAACCTCAAACTCCTGGGCTCAAGTGATTCTCCTGCCTCAGCCTCCCGAGGAGCTGGGACTATAGGTGTGCACTACCATGCCTGGCTGATTTCTATTTTTTTGTAGAGACAGCGTTTCGCTCTTGCTCAGGCTAATCTTGAACTCCTGGCCTCAAGCAATCCTCCCACCTCGGACTCCCAGAATGCTGGGATTGTAGGCATGAGCCACTCGGCCTGGCTCCCTAGTGATTCCATTTCTGGGAATTATCCTGTGTGCCAAATATCGTGAATACAGAAAAAGCTCTACATCCAGAGCTGATTCTCAGTCTTTATCCAATAATAGAGAGATGGCATGTTACATCATGGAATATTCCTCACCTATTAAACAGGAGCCAAATGGTTCACAATCACAATATTTGATGTGGCATCAAGTAAAAATCAGATACTTCAGTAAGTGGACACAAAAGAAGAATATATTTGTCACTCCTAAAGGGACATTTGAACTGTACCCGCCTTCTCATCCAGGTCACGTTACTTTAGCTTGGACAAGAAAGTGCCAAATGCCCGCTTCCCTTTCCCCATGGACACACCAGCTCTCCGTGCTCAGGCCTGCTGACCCCAGCTAGATCTGGGCTCAGCGGCACGCAGGACTCGAAAGTTTCAGCATAGTCTCAACACCTCCTCTTATGCCAACCGCTGTTGAGCCTCCTAGTCGCACAGTCCTGGGGAGGGACCCACAGCTTTTCATCCCAAATCTCGTGTGGGCTTTCAAATCACCTCTGTTTGCATTTCAGGATCAGATGAAGAGCCTGGAAGTTGTATAGACCTCTGTGAAGTGGAAAACTAAACTGTTATCTATATGTCTTGTTCTTGATAGGTAAAAATGGGCTGGTTTAGGCTGGGCATGATGGTGCATACCTGTAGTACCAGCTACTGGGGAGGCTGAGGCAGGAGAATCTCAAGTCCAGGAGTTCAAGCATGCAGTGTGCTATGATCATAACTGTGAATAGCTACTTTACTCCAGCCTGGACAACATAGAAAGACCCCACCTCAAAAAAATGGGCTGGCTTACATAGTAATATATTAATAATAAATAGCTGGTCTCCCAATATAAGATTGCACAGAGCAGCTCTTGGCAAAGCAGATTCTTTAGAGTCTAGTCCAAACTGACCTTTTGAGAAACTCTCTTCTGCCAGTAAACAAATTATCAATAAGTAGGGGTGGTTTTAAAAATATTTAACAACTTAGCCGGGCATAGTGGCTCACAGGTGTAATCCTAGCACTTTGGGGCAACACAGTGAGACCTTGCCTCTATGAAAAATAAGAAAAAATAGCACATGCCTCAAGTCCTAGCTACTCAGGAGGCTGAGGCAAGAGGATCACTGGAGCCAGGGAGTTCGAGGCTGCAGTGAGCTATGATGATGCCACTGCACTCTAGCCTGGGTGACAAAGCAAGACACTGTCTCAAAAAAAAGGAACAAAACCAAAAAAAAAAATCACCAAAATATTTAACAGCCTAAGGGTCACTGGCCTTAGTGCGGTCAGGTGTTAACCCTCTAATTGCTGGATCTAATCCTGGGGAGATGTGGATGGTCAGAGCTTACTTATGGGAGTATTCCAATATTTTAAAAAGTGGTATAGCCCTGGGGTACTCCCAGGCTCAATCTCTCATATATATGTGTGTGTGTGTGTGTGTGCGTGTCTGTCTGTCTGTCTCTCTCTCTCACACACACACACACACTCAGGAACAGAGGCCCTGTAACTTCCAGGTTTATTTGCATTCGAGATAGAGGAGGTGTCCAAATAGAGGAGGTTTCAGGGGACGGTTCTTGAGCCCAGGTGTTTGTGGTTAAGCACTGTTAAGGGTCTTATGTGTCTAATTGAAACTTCACCCCAACCCTTGGGGAATTTTTAAAAACACTCTTGGACAGGCCTTCATGCTCTTACAATCTCTAATGCTCTTATACCTTCTCATTATTTGATATTTTATTAATTAAGGTTTATTGAGTAACTACCATATAGATTGGGATGAAAAAGGGGAACAAGATGACAAGCTTCCAGCTCTCCCAGAGCCTATTCTAGTGGGGAGAGACAGACAAGAAAAGCTGCTAGTTAGATTAGCCTGGGAAGGTGTACTACATTAGATACGGTGTCTGGAATTGATGTCTTTAAGGAGATGCTATTTGAGCTGCCAAGGATGCAGTTACGGGAAAATCTAGGAGGAATGACTTCCAGACCAGGAGTGAATATACCAAGTGGGAAGGCATGCATGGGCAGGGGTAGGGGTGGGGGTGCAGAGAAAACAAGCTGGAGTGGCTGGAGCTTCCTGAGTCAGAGAAAAATTGGCAGGAGCTGAGGTTTCAGATGTAAACAGATCTAAATTATGGCACAAGGGGTTTGGATTTTATACTCGGCACATCGGGAAGCTATTTGGAGGTTCTAAGTAGGGAGGGTGAGTAAGGTCTGATTTTTGTTTTAAATAGTCATTCTGGCTGCTATGTAGAACACAGACTGGAGTCGGGTGGGAGAGGAAACGGATGAAAAGGGGAAGCAGGGACGATAGTTGGGAGACTATTGCAGCAGCTCAGCAAAAATGGCTTGGGCTCGAGCAGGGATCAGCACAGCTTCTGTAAGGGGTGAGAGAGTATGCCAGGCATTGTGGGCTGCTTATAGGTCTCTGTCATAGTCTTTCCTTTTTTTAAAAAAACCCCTTTAAAAATGTAAAAGCCATTGTTTACTAGACTCCAAGCACAGTCTGTCGTATCTGGACTAGAACGATAGCAGTGGAAATGAGATGTGGTCAGATTTGCAATTCGTTTTGAAGACTGAGCCATATTATTCCATTTTACCAAGGAAGAAGCTGAAACTCAGAAAAATCAATATTATGCAGCCAGAAAATTAGAGGTAAGATGAAAATTCCAGAAAAGATTTCAATCCAGGACTATCTGACTAATGGCATTCCTAGAGACAGAAAAATATTTAGGACACACAAGGATGAGGCTTTAATAGTGGCATTCAAATAGTCCCCAAACCAACAGCAAATCCTGGGCTGCAGAATGAACTTTTCCAAGTGCTCCTAAAATTCTGTAAGAGGCATTGCAGTGGAGTCAATGGAGGCCAACATCAGTTCACCGGTGGCAGAGCCAGGGCTCTGACCCAAGCCTACTGACATGGGGTTCAGTGTTCTTTGTCTCTCCCTGCATGCTTTGTAGCACAGACATGTAGTTGCATATGCAGTATTCTAACAAGCGTTTTTGTTTTTTGAAGCATCCGAGTTGTATATTTAAAGATACTCTATGCACTGTCTTTAGTCTTTAATTCAGACACTAGCTGCTTTAGTTTGTTGTTTTTGATTTTTTATTATTGCTGGGTAGAACACATTGGCTTTCTCTGCCTCTAGAAAGGGATGAGAAGGCTGCATTATACAGATGATGGGAATAGGTCGCTTGGAAATAGTCGGTGTTAACCCAATGGGGAGGTGATATATGGAGCTGTATTTATATGTATAAAGGACACTTAAGACACCAGGTACAATGGCACACCTATAGTCCCAGCTACTCAGGAGGCTGAGGCAGGAGGATCACTTGAGCCCAGGAGTTCAAGTCCAGCCTAGGCAATATAGTGAGACCTGGCCTTAAAAAAAAAAAAAAAGAATGGTGATTGTAGCATTATTTGTATTAGTGAAAGACTGGAAGTGACCTCGGTGCCATCATCAGTAGAGGACTGGTTAAGTAAATTATTATTCAACCATACAACAAAACTGAGAAGCTATTTAAAAGACTAAAGATATGTCTGTATATGAACTGAGAAGGAAAAATGTCAAGAAATACTGTCAAAAGAGAAGATGAGGTTTGTACGATATCCTATATGTTTAGGGGAAAAAGTACATGTATGCAATATTTTCTTTCCTTTTTTTTTTTGAGATAGTGTCTTGCTTTGTTTCCTGGGCTAGAGCACCATGGCGTCAGCCTAGCCCACAGCAACCTCAAACTCCTGGGCTCAAGCAATCCTCCTGCCTCAGCCTCTCCAGTAGCTGGGACTACAGGCATGCACCACCACGCCCGCCTAATTTTTTTTTTTCTATTTTTAGTAGAGACGGAGTCTCACTCTTGCTGAGGCTGGTCTGGAACTCCTGACCTCAAGCGATCCTCCGACCTGGGCCTCCCAGAGTGCTAGGATTACAGGCATGAGCCACCGCGCCCGGCCTGTGGGGAACTTCTTGAGGTCTGGTTTATTCTGTTTCCAGAAGTTAGGAGAAATGCAGTACAGTAAGTATTTGCTGCATGAATAAGTGGTTTGTAGACTGACTTACAGGTTCTTTCATACCACCCATCCCTGCTCCTCCTACCCCCACCCCCACCCCCACCATCCATTTTTTTTTCCTCACCATATTCTTTTAGGGGATATACACACTCACGTATCCTAGCTTGGAGTAAAATTCTTTCTTTCTTTTTTTTTTTTCTGAGACAGACTCTTGCTCTGTTGACCTGGCTAGCATGCAATGGTGTCATCATAGCTCACTACAACCTCACACTCCTGGGCTGGTGTGATCCTCTTGCCTCAGCCTTCTGAGTAGCTGGGACTACAGACAGGTGCTACCACGCGCAGCTAATCTTTCTATTTTTAGTAGAGACAGGGTCTGGATCTTGCTCAGGTTGAATCTCGAACTCCTGAGCTCAAGCAATCCACCTCGCCTTGGCCTCCCAGAATGCTAGGATTACAGGTGTGAGCCACCACGCCCGGCCGGGAGTGAGATTCTTGCTTTCCTAAATCTTTGGTGGTTGCTTTCAAGTTTATGATAATTCCTGCCTTCTTGGAATCAAGGTTGAGTAAAAATTAAATTCTTGACACCTGGGGTGGTGTGGGGTTCTGATACGTATTAATCCAGTAGCTTCCGAGTTGAGTCCAAACAAATGGAAAAATGGAAAGAAAGATTCCCCAAGTCATGGGTGGTATAATGCTAAATAATCAACAGGACATAATAAATTGTAAACTGTCACAAATAGAGATGCATTTAGTAACAAATAGTTTGACTGGGCATGGTGGCTCACACCTGTAATCCCAGCACTTTGGGAGGCCAACGCAGGAGGATCACTTGAGGCCAGGAGTTTGAGACCAGCCTGAGCCACATAGCAAGATCTTATCTTGCTATCTCTACAAAAACACAAAAAAATTAGGCATGGTGGTGCAAGCCTGTAGTCCCAGAGCTATACAGGAGATAGGCAGGAGGATTGCTTGACCCCAGGAATCTGAGGTTGCGGTGAGCTATAATGATGCCACTGTACTCTAGCCCTGGCAACAGAGCAAGACTCTGTCTCAAAAAAACCAAAAAAATCAAATAAATAATTTAACATACTTTAGCAACCTGTTACTGCAATAAAAAAAACACACACACCCTCTCCCTTGTGACTACAAAAGCAAAACATGTATTTGAAGAAAATAGTTGTCCTTAAACCCATTTTTATATATTTCCTTGGTTATTTCTAGGCACATAAACAACATCAGCATTCTGATGCCATAAAAACTTTGTATACTCTGTGTTGGACGTGTTTCCATTTTTTTGCTATCATCTAAACCTCAATGAATGGTTAGTACACAAATCTTTTTCACATTTCTGAGACTATCCTTAGGATAGATTTTTGGAAGAGGATTATGGAGTCAAAACTAAGAAATATTTTTTATTTATTTTTATTTTTTTATTTTCCAGTTCTTCTCCAAAGGAAAAACTAAGAAATATTTTTAAGAATCTTGATCCATATTGGAGAACTACTTGTTTTGCTGTTGTATTCTCTGAACTTCATATAAATGGAACCATACAGCAAGCATCTTTATTCATCCAGGTTGCTGCGTTTATCAATAGTTATTTCCTATTGCTGTGTAGAAGCCACTGTATGACTATAGTACAATCTACCCATTCAACTACTGATGGACATTTGGGTTACCACTTTTTGGTTATCATGAATAAAGGTGCTTCGAACATTCTTGTACACGCCTTTGGTGGGCGTATGCACTCATTCCTCTTGAAGTGAAATTTCTGAGGCGCAGGATAAACGTACACTTATCTTTAGTAGAAACTCTGAAACGGTTTTCCAAAGTGGTTGTACCATAAGATAACTCGGTCTGTCGACTAAGTGAAGAAAGGAGATAATCTAGAGGCACAGCTGGCATGGGGCAATGTGTGAACCCTAATTGCGTGCCTGACTCTGCTAGGTGCTTTCATCAACCCGCAGATGAACAGACTTAGCAAGGCGAGGTGCTTTGCCCACAGCGTGACTCTCGGTCGGCCTGGTCAAATAGCTTGCTATAACCACCGCACCGCCTCCGCAGAAATAGCTCATTCAAATTTTGGAAAAAAGGTTCTTTCTGAGAGCATGCAGCTTAGCGCACAATATGAAGAAAACCAGTACTGCGAAACACTCTGGCCTCATTCTTCATCCGGGAGGCAGAGCGGACCTCCTCGCCCCAGAACAAAGAAAGCACTCAACCAAGCCGCGTATGCAGCCAGGCCCGGCCCTCTACTTGTGCACATGCGCGGATCGAGCCCTACGGAGGCCCACGGCTCCGGAGCGCGTGACGTAGCACCGTGCGCCGGTGCGTGATAACGCAAGGGCGTGCGTTCAGTGGCTCATAGGGGAAGATGGCGGCTGCTCCTTTGGAGGAGCGGGATTGAGAGGGGCGGAGGGAGGAGGCCAGGCAGGAGAGGTATTCTCGACAGTGAAAACGAACGCTTTGCCCGCCATTAGGAGCTCTGCTCAACTCCAGACGGTGAGTGCGGCGGCGACAACGGACTGCTCTCCAGCAGTAGGCAGCGGCACTCTCCGCCATTTTCAGGCTCGGCCGTTGCGTGCTTTGGGGGCCTGGAGGGGCGCCTCGGGACAGGTTGGAGAAGCTGGGAGGATCGATTGGGGCGGGTTCCAGCCTTAGGACAAGGGGCTGGAGGATTGAGGCTGACTAGGGAAGGAGGGCATGCTAGGAATAAGTCCCCTCCTGGGACCGGTGGCGACGAGAAGACACAAGTAGTAAGGCAGGCCACAGATAAGACGTGAAGTTTGGAGGGGCGAAGTGCGTTTAAGTAGACTGAGATTTGGGGCAGGAGTGGAAGGAGGTGGGCCTAGAGTTGAAGGGAGTGTAGATTTGAGTGGTTGGTTGAAGGGATCAAGGGAAGTTAATGTGAAACCCGTAAAACAGCTGAAGGTTTGTTTAGCCTTGATGTTATTGTGGTTTGAAATCAGTATTTGTAACAAGGGTAAGGCTACAGCTTGACAGGCAAAGCCCTGCTCTTTTGGAATAGTTATATTCCTATTTGGTTCGCTTTAGACCGTGCTTCCTGCAAGTGTCCTTTTAATAACTCTCTTTTTCCAATTTTAAGTTGTCTTTTGGCAACTGGATATTTAGGGTCTTAGAAAGCATTCCTTTTTTAAATAGAAAATAAATGTTGGTACTTAATTGTAACCTTCGTGGTCAGTGGTCCTTCCGGAGTAAGGAGGAGGAGGAGGGTCGATAGGGAATTCCTTAATTGGATCGGTTTAAATCAAATCTGAAAAATACGAGAGCCTGTAGAGAGCCTGTCGAAAATGTTTTAAAGTAGTTTCTACACAGATGACATTAAGTTTTCTGTTCAGAAACTTTGGAAGACATTAAAGTATGAACAAAAAGCGTGTGCTGAAAGGAACACCTCTTCGGAGGATAGAGTTGCCTTTAAATACATACACTCTGGAGACCTAGTGCAGGCAGTGTTTTTTGCCTGTGAATGTGGTGCAGTGGTAAAGGTATTTATTTCAAACAAAACTTTTAGTGACTGTTAGTTAAAGGGAACATGTTAATTGTTCCCCTGGTAGCATTTTTCTTTTCCTAATCTTAATTACATTTGACACTCACGATACTTTTGCACTTTTTAATGGATCTCCTTGACCACAAGAAGGTACAATACTACGTAGATATGAGTTGGTGCTGAGACCTGAAGTTTGTATTTAGCATATTCAAACTTAGGGAGAAATTTTATCTTGTCTTTCCTGTACTCCTGGGAAGAATTTTGGTAGAAAGTTGGCTTACATCATAGTGCTTTAGGGAAAAATAAATCGTTATCTATGAAGCTGATGTCTCAACTTGCATTCTTTTCTTTGGTTGGTGATAAATACTAAAACAAGATTTTGCCATCACAGTTTTATCTTGACCTAAGCCTTTAATTATATTTTTACCAACCATTTAAGGTGCCTATTCAGAGCTCTCTTTGCTAAGTAAAAAGAAGTCCATATACTTTTCACATTAGTGGGAAAATGTTATTTGATTATTGTTGAAGTTTGAACTGCTTTATATTTCAGAATAAGAAAGTGAGGTTACAGTAAAGCTTTATAACTACGACAACAAAAATATTAATGAAAGTTTTTCACGTATGAATGTATTTATAATCTTTTTGAAGTTGCTTATCAAAAAATTTGAAATTTTACAAGTGTTTTATTTATTTTTGAGAAAGAGTCTCACTCTGTTGTCCTGAATAGAGGGCCATGGCATCAGGCTAGCTCACAGCAACCTCAAACTCCTGGGCTCAAGTGATCCTCCTGCCTCAGCCTCTGGAGTAGCTGGGACTATAGGCACATGCTACAACGCCCAGCTACTGTTTCTATTTTTAATAGAGACGGGGGTCTCCGTCTTGCTGAGGCTGGTCTCAAACTCCTCAGCTCAAGCTGTTCTCTTGACTTGGCTTCGGAGAGTGCTAGACAAGTGTTTTTAGGTAAAGTCGTGTTAACTGGAGCCTGCAGATTAGAAATCTTCATTATAGAAGTATGTTTAATTAACTATCATAAACTGGTAAGTTTTGTTTAACCCTGGATTCCAGATAGTCTTAGTTGTCTACCAGACATTATTCCAAGAATTTTATTTGTGTGGAAACTTGCTGGTAAGAGATGTTAATTCTGTTTTGTTTGAATGGTGAAAGTTTCTCTGTTATAATATGTTGTGTGACAAGCAAGTTGCCTGACCAGGGTTTTAATACTTAAAAAGTATTTTGTCTTTTGTGTTTAGCAGTGATTTAGGTTCAAAACTTTTTTGCGTGAAAATTATTTTTCTTTGGTAACATTTCTCTCCCCATTGCAAAACATTTACACTAGTCCTAGAGACAGAAGCTCTTCAGTATGTTGGAAAATCTGACCTACATTACTCTCATCTTCTCTGGCTCTTAAACATTTTAGTAATTTTCTGATAGTGACTCACTTCATAAAGTTTGTGTTGTACCTTGTATTCATTATTTGAGTGCTTACAAATAGGTAGGGTTGGGTAGTATTAGAAAGGGCATGTAAACAGTGGATGGAAGATGGACCTACGCTTGAACGCCAGGCTCACTACTACCTACCCTTTTTTTTTTTTTTTTGAGACAGGATCTCACTCTGTTGCCCTGGCTAGAGTGCGGTGGCATCAGCCTAGCTCACAGCAACCTAAAACTGGGCTCAAGCGATCCTCCTGCCTCAGTAGCTGGGACTACAGGCTTGAGTTACCACACCCAACTAATTTTTTCTATTTTTAGTAGAGACGGGTCTCGCTCTTGCTCAGGCTGGTCTCGAACTCCTGACCTCAAGCTATGCTCACACCTTGGCATCCCAGAGTGCTGAGATTACAAGCGTGAGCCACTGCGCCCAACTGTACCTACCTTTTTTTATATTGAGTCAGTTAATTTAACTCCCTGAGCTTCAATATCCTTATATATAAAAATGTTAGTTATAAAACTTATCGCAAAGGGGAAAGTGCCTTTGGTAGGCATGTAGTGTATACACTATATATACTGTGTATATGGTAGGCATTCAGTAAATTTTAACACTTTTTTCTTTCTGTGACTGGAATTTAATTTGTGAAATTATTTTCAATTTTTAAACATTAACTCATATCTTTGTTGAAAACCTACTGACAATCTCATTCCTCTGGTAAATTAACTACTTTCTCTGCGTTGTTAAAGCGTTCCGTGTATATTTCTAATTAATGTACTTTGTATATCTTTTCTACTACTTTGTGAGCATGTTGAAGACATACTGTTGTGCTTTGTATTTTTGTATTCCTAAGACCTAAGCATTATGAAAATTGAGGAATGAATACTTTTCTACGAAAATTTCCCTCATGACTTTACAGGGATCCGTATTTCACACAGACCTGGTTTATTTCCGACCTTTGGCTTTTGCTTATGGCCTGTTGGTCGGGATTATCTTCTCCGGATTGCCTTCGCCTTCCTTTCAGACTATTCGTAATCCTGTTCATTCCTCAGAATCCGGCTAAATCTCATCCCATTAATGAGGGCTTCAGGGACTTGCCATTTATTTATAATTTGTCGTCTTTGTGAATGCCTTTTGTTACTTGGTGTCCCGTAGTATCTGGCTGTATGCCTTACCATTTTGAGCAGATCTTTGAGGGGGATAAGAAATGCAAAATTGTGCTTTGGGCTGAGTTTGTTGCATATTATAAGCCCCTGCTCCATACTGTAATTGCTGTTCCACTTAGTAGGATACTTGTAAGGAGCATTTTTCCTTTTTTGGTATATAGGATATTCTGGTAACTTTTTTGCAACTTTATGTTATGAGAAATTTCAAACATACAGAAAAGGTGAAAGAATAATACAGTAGACACCCATATGCCTTCTGTTTGGACTTAACTGTTACTAATATTTAGCAATTTTGCTTTAACTTTCTGTATACCCTCCCTTCCCCAACCATTTGAAAGTAAATTAAAGATACATTCCTTCTCCCCTAATACCTCAGGATGCAGCCTTTTTGAATAATGCCATTTGTTCCTAGACTTTTATACATTTTTATTTCAAACCAGGCTCCAGCTAAGAAAGTTTAAAATCATGTTATCATTATCAAGCCTAAGGCAATTATCATTAAATCTGTAGCATCGTCTTTTTAAAGACGGTTCCATATTTTGGAATTTTCTGATTGCATGCTTAAAATGTCATTTAACTTGTTTCTCTATTCTTTTATTTCTGTAAACTGGAAGTTAGATCTAGAGAGGCTTGATTAAATTTGAGGCAAATATTTTTGGCAAAAATACTTCATAGGTGATGATATGTGATTTATATTGTACGTATCAGGAGGAACAGAATATCTGCTTCTCCAACTTCTAGTGATGGTCCGTTAATAAGGTATAGGGACTGACAGATGTTAGTTTGCCTTATTATTTACAGTGCTAAGTTTACTTGGTTAGTGTGGTGTCCACTGGATTTCTTCATTGTAAAGGTATATTGTCTCCTTTGCAATTATACTTGATCTGTGGGGTGATAATTTTGTCATTGTGTGAGTACCCCTTTACTCAAAAAATGTTTCCCCTAATGATTAATTGTTGGCTGAGTCATTTATTTTATTGGAGGTTTTCTAATTCTGATATTTATTTATTTGGAGACAGGATCTTGGTCTGTTGCCCAGGGTAGAGTGCAGTGGTATCATCGCATCTCATAGCAACCTGAAATTCCTGGGCTCAAGCGATCCTCCTATCTCAGTCTCCCGAGCAGCTGGGACTACAGGCATGTGCCACCATGCCCGGCTAATTTTTTCTATATATATTTTTAGTTGTCCAGATCATTTCTTTCTGTTTTTCAGTAGAGACGGGTTCTCGCTCTTGTTCAGGCTGGTCTCGAACTCCTGAGCTCAAACAATCCGCCTGCCTCGGCGTCCCAGAGTGCTAGGATTACAGGCGTGAGCCCACCGTGCCTGGCCTCTTGTTTTTTTTTTTAATTGTGGTAAAAAACACTTAACAAAATTTACCGTTTTAACCATTTTCAAGTGTTAGATATTTTTAAGTGCAGTGGTGTTATAGTTAACTATATTCACATTGTTGTGCAGCAGATCTCTAGAACTTTTCATCTTGCGAAACTGAAATTTAGTACCCATTAAACACTAACTCCACAGTTCGCAACCACCATTCTATTATCTGTCTCTGAATTTGACTATTTACATACGTATAATTGGAGTCATACACTACTTATTTGTCTTTTTGTGAGTGGCTTATTTAACATAACGTCCTCAAGGGACATCCATGTTAGTAGCATGTAACAGGATTTCCTTTTTATGGCTGAATAATATTCCACTGTACGTATATAACACCTTTTGTTTACTCATCCTTCCATGGATATTTGGGTTGCTTTCACCTCTTGACTGTTGTGCATCGTGCTGCTGTGAACACAGGAATGCAAATATCTCTTCGAGACCCTGCTTTTCAGTTCTTTTGGGTGTATGCCCTGAAGTGATTTTGCTGGATCATATGGTAATTCTATTTAAAAAAATTTTTTTTAAACTTGAAATGCAATATTTGTTTTTATTTTTAAATTTTTCAGGAACCTCCATAGTGTTTTTCCTAGTAGTCGTACTATTTTACAGTCTCACCAACAGTGCACGAGTGTTCTAATTTCTCCACATCCTTACCAACATTTGCTATTATTTGTTTTTTTATTAGCCATTCTAATAGGTGTGAGGTGATATCTTTGTAGTTTTGATTTGATTTGCTCTGATGTTCAGTCATATTGAGCATCTTTTTGTATGCTTGTTGATTGTTTATATATCACGTTTGGAGAAATGTCTGTTGCATCCTTTGCCCTTTTTGTTGTTGTTGTTGGAGACAGTGTCTCAGGGTCTCTCTCTATTGCCTGGGCTAGAGTGCAGTGGCTTATCACAGGTCACCGCAACCTCAAACTCCTGGGCTCCAGCGAGCCTCTTGCCTTAGACTCCCTAGTAGCTGGGACTAACAGGTGTGCGCCACAAGTCCCGATGATTTTTCTTTTTATTTTTCTTTTGCTTTTTTTTTTGGTAGAGATGGGTCTCTCTCTTGCTCTTGCGCAGGCTGGTCTTGAACTCCTGGCCTCGAGCAATCCTGCCACCTTGGCCTTCCAAAGTGCTAGCACTACAGGTGTGAGCCACTGTACCTGGCCTCCTTTGCCCATTTTTAACTTTTTTAGAGACAGGGGTCTCACTCACTCTGTTGCCTAGGCTGGTCTCAAACTCCTGGGCTCAAGCGATCTTCTGGAGTAGCTGGGACTATGGCTGTGTACCACCATGCCTGGCCTCCTTTGCCCAGTTTTTAATGTGGCTATTTTATTTTATTGAGTTGTAGGAATTCTTTATATATTCTAGATATTAACCTTTTATCAGATATATGATTTAAATATATTTTCTCCCATTCTGTGGGTTGCCTTTTCATTTTGTGTCCTTCGATGCAAAAAATTTTTAAGTTTGATGTAATCACATTTGTCTGTGACCCTTTTTTTTTTTTTTAACCTAACAATATACCTAAGAAATCATTCCTTAGCAGTTCAGAGGCACCCCCCTCCCCTTTTTTTTTGGTTAAACAGGCTTTTGCTTTGTAGCACTCCATTGTGTGGATAGTACCATAGGTAATATGTTCACTCAGTTCCTATTATAATTCAAATGGGACATATTTGAGGGGGAAAAGAACTATTATCCATAACAACTATTATGATAATGGGCATAAACTCAGGGCTTCCTGGGCAAACTTAGACATATGGTCACTGTATTGTTAATAGAAAGTATTTTTCTATTTCTTTGGTGTAACAACTTTAAAAAAATTTTTTTTAACTGTGGTAAAACACATGTGCAGCAACTTCTGATTGTTGTTTTGCTGTAGCCAAGATATATTTCCTCACCCTAAGAAATGCAGATGTGAGACTGAAAAATTCAGTAAGTAAGGTTAATAATTTTCCTCAGTATTGCAGATATTTAAAGTCTGTGATTTCTTGTTTTATGTTTCTCATGGTTTATGTTCTTTTATGGAGCTTTTTCTAGGTGGGTCCCAAACTTCTGTTTCGATGACTGCAGTTATTTTTGTCTTATTAGTAATAAGAAACTCCCTCCACTCTTTTTTTTTTTTTTCCCCCCTGAGACAGTCTCTCTCTATTGCCCCAGGTAGAGTGCAGTAAACGTCACCATAGCTCACTGCAGCCTCAAATGGTTGACTTCAAGCATCATCCTGCCTTAGCCTCCCAAGAGTGCTAGGATTATAGGCATGAGCCACCATGCTTGGTCTCTCTCCACTCATTTTTAAAAAATTAAGTACTGTGTTTTTTAAGTTTTACTTTTATAACCCAAAAATAGTAATATTCTATCACTACAGATATCATTCAGTTTCAAAAGTTAGAATAATAAAGGTTTTACTAAGGAGCTTTAACCAGTTTATTGTGGAAATACTCACTACACAGTCACAATTATTTTTCAGTAATAGGAAGGAAATTTCTGCCTTAAGTAGCAGGCCTAAAAAAAGCTTTAACAAAATTTCAGTTTCACATAAAGCGATAGAATTAAACATTTTGCATCAGGCCAAGTACAGTTTACAAAAATAAGCTTTATGAAGTCTGTGGTTCTTGAACTTAAAAGGCACAGGGACATTTGAATTTTTTGTTTCTTTTTATTTAAGGAAAAAGATTTTCATTTTTGTCATATGCTTACAGTGATTTTGTCTCAGAAACAGTAATTTTCATATGATACCATAAAGCATTTGTGCGGACATAATGCTTTCAGTTCCCTGGGGGTGGGGGAGTGTACACTTAAGAGTAGAATTGCTGGGTCACATGGTAATTCTCTGTTTAACATTTGAGGAAATTCCCAACAGTTTTCCCAAGGGGCTGTACCATTTTATATTCCCATCAGCAGTATTTAAGGGTTCCAGTTTCTCTACATCCTCGTCAGGACTTGTTATTGGCCCTCTTCTTGATTATAGCTATCCTAGTGGATGCAAAGTGTTATCTCATTGTGGTATTTATTTATTTATCTATCGATCCATCCATCTATCCGTTTATTTTTGAGACATGATCTGGCTATGTGGCCCAGGCCAGAGTGCAGTGGCTATTCACAGGTAAGGTCATAGCCCATACTGCACTGCAGCATCAAACTCCTCAGCTCAAACTGTCCTCCGCCTTCAGCTTCCCAAGTAGCTGGACTACAGGCGACCGCTCCTGGTGCTCTTTGTGGGTTTTTTGTTTTGTTTTGTTTTGCTTTGTTTTTGAGACAGGATCTTGCTCTGTCACTTGGGCTAGAGTGCAGTGGTGTTGTCATAGCTCACTGCAGCCTCAAACTCCTGGGCTAGAGCAATCCTCCTGCCTCCGCCTTCCAGGTAGCTGGGA
>NW_012148697.1:2491074-2492825 GCF_000956105.1 Propithecus coquereli
GTAGAGACGGGGTCTCGCTCTTGCTCAGGCTGGTTTCGAACTCCTGAGCTCAAACAATCCGCCCGCCTCGGCCTCCCAGAGAGCTAGGATTACATGCATGAGCCACCGCGCCCGGCTCGTTGTGGTTTTGATTTGCATTTTTCTAATGACTGATGGTGCTTAGCATCTTTTTATGTACGTATTGCCATTTGTGTATCTTCTTTGGAGAAGTAACTATTCAGATCCTTTGCCCAATTAAAAATTTGGATTGTCTTTTTATTATTGAGTTTATTATATATTGTAGATGCAGATCTCTCATCAGATACATGATTTGCAAGCCAGGCATGGTGGCTCACACCTGTAATCCCTGCACTTTGGGAGGCTGAGGCAGGAGGATCCTTGAGGCCAACAGTTTGAGATCAGCTTGGGTACCATGGTGAGACCCCATCTCTACAAAAAATTAAAAAAAAATTAGCCAGGTGTTGTGGCGTATACCTATAGTCCCAGCTACTCGGGAGGCTGAGGCAGGAGGATTGCTTGAGCCCAGGATTTGGAGGCAGCGGTGAGCTTTCATCACACCACTGCACTCAGTCTGGAAGAGCCAGACCCTGTCTTTAAAAAAAAAAAAAAAAAAAAACATGATTTACAGCAATTTTCTCCCATTCTGTGGACTATTTACTTTTTTGATGTTGTCATTGATACACAGAAGTTTCTAATTTTGATGATGTCCAATTTATCTGTTTCTTTTTTTTATGCTTTTGGTGTCATCTAAGGCAGATTTGCCTAACCCAAGGTCATGAATATATTTGCTGTAATTAATGCAATTGGCAGTTAGTCATACAATTGATTTTTCTCGTCCAACAGTGTTTCCATGGGTATAAAATTATAAATTTGTTCCTGAATATAAATTTGTCTTTTTGACTAGAAAGTAGCTTTAGTGAGTTTGACTTTGTGGTTAGAAAGCTGTAAGCTTTAGTTTGGCTCTGAGAAAAGCAATTTTCAATAACTACCAAATATTTTGTAAAGGGAGGCTCAAGTAATAACTAGTGAAGGACAGCTCCGTTGGTGAAATTGTTTTTAACTCTTTTTTTTTTTTTTTTTTTTAGATATTTGGTTAACTTTCAGCTCATTGTATCCCTAATAACCACTGTTCTTTTAGAACTCAGATTGACTTGTTTGGAGGGAAATATCAAAACTGTTAAGCTGGTCATAAGGTAATAAAAAGGCACCATAAATTCCAAATATACTGAGGAACTAGTTAGCCTTTTAGGTCAATGTGGATAATAGAACTAGAAACTGAGAACTGCTGTTCCTAAATCAAGAGGCTCTTAAAAGCTTAAGCTTATCATTTCATCTTGCTGTTGATAATTTGAAATATTTAGGATCAACCAACTCTTTAGGATTGTCTCTTTGGAAATGATTGCTCTTTTCTGTTCTATTAAATGCCTTCATATTCAGTTTAGTTGTTAAGCCAGGTTTAAAAACAAGCTGAAAGAATTTTTGGAAATTCTTATCTGCTCCCTATGTAATCTTGAAATTATAGAAGAATTTTGCCTCTAGAGATCAACAAATCCTGACCCTTTAATTTGAAGATAAGGAAACAGGACTGAGGAGATTATAAATTTGTCCATAGTCACACAAATAGTGGCAGAACCCAGATCACTTGAATACCAGTGTTCTTTACACCACCTTTACAAAAAAAAAGAAAACCCAGAACATTTCATAGTATAGCTTAGAAAGACTTTTGATTTATTGGCCGTGGGAGAGAGATA
>NW_012148697.1:2494540-2495369 GCF_000956105.1 Propithecus coquereli
ATCTTTTACTAAATTTTTTATGACTCTTTGTAAATTGGTGACTTAATTTTTTTCTTGCCTCTTACCCCTCGTTACAGTGCATAGAATAAGTTAATTTTTCCAAAATTCAAATTTTATCCACATTCTTGGGAAGATTCACCATTGGCTACAACAGTGGTGTTTGTACTTTTTGCACCCCATGGGAATCTGATGAGAGCTGTATACCTCCCAGAAAAAGTATAAATATCGATACTAGAATTCTTCATGCAGCTTTGGGGTGGTGGTATCATTGAACTCCTTTTGCCATCTTTTTAAAAGTTTTAATATTTATTTACTTAGAGACAGAATCTCACTATTACCCAAACTGGACTCCATCTCCTAGGCTCAAGTGATCCTCCCACCTCAGCCTCCTGACTAGCTGGGACTACAGGTGTGTGCCACTGGGCCCAGCTCCCTTGGTCATCTTTGTATCCATGGACCCCCAGTTAGGGCTTCCTGCTTTATTTGATATAATCAAACTCTTTAGCATGTTGAAGTTGGCATACCAGGCATTTTAGGATCCTGCTGTAATCTGTGAACTTAGGTTTCCAGCTTCTTCCTCTGCTGCTTTCTCTTCTCCTTGCCCTGTCCGTGAACTACTTTAAAAAACAGTATTTCCCTTATGCTTGCTGCTTCCTCTGCCCTTCTTCCCCTTCTCCACCTGGTGTACTGCTTCTTTTATTATTGCACATATTAGTTCATCTGAAACTTTTCTGTTTTACATCTGTGCTCCCTGACCTGTGACTTGTTTTTTCTCATAGTATTCTCTCCTATAGACTGTTAAGCTGGTCATAAGGTAATAAAAAGGCAC
>NW_012148697.1:2495419-2496522 GCF_000956105.1 Propithecus coquereli
CCAGGAGTTTGAGGTTGCTGTGAGCTAGGCTGATGCCACGGCACTCACTCTAGCCTGGGCAACAAAGCAAGACTCTGTCTCAAAAATAAATAAATAAATAAATAAAATAGGAAAATCTTCCATCAGGAGTCAACTGGTTACATTAATTATATTGTGGTCTTGGAATTGTCATATCTAGCTTTGTTTAAAATTGATTGTCAACTAGGGCTTTACTGTGTTTTAATTTTAGTAACCTAGTGATTTTCAGCCTTTCATCTGCTAGATAATCATGGGATTTGACAGAATTTTTCTTGGTAGATCTTTGTGTGTGTGCATGTGTGTGTGTGTGCATGTGTGTGTGTATGTATGTACATAGATGTATATGTATATACCAAGTGTATAGCCCAGTGTCTCCTTCATATGTGTGAGGTACTCAAATTATAGTTGATGTTAGGGAGTTTTTCTTACATTTTATACCCACAACACTCACTTCCAACTATATTTTTTACATTAGTTTTGTGCCCAGAGTACACATTCCCAGTTTTATGCCTGAGTCTGAACATATCCCTAACACTGTAATTAGTGGCATTATTTTTAAAAATTATTTATTTTTTATGCATTCATTCATTTATTTAAATTGGCATTATATGTGTATGTTCAAAAACCGGTAAAAGGTCCTGAGGCTGTCTTCCACTCTTCTTTAACCTATCCGGTCCTGAGGCTATATCCCACTCCTCTTTAACCTATCCGGTAGCCACCATTGTTATCAGTTTGTTATGAATTCTTTCAGAGATATTTTGGGCTATCTATAGCGAAAAAGTGGTGAGGAGCCATTCTGCAGCATGGGTAACAAACCACTAATTTATCTTTGATGATTTTAATGTTAGACATTTTTATGTAGTAAAATGTTATGCAGCTTGTTGCATATATTATATAAGGTAGGTCCTGAGAGGCAGTCATTTAGAGTCCCGTTTGGTGTAGGTCAAAATGTTAGATTTTAGTAAAAAATTTATAAGGATTTGTAAAAAATTTGCCCATTTTCTACCTGGATTGTTGTAAGTAATCTGTAAATATTCTACCTGTAGATCTAGGTGGAAGATGGCCCAATTTTTTTTTTTTTTTAA
>NW_012148697.1:2497823-2503047 GCF_000956105.1 Propithecus coquereli
AGCTCACAGTAACGTTGAACTCCTGGGCTCAAGTGATCCTCCCGCTTCAGCCTCCCAAAGTGTTAGGATTACAGGTGTGAGCCACCAATTTCTTTTTCTGTTTAAGACTTTTACTATATAGGGCATGTCTTTTGATGGACAGTAAAGAGGCCTGTCATGTTAATTATTTTAGTTGTTCTGGAGAATGGACTGCATTTTTCACACATATTCTGTATTTTAATTAGACCATCTCAAACATATTCTTTCGATTTGGTGAAAGTTCTCTTAGCTCATTCCCCACAATGCAGAAATAGGCAAAGTATTCTATCAGCAAATATTGTGTCTGCTGGACTTCTTTGTGGTCTAATTACTCTTCTTTCCTTTGTAATTAGTAAGTATCCTGAAGGAGGTACTTTGAAACTGTGTAAATACAGATGCTCTGCTTACAATGAGGTTATATCTTGATAAACTCAATTGTAAATGGAAAATGTTCTAAGTTAAAAATGCATTTAATACACCCAGCCTGCTGAAAGTCATAGTTTAGTGTAGCCCACATTAAGTGTGCTCAGAACGTTAGCCTACAATGTTGGGCAAAATCATTTAACATAAGCTTATTTTATAAAGTGTTGAATACCTCATGTAATTTATTGAATAATATACTGAAAGTGAAAAACAGAATGATTGTATGGGTATTTTTGATTTCTGCTGAATATGTATTGCTTTCACATCTTCATAAGTTGGGAACCATCTCTATACTATTGCTTCTGAAACTTTTTTCCCCACTAATTTTAGCATTAATTGGTGGAGCCTGCTTGTAGCAACTACTTGGTATTCCAATGGTGATTTTCTGTTAGCATATATTTTAACATACATCTATTAAACTTTTCATATGTGCCATGCTTTATGCACGGCATTGGGAATATAGATATTAAAAACATTCATTCCTTGCTTACAGGGAATTTATAGTTCAGACAGAAAGATAGACATGTAGTTTTTGTCAGTATGATATATGCTTTTCTAGTATTACGCATAGTACACTTTGGGATTGCAAAAACTGCTGATAAATAAGCAGAAATTTACAAAAATAATTGAACATTGTTATGGGAATATACCAACAAAGATAGTGAGCATTTGTGAGAAAGATTTCAGAAGAGCATTTTAAACAACAGAAAACACTCCTACCTCATTATAAAAATAATCCATATTTGTTGTGGGCAACTTGGAAAAACCCAAGGTATAAAGAAGACAATAAGATTTTAGCATAGCTTGATGCTCTGTTAACTATTTTTTTTTTTTTTTTGAGAGACAGAGTCTTGCTCTGTTGTCCACGATAGGAGTGCTGGCCTAGCTCACAGCAACCTCAAACTCTTGGACTCAGGTGATCCTCCTGCCTCAGCCTCCCAAGTAGCTGGGACTATAGGCACTCACCACCACACCCGGCTAATTTTTGTTTCTATTTTTAGTTAGCTAGCTAATTTTTTCTATTTTTAATAGAGACGGGGTCTCACTCTTGGTCAGGCTGGTTGAATTCCTGACCTCAAGCGATCCTCCCGCCTCAGCCTCCCAGAGTGCTTGGATTACAGAGGTGAGCCACGAGGCTCTACTGCTCTGTTAACTTTTTTTATGCGTTCCTTGCTATTTTTTGGCTTTTGCACACAAGTACACATTTCTTTTAAAATAATTACAATTATTTTACACTCTGATTTTTCCATTTAATATTAGGTCAAATGCCATTTGTTTACAGTTTTCAAACATTTTTAATGCTTATATAAAATCACATGATACAGATATGCAGAAGTTATTTAGTTATTTCCTTAAAGCTGTTTGCACTGGTGAACTGAAGGACCTTTTTATAAAACAATTTTATTTTTTTAAGGCTAGTCAAGTAAAGCAGTGGGAGTGGAGGAGGAACAAAGAAATCTGTAATTGATTATGATTAATTAGTTGTAAACATCATTGTACTTGGACCAGCTGCAAAACCATTTTTTAGGTTGCCTGCATGGATCTCTATTAAATCATCAGATGGTTTTCTGAAATTTATAAATATATAAAGGCACTTCTGGGAATCACAGCTAGTTGTAACATGGTTTAAAAATGCCAAAAGTTTTCTTGAATGTTAAGAAAAAATTATAAGTTATAATCATTCTGCGCTTTACGGATTTTAAGTAGAGTGATATTAAAGGTTCTTAATCCCGTCCCTTAATTTTAGAGATTGGAGAAACAAAGACCCAGAGATATCAAAATTTTCACCAAGATATGGAAGTACCAGAGCCTTAAATAGAGTCCTAGATTCCCTAGTTTGTGGTTCTTTGCACTGCAGTGATATTTAGACTGTGTTCCCCTCCCCAGTGCTTAGGAGTGCTGTGGAGGAGCCATAAGTGGTGGTAGAGTGGTACACCTTTGTTCTGTATTTTGAAGATGTAACTTGAAGAAGGGATTCTGCTGCTGATGGCAGTTTAAAAAGAGAGCGAGAGAAAATTCTTGAATTGTTCCATCTACTTCTGATATTTTTCCTTGTTAATAGTAAATACTGCCAACTCTTGTTAATTCTTGTTATGCACAGTAGTTCTGTTCTGTAAAGTTGCCATGAAAACTGAATGAGCAAATAGTGGACTATTGATCCTAGGGGAAATACAGGGTTAGTCCTGTAAGCCTCTGATGATGTTTTTGTTGGCCGATCAGTAAATAACCTTATTTTATGTGTTTCTGTTTAAAGATACCTTATTTAATATACATTGGAGATCAATTAAAATTGAACTGATGGCCAACAGCACTTTAACTCCTGCTTGAACCAAGTTTATCTAACATGTATTTTTCCCCATAGTGCACATCACTGCCTTTTTGCACTTAAACACTATGGGGGGGGCATTCTAAACAGGAAATAACCAACAAAAAGCACAAAAATGTGAAAAACGGAATACTCAGTAGACTGTAAAAAGGACTCTTGTTTACAGTAGGAGAGCCGAAGCAAGAAGGTAGGGGTGTCAGCTTCTGTGACCTCAGCTGAAAACTTACACTCTGAGCATCTCAACATTTTTGCTGCCTTCGTGATCATTCGTGGACATGCACATGCTTTGTGTGGGTGGTATGACTGCCAAAGCACTACAGGTATTGTTTTTGGGGGCTACAAGCCAGTTTTAGCAAGTACGAAAATTCACAAATGCAGAGTCTGGGAATAATGAGGATCGACTATTTATAGTTTGAGCATAGAGAAGCAGTAAACAGTTTTTCCTGTAAGGTACTTTTGGCTGTTAACTCAGGGGGTATAAGAATTGTGCTTTTTAAGGTGGATTGCTTTAGCCCAGGAATTAAGGTTGCCATGAGCTCTGATGACACCACTGCACTTTAGCCTGGGCAGCAGAGTGAGACCTTGTCTCCAAAAAAAAGAGTATGCTTTTTAATTCAAAATCCACAGACAAAGTGTGTACTGAAATTTTTTTCCTGAACCTAGTCATATAGGAGACAAATGATAAATAAAGACATTAATATAGATTTATTCCTGAAAGCAATATACAGAAGACATAAGACAACAATGTATATAGTGATGGAAATAAAACTGGTTAATAAAAAAGTAAGCATTCAACTTTACTAATAATCACGAAAATTAAAGTTGAAACAGGAAAGATGGAATGATTTTTGACCTAATTAAAATAGCAAAGATTCAGTAATTCCTCTTGTGATGAAAATAAATGATTCTGCAGAAAAAGCTTTATGCATACATATGATCAGTGCTGTTTGAATTTTAGTAGGATATTATTTAAAACACATCAAATGGCCGGGCGCGGTGGCTCAGGCCTGTAATCCTAGCACTCTGGGAGGCCGAGGCGGGCGGATTGTTTGAGCTCAGGAGTTCGAAACCAGCCTGAGCAAGAGCGAGACCCCGTCTCTACTAAAAATAGAAAGAAATTAATCGGACAACTAAAAATATATAGAAAAAAATTAGCTGGGCATGGTGGCGCATGCCTATAGTCCCAGCTACTCGGGAGGCTGAGACAGGAGGATCGCTTAAGCCCAGGAATTCGAGGTTGCTGTGAGCTAGGCTGATGCCACGGCACTCAATCCAGCCCGGGCAAAAGAGTGAGACTCTGTCTCAAAAAAAAAAAAAAAAAATACATCAAATGTCGAACAGACATTAAGGAAAATCACATTAATAACTACTTAGTGGAACGTTTAGGAAGTTGTTAAAAACATTTGCAGAGATTTTTGTAATGTGGAAAGCTCTTAAGCTGTAATTAAGGGCAAAAAAGCAGAGTAAAAATTATATAATTCATACTTGCACGTACAATTAATTAATGGTGATACATTTCCTTTCTCCTTCTCTTTACTTTCCCTTCTTTTCCCAGATATTCTGTCATTACCATGTAGTGTTTTCACAGTGGAATAGGCTTAAAAATACTCAAATTACAAATGAGCATTACAAATTTGGCTCACAGTATTATTTAATATGTGAAAATCACTGTTTATAATGGTGTGTCACTGATATGGAACAGTATCTTCACAAGTCTTCTAATACTCATTAGGGAGGGAATAAATTATGTACAGCATATTTTTTACTTATTCAGATTTTTTTCCCCGATCTTTTTGAAAGAGACAGACTTCTAAAACTTCAGTGTGCATCATCTCTTGCAATAGAGATTTCTTTTTTTTAATTTGCTTTTTTTTTTTGAGGCAGAGTCTTGCTCTGGTGCCCAAGCTACAAGTGCCGTGGTGTCAGCCTAGCTCACAGCAACCACAAACTCCTGGGCTCAAGCAATCCTCCTGCCTCAGCCTCCCAAATAGCTGGGACTACAGGCATTCACCACCCCCACACCTGGCTAATTTGTTCTATTTCTAGTTGCCTGGCTAATTTTTTTTTGTATTTTTAGTAGAGATGGAGTCTCGCTTTTGCTCAGGCTGGCCTCAAACTCCTGACCTCAAGCTGTCCTCCCACTTTGACCTCCCAGAATGCTAGGATTACAGGCATGAGCCACGGTGCTCAGCCAGAGATTTCTCAAAATAACCATAATAGTGCTATCACATGTAAGAAAATTAATAATGTTCTAATAGTAACTAATACCTGTTCTATTTACTTACTTTCCCCAGAGGCAATCACTGGTAATATTTCTGATGTATTTTTGTATCAGTGTGTTTATATATAGCATACCACTGACCTGCTTTATTTATTTGTTTGTTTATTTGTGATGTGGTTATTCATCACAACCAAGATACCTAATCAAGGTATCCAACCAAGGTAGTTTTTAAATTA
>NW_012148697.1:2504062-2522642 GCF_000956105.1 Propithecus coquereli
CCAGGAGTTTGAAGTTGCTGTGAGCTAGGATGACGCCACGGCACTCTAGCCCAGGCAACACAGTGAGACTCTGTCTCAAAAAAAAAAAAAAAAGCCAGTTTCACTTAAGAATGTCATTGATAAATTGGAAAAAATAATTTTAGTAAATGTCAACTCTTGAGTATATGTTTTCTAATATAGGGTACTATGGGCCGAGCTGTGTCCTCCTGTAGTTCATATGCTGAAGCCCTAATCCTAGTTTGATGGTATTTGGAGATGGAGCTTCTGGGAGGTAATTAGCTTTAGATGAGATCATGAAGATGGGGCCGGTATAATGAAAATAGTGCCCTTATTAGAAGAGACACCAGAGAGCTTGCTATTGCTCTTGTCTCCATCAAGCCAGGAAGAGAGCCCTCACCAGAACTCAACTATGGTGGCATCTTGATCTTGGATTTGAAGCCTCCAGAACTGTGAGAAACTAAATTTCTGTTGTTTAAGCCACCAGTCTGTTGTATTTCGTAATGGCAGCCTCAGCAGACTAATACATAGTGTGTGATGAAATGGGAAGTGTGGTAAAGAACTTTTACTATTTATAGAAGTATGGCATTTTTCTTGAGGGAAAGCACTCTTATGTATTATACTATTCACTTTTTTAATGGAACCCAATTTTGACTTAAAAGAACGACGCACTGTTCAAGGAGAGAGATAGATGAGGGAATGTGAGAAGGGAGGGGCCTTATATATACGTTAACAATATCAGGAGTGAAAGAGGACAGTATTACTGCAGATCTTACAGACAATAGACCGATAATAAGGGCATATCATGAACAAGGCTATGCCCCAAATTTGGTGACTTAGGAGAAATTGATTAATTCTTTCAAAGACAGAAGCTACCAAAACTCAAGTAGAAATACATAACCCGAATAGTCCTACGTCTGTTAAAGAAATAGAATTCATAGTTAAAAACCTTCCAAACAAGGAAACTTGCGGTCCAGATGGTTTCATTAGTGAATTCTACCAAACATTTAAGGAGGATAATACCAATTCTACATAATCTCTTTCAAGAAATATTACAAGAAGGAATACTTCTCAAGTCATTTTATGAGGCTTGATAGAAACCAGATAAAGATATTACCAAAAAGAAAGCCACACCAGTATCCCTCATGAATATAGATTTAAAATTTACAGTAAAATATTAGTAACCCAAATCTAGGAGTATATAAAAAGGATAATACATCATAATCAATGGGATTTATTCTGCGAGTGCAAGGCTACTTGAACATTTGAAAATCAAGCAGGGCCGTTTACCCTTAATAGAATAAGAAAAGCCATGTATTATCCTGTAGGTGGAGAATAAGTATTTGATAAAATTCAGCATACTTTCATGATAAAAATTCTTACTAGGAACTGAAGGGATTTTCTTCAGTCTGATAAAGGGCATCTATGAAAATCTATAGTTAATGCCATACTTAATAGTGAAGGACAAAATGCCTCCTCCCCTAGGATTTGGAACAGTGCTGTAAGGCAGGAAAATGATTAAAAGAGCTTTTAGGACAGAAAGGAAGAAATAAAATTGCTGATATTTGCAGATGATAGGATTGTCTATGTAGAAAATCCCAAGGAATCTATAAGAAAGCTTACAGCATAAGTGAATTTAGCAAGATTGTAGGATATATAGACAATATATAAAAATAAATTGTATTTCTATATACTAGCATTGAATACTCGGATGTGGAAATAAGAAAAAACCAGTACCATTTAAATAGCACCAAAACAAAACAAAACAAACTTGGGTATAAATCTGACAAAATGTACCCGGGAAAAGGTAACCAACATCATTAGGAAATTGCAAAATGAAAACAACAAAATATGCCACTACACACTGATTAAAATGGCTAACATTCAAAGCACTGGCCATGCAAAATGCTGTCAAAGATACAGAGCAATAGAAACTCTCATTCATTGCTGGTGGGTTTGCAAAATGGTACAGACACTTTGGAATACAGTTTGGCAGTTTCTTACAAAACTATGCATACTCTTGCTGTATGATCCAGCAATCTTGCTTCTTGGTATTTACCCAAATGAGTTGAAAATAACATCTAACTAAAAAACTTGAACGTGAGTGTTTGTAGTAGCTTTATTCATAATTGTCAAAACTTGGAAGCAACCAAGGTGTCCTTCAGTAGGTGAATGGATGAACAAATTGTGGCACATCCATGTAATAGTAAAAAGCAATAAAAATAAATGAGTCAAGGCATGAAAAGACATGGAGGAACCTTAAATGTATATTGCTACATGAAAGAAGCCAGTCCGAAAAGACTCCGTACTGTATGGTTCCAACCGTATGACATTCTGGAAAGGGCAAAACTGTGGATCCATTAAAAAGATCACCAAGCAGTCAGGGGTTTGAGGGAGGCAGGGATTAACAGGTAGAGCAAGAGGATTTTTAGGGCAGCAAAACTGTTCTGTATGATACTATGTATGATACCATGAATACATGTCCTTATACATTTGTCGAAACTCAAGAATACACAACACCAAGAGTGAACCTTAATGTATATTATGGACTTCGGGTGATAATGATGCATCACTGTTGGTTTATTGATTGTAGCAAGTGTACCACTTTGATGTAGGATGTTGTGGGTGGGGAGGGCTGTGTGTGTTGGGGGAGGGGAGAGGGTACATGAGAACTCTGTACTTTCCACTCAGTTTTACTGTAAACCTAAAACTGCTCTAAAAAATAAAGTCTTATAAAAATATTGAAAAGGTAAGAAAAATTAGCTGGGTGTGCTGGTGTGTGCCTATAGGAGTTCCAGCTGCTCTGGAGGCTGGGGCAGCAGAATAGCTTGAGTTGCTGAGTGCAGGGAGCTATGATGACGCCACTGCATTCTAGCCCAGGGGACAGAGCGAGATTCTGTCTCAGAAAGGAAGAAGAAAAAAAAATTAAAAAGATAAATTTAAAAGAAAAGAATGACAAACTATGGCATTCAAATCTGAGCATATGGCAAATATTTTTCTTGAAAATGTATGAATGGAGCCTGTTGCTTTGAGGAAAACAATTGTCAGTATTTTTTGCCAGTGATAAAAATTTGAGTTTCCAACGTTAGTGTTTTGGAAAGCTCATATTTACCATTGTGAAGTTGCAGTTCTCGACAATTAATACATTTTATGATGAGACCAATGGTGATTTTTAAGGAAAATGATTATTTTTTATTTTATAAGAAGTGTGGCAGTTGGATGATATGCATAATTCTCTGGTGCCAGCATTTTCCAAATCAATACATGATGTTGCAAAATCATGCATGGGTAAAAGTTCCATTGAAATTGCAAGACAAATCAGTGGATTTTCAGAGTGTAACACTACAAAAAGCTTATTGATATGATCTCGGATGACTCATTGCAGTTAAGCTTTAACAAACTAGCACTTGCCAAGTTTTGTTGGGATATCAAGGTATGTTCACAAATATCTGAGGAAGGCTATTAAAATACTCTTCCCTTTTCCAGATATGTATGTGTGGATCCAGTTATTTTTCGTATTTTTTATATGCTTCACAACACATCGAGTGCAGAAACAGATGTGAGAATCCAGCTATTTTCAATTAAGCTAGACATTAAAAAGATTTGCAGAAATGTGGAAAACAGTGCCGTTCTTTTCACTAATTGCTTTTGGAAAAAAGATAATATATGGATTTGTTATTACTTTTAAATGAATTGATAAATATTTTAAAATTTGTTTTAATTTCCAAATATGCCAAGTGTCTATAAATAGCACAGTTAACAAAAATTTGGAGGAATCTTCATGTTTTAAGAGTAAAGGGGTCCTAAAATAAAAAAGTTAAGCACTTGCTCCTGTAAGCAAACTGTTTCAGAAGTAACCTGCCCAAATTACTCAATTCAGTGGTTCCCAAATTTTGTTGCACTTTAGAATCACCTGGGGAGATTTTCACATCTCTGCTTCCCAATTCATACCCCATACCATTAAATCAAAATGAAGGTGAGAACCAGCCTTTGTATTTTTCTTTAAGGTTTGCTAGTTGAGTCCAGTGTGCAGTGAAATTTGAAAACTGCTGGCTTGGACTCAGACTCAAATCTTTGAATTTCTTATTTCTAATTTTAGAGGTTGTTTTATGATTACTTATCTAGAAAATGTGGCATAGTTTTTTGTCTACTTTTGTAAAGGTAAATTCAGTAATCCAGTGAGAGTTAGTTTGCTCAAATTTTATTGGTTAAAATAGTTGGTAAACTGATGTGTAATCCAATTAAGAAAAATGAAGTAAAAGTGGGATTTATCTGCTGATGAAAGGGGAAAAAGCCACACCCAGTGACCACTGACTTTAATCTCCACTGAAAACGGTTAATGGTGCTGGTTTCTCTATCACACTTTATACTGAGTTGTTACTTCTCATTAAGATAGCCAGATTTGTGATCATATGTACTTTATATAGTTAAAGCTACCTTTTTGAAATGGCACAGAAAACAAATTTAAAAGCCCAGGTACAGTATCGAGTAACATGTGTTACACATGTCTAATGCAGAATTCACTAAAATGTTTCATTAACTTTATAGCTAAGTACAGTTGTCCCTTGTCCCTCGGTATGGGGGGCAGGCTGGGAGAATTAGTTCCAGAAACCACCAAAGATACAAAAATCCATGGATGTTCAAGTCCTTTATATAAAATGGTATAATATTTGCATATGACATGAGTATATTCTCCTCTATAGTCAAAATCATCTTTAGGTTACTTATAATAATACAGCGTAAATAGTTGTTATACTGTATTCTTTAGGGAATAAGGACAAGGAAAACAGTCTGTACTTGTTTAGTACAGATGCAACCATGCATTTATACCCTCTATATTTTCGTTCCTCGGTTGGTTCCATGTATGTGAAACACATGGGTACAGGTTCTGCTGTACATGGTAGAGGCTGCTTCTGCCAAGTAATGAAAAATTAAGCAGCTAAGGCTGTGTTGAAAGCTAGAAAACTACTACATTGAGGGTTAATGAAAATCAATCTTTAATGTCTAGTCACCAACGAATTTATGGCAGCAGTCTTTTTTTTTTTTATTTCAGCATATTATGGGGGTACAGATGCTTAGATTATGTATGTTGCCCTCCCCCACCCAAGTCCGAGTTTCAAGCGTGTCCATCCCTCGGATGGTGCGCATTGCACTCTTTGTGTATACATATACCTGTCCCCTCCTCCCCCCTTCCCCTCCCCACTGCCCAACATCCAGTAAATGTTATTCTTATATGTACACTTATGTGTTGATCAGTTAATACCAATTTGATGGTGAGTACATGTGGTGCTTGTTTTTCCATTCTTGGGATACTTCACTTAGTAGAATGCATTCCAGCTCTATCCAGGAGTATACAAGAGGTGCTATATCACCATTGTTTCTTAAAGCTGAATAGTACTCCATGGTATACATATACCACAGTTTATTAATCCACTCATGTATTGATGGACACTTGGGTTGTTTCCACATCTTTGCAATTGTGAATTGTGCTGCTATAAACATTCGGGTGCAGGTGTCTTTCTTATAGAGAATCATTGGTTCTTTTGGGTAGATGCCCAGTAATGGGATTGCTGGATCGGATGGTACTTCTACTTGTATCTCTTTAAGGTATCTCCATATTGCTTTCCACAGAGGTTACACTAGTTTGCAGTCCCACCAGCAGTGTATGAGTGTTCCTATCTCTCCGCATCCATGTCAACATTTATTGTTTTGGGACTTTTTGATAAAGGTATGGCAGCAGTCTTAACACTTTGCTTTGAGTATTTCATAAGTGTGTCCTCAGTATGTTGTTTTTTTGTTAACCAGCTAGTGACTTGCTCATGTTAACTATTTATTTATTGACAGAGTCTCACTCTGTTGCCTGGGCTAGAGTATCATGGTGTCAGCCTAGCTCACAGCATCCTCAAACTCCTGGGCTCAAGCGATCCTCCTGCCTCAGCCTCCTGAGTAGCTGGTCTACACGTGTGCACCACCACACATGGCTTATTTTTAGTAGAGACGGGTTCTCGTTCTTGCTCAGGCTGGTCTTGAACTCCTGACCTGACCTCAAGCAATCCTCCCTTCTTGGCCTCCCAGAGTGCTAGGATTACAGGCGTGAGCCACTGCAAACGGCCAGCTTTTTAATGGAAATTTTTATAGAGATAATTGTAGATTGACGTGCATTTCTAAGAAATAACACAGAGAAGCCAGACACAGTGGCTTATGCCTGTTAATCCCAGCTACTTGGGAGGCTGTGGTGAGAGGATCATTTGAGGCCAGGAGTTTGAGAACAGCCTGGGCAACAAAGCAAGACGCTGTGCCAAAAAGAATAACACAGAGATTTTTTTTTCCCCTGAGGCAGAGTCTTACTCTGTCACCCGGGCTAGAGTTCTGTGGCGTCAGCCTAGCTCACAGCAACCTCAGACTCCTGGGCTAAAGCAATCCTCCTGCCTCCGCCTCCTGAGTAGCTGGGACTACAGACGTGTACCACCACACTTTGCTAGTATTTTTTTTTTTTCTGTTTTTAGTAGAGATGGGGTCTCGCTCTTACTCAGGCTGGTCTTGAACTCCTGAGCTCAAGCGATCCTCTTGCCTCAGCCTCCCAGAATGCCAGGATTACAGGTGTGAGCCACCGCTCCCAGCCCACAGAGATCCTTAATACAGAGAGATTATGTGTACCCAAACAGTTTCTCCCAGTGGTAACAACTTGTAAAACTATAGTACAATGTCACAAGCAGAGTTTTTTTTGTTTTTTTGAGACAGAGTCTCTCTCTGTTGCTTGGGGTAGAGTGCAGTGGCGTCGTCATGGCTCACTGCAGCCTCAAACTCCTGGGCTTTAGTGATCCTCCTGCCTCAGCTCCCGAGTAGCTGGGACTACAGGCACGTGCTACCACGTCTGGCTAATTTTTTCTATATTTTGTAGAGACGGAGTCTAGCTTTTGCTCAGGCTTGTCTTGAATTTCTGACCTCAAGTAGTCTTCCCACCTTGACCTCCCAGAGTGCTAGGATTGCAGGCGGGAGCCTCCTTGCCCAGCCTACCAAACTGTATTGACAATGATATGATCTGCAGATCTTATTTAGATTTCCTCTAGTTTTACTTGTACTTATATTTGTGTATGTATAGTTCTTTGCAGTTTTATTGTATGTGTATTTTTGTGTATGCATCATCATAGTCAAGATATATAACAATTCATTACTATAAGGATTCCTCGTTTATAACCACACCCCGTACCCCATCCCTAACTCCTGGCAGCTGCTAATCTGTTCTCTATTTCTATCATTTTGTCATTTCAAGAATGGCATATAAAGGGAAACATATAATATGTAACCTTTTGGGTATGTGTATACACACTCAAGGGAGAGAAGCATTTGAACTTTAAAAACGACTTATTTAAACAGCTTCCTTGTTTATTCCTTAAGAGACTCAATGATCTCCATGTAATTTCTCCTGATTTGTTTAGGAGTCATATTAATTAAATACTGGGCAATGAGGAGAAAGAGCATGTTGATCATTTTGTTACTGGCTCAGTCTACTGCTCATGTAGCTCCCCTCAAAGTTTGGTGACATATTAGGTATCAAATTTCTTTTAGTACCCTAAAAGTCCTAGTGGACGGAAGATAGATAATCTAAAACAGGTTTCCAGGCTGAAGTTCTGACGCTGGGATCCAGGATTGTTAATGGAGTTGGGAATCTTAAAACATTTTATTATTTTAAAAAGTTCCACAATAATTGTACCTGCTATCCGAGCTAGTTAATGCATCATTAGTTTGCTTTTGGTTAGAATTCTGTTATCTCAGTTTCGGAAAACAAGTTTTCTTGTTCTGATCAGTAGCTCTGCTCTGATAGGTGGTTGACGTGGTAGGGATTGTTGGATTTGATAATTGGACCAAATTCTGGTGCTGCAGCTACTGTGGTAGGCACAGTACCCATTCTGGACAGCAGCTATGTATGACCTTCTTTGGCTATGGATATATAGTGGCAGCAGACATTAAGTGATCATAGCAGAAGATGCACAGGAAGGAAACACGTCATAGTTTGTTAACATTAAGCCCTTGGCTTTCACTTGATAAATTCCTAGGAAGAAAATTAATATCGTGACCCACTATGCACACATACACAACAGAAACAGCAGTTGCACAAAAATAGTTCTTTCAAATGTGTGATTCAGTTATATATTCTATTTTTTTATGCCGCTTGTCAGCCACATTGATTTTAGGAACCACCAGTAGGATGTGATTTCTGGTTTAAAGAAAAAATACTACTTTAGGCCCATTCATGATGCTTCACATCATAGGGTTTTTTTGTTTTTTTAAATCCTAGAGTCTCAATCTTCCCTCCTGAATCTTAGTTTAAAGCTCTTTTTACTCAGTGTATGAAGCACTTAGGAAGTTAATTTTGTGTCAAATTTGTGAAATTAGTTGAGTTTTAGCTAGGTAATTTTCCTATAAGAAATACACCTTTTTTCTGTGTTTAATTGGAGATCTTCTGTGGTAAGATTTTTCTCATGGTGGAGTCAGAATGGTTTGGTTGGAGAAAAGATTATTTTGGATTATGTTTGGTTGGGGAAAACATTATGTTGGCCATGGTATGCTGAGTGAATGAGAGAGAGCTTTACTTATTTTCTTCAAGTGTCTTCCTCACCCCACCCTGAATTTAAGCTTCTTAAGGCTGATTTGTGCTGTATCAGTACTGCCTGTAATAGTACCTGGCATACAGCATAGCAGGGTCTCAGTGTAATAGTAGATTCTCACATGGCTCTCTTTTTGAGCTCTTCTGTACTGAAAAATTCTCAAATTTGAGAACAGAATATGTGTGTATCTGTGTCTTTCTGTTTGTCTTCATTGCCTGGCAAGTAGCTGGGGCTCACTGATTAATTCTTTAAATAAATTGTGTTTCTTATTATACTTTCCCATGCCGAGGGGCTTTTTCAACTTTTTTTTTCTTTTTAGAGACAGGGCCTCGCTATGTTGCCCAGGCTGGAGTACAGTGGCTATTCACAGGCGCACACTGCATATTTCATAGCGCACTACAGCCTCGAACTCCTGGGCTCAAGCGTTCCTCCTGCCTCAGCCTCCCCAATAGCTGGGACTACAGGTGTGCGCCGCCACGCCCGGCTCTTTCAACTATTTTGACAATTCGTAAGTGTGTGTGTACTGATGGCTAGTAACTAATAATTGCCTTGGTGGTGCCTGCTCATATCCTATATCAATCTTTCCACATAATTTTCACTTTAAATATTACCTTTCTCTTGAATTCCTTTCTGTTCATTCTACTGTCATTGTTGTTTCCAGTTTTTGAGGTTTTGTTAGCCCTTGCATACAGTTTTTATTATTTGAATTAGAGGTTTAGGTTCTGTAAATGAATTATTGTTTAGCACAGTTCTAAAATATGAAATTTGTAATGACTTTCTTTCTTTTTTTTTTTTTTTTTTTGCAGACAGAGTCTCGTTCTGTTGCCCGGGCTAGAGTGCCGTGGCGTCAGCCCAGCTCACAGCAACCTCAAACTCCTGGGCTTAAGCAATCCTTCTGCCTCAGCCTCCCAAATCTCCCAAATAGCTGGGACTATAGGCATACGCCACCATGCCCAGCTAATTTTTTTCTATGTATTTTTAGTTGTCCAGCTAATTTCTTGCTATTTTTAGTAGAGACAGGGTCTCACTCTTGCTCAGGCTGGTCTTGAACTCCTGACCTTGAGCGATCCTCCTGCCTCAGCCTCCCAGAGTGCTAGGATTACAGGCGGGTGCCACCGCACCCAGCCTATAATGACTTTCTTTAAGCAAGGCATTTATGTTTTTTTAATGCACTTTTAACTTTTATTTTAAACTATAATTTTGGTAGTATCATGTCACTAAGATTAATAAAAAGTTATTTTGTGATGAGTTGGGCCGAGAAGTAGCATTATGATGCTGGGATGTACTTGTGCACACAGACATTGGTGAACTAAGTTTGGATATTCATTTTTGTTCAGTAGACTAGTCACTAGATGGGTTAAAGGAATACAATATTTCATGCAAAATATTCGAGCAAAAAGAATCCTTGAGGTTACCCACATTAACCTCATTTTACAGGTTGAGAAAACATGTAGAGAAGTTAACGGGCTTGCCTAATTTTGGTGAGTAGTTAAAAGCTTGAAGGCTAAAGGATATGCTGTAAACTTTTGTGTATCTAGGAGTCATTTATATTTGCTAACAGTAGAGATGGGGACCAGGTACCACAAAGTCTGAAAACTGTTCTATGAAATTAGGAGTGGAATCTGTCATGGCATTAGAGTAAAAAAAGAAAAAAAGCATTTAGGAGTGAGTATTTAGTGAATCAGAGCAATATGCTATACTTGATGCAGCATATAAAGGTAAAGTAGGCACTTGATAAAATTGTGCTGATTGTTTGAAACATTGAAGGTTGTGTAGGAGAAAGGCATGATGAATTCAGCGTTTTAGGTGAATTTTTGTCTCAGCCATTTGGTTCTGTTGTATGTATTGAATAACCACAGGCAAATTATTTGCCCTCTTTCTACCTCAGTTTCTCTTTCTCACTCTCTTTTTTAAAGAAAAAGAGATAGGGTCTTGCTTTGTTGCCCAGGCTGGAGTGCAGTGGTATAGTCATAGTTCACTGCAGCCCCCCAGGCTCTAGAAATCCTCCTGCCTTAGCCTCTAGACTAATTGGGACTACAGGTGCATGCCACTGTGCCCAGCTAATTAAAAAAATTTTTTTTTGGTAGAGTCAGGGTCTCGGTGTGTTGTCCAGATTGGTCTCAAGCACCTGGGATCAAGTGATCCTCCTGCCTTGGCCTCCCAAAGTGCTGGGATTACTGGCATGAACCACAGGCCAGTTTCTCTCTCTTGCCCCCCTCCCTTCCCAATCCCTCTATCTTCCTCCCTATTCCTCCACTCCAGATATGGGATGAATGTGTTTTGGGGACAAACCTAACTTCTAGTTTAAGTTGTGGTGTTTTGTTATTATACTTCAAGTAAATAGTGTAATGAGTGCAAATCACAGTAATTATTGCTATGAGGGATGAAACTCTTATTTTTTTCTCTGCATTTGGTTATAAATCTAAATCCTTGAAGATTAGTCTTGAGTGAAGCCCAAAGTATAGTTTCAATGACTTTTGAGGGATGTTTTTTTTCTGGCTGGGTCACCGTTTTTTCAATCTCACGTGACAAGTTTTCTCATATTTGAAAAAGCTGTTTTGTCATTCATTATTGCTGAAAAATCTTGGCAACCCATGTTGAAGGAAAGTTAGGAGGTTTAGGTACTTTGCCCTTACTCTGCCGCTCTACTGGCTGTCTTGGGCTGCCATAACAAAGTTTCCACAGACTAGGGGACTTAAACGATAGAAATGGATTTTCTCACATTTCTGAAGGGCAAGAACCTTAGATGAAGGTATGAACAGGGTTGGTTCCTGGTAAGGCCTCTTTCCTTAGCTTGCAGGTAGCTATCTTCTTTCTGTGTCCTCATATGGTCATCTCTGTCTGTGTTGTCTGTGGCCTGATCTCTTCTTTAAAAAGTACCGGTCAGATTGTATTAGGGCCCTAAATCCAAATATAGTCACATTCTGAGGTACTAGAGATTAGGACTTCAACATATGAATTTCGGGAGGGGGCAAAATTCAGTCCATAACAGCCACCAAGGGGCTCTGTTGTGACTTTGGCTAAGTAATTCAGTGGTTTGCAGGATGTGAAGCTGCAGTTTGAAAGGTATATGTGAAGTCTGGTCACTGTATTGTGAGGAGGTTTGTTTTTGGTTTATTTTAGTCCTGATTGTTGATTTGAAATATAATTATTTTTATTCATGCTTGACCTTTATTTCTGGAACACAAGTAGTACTTGACCAACCATTCATGGGAAAGTTAAAGGCTTTTTTTAAAAACAGGTTTCACTCAACAGATCTGTAAATGGGAAGATATTTTTTCCCTGTCCTCTATAACGTCTTAAATGAAGGATTAATACTTTTGTCTATCTCTAACATATACATTATTCAAAAGAGTGTTAGTAACAATGATTGTTTTGCATTTGACTTCAGGCATTTTCCTCATATTTGTACAGTAGATCCTTGATATGACTGTAGGTTAGTGCTTTGTGTCTATGTACCCACCACCAAGCTTCAACAACCATCAACTTTGTTGTTTCATCTGCTGTCAATTTAAAAGTTTTTCCCATTGCAATATACTGTTTCATTTTTTTAATTTACATAAAATTCATATAACAGAAAATTCATTGCTTTAACCATTTTAAACTGTACAGTTCAGTGGCATTTAGTATATTTGCAGTGTTTCACAGCCACGACTTATAGTTCCAAAATATTATCATCCCAGAAGGAAACCCCATTCCCATTAAGCACTTACTCTCCTTTCCTCTCATTTCCCAGCCCCTGACAACCACTTATCTCTTAGCTTTCTGTCTCTATGTATTAGCATATTCTGGTTTTTCATACAAATGGAATCATACAATATGTGACTTTTTGAGGCTGACTTCTTTCACTTAGCATATGTTTTTGGTATTCATCCATGTTGCAGTTTGTATCAATACTTTATTCCTTTTTTGGCTGAATAATATTTAAGCACCTTTTGATGTCTAAAAATATTGTTCTCATTTGATATCAGTACTATCAGAAACTATAGCCTGTAGCCCCAGCTACTTGTGAGGATCTGTTGAGCCCAGGAGCTTGAGGCTGCAGTGAGCTGTGATTGAGCCACTCACTGTACTCCAGCCTAGGTGACAGAGTGAGACCATGCTGCTAAAAAAAAAAAAAAAAAAATTAGAATAATTTTATTCTGATAAAAGTATAAATTTGATGATTTTAAAGTGAAAAAAATAATAATTTAAAACTATGCTTTTGAACACTCTATCCTTTTAGAATTAGTGGCTTAGAAATCTTAATTGAAGCTGTTAATTGAAATCTGGATACTGAAGCCTACTGGATTCATAGGATAGCTGAGTAAACAGATTTCTTCACCAGCTTCATTGAGTCAATTGCTTAGTGCTTTTTGTATACTCTAATTCACACTCAGTTCTAAGAAATAAAATGTTTCTCATCTCATTACAAATTAACATTTGACAGGGACCTTCTGGAATTGCTCCAGAAGGGTGGAAATAATACACGTTAAATGCATATTTTACTGTATTATTTGTTTTTGGTGTGTATGAGTCAGGATTTCTTTTCCCTCCACTCATTTCCCTCCACCCATCCTCCTCCTCCTCATTATTGTTATTATTATTATTATTTAATGGTTTTAGGAGGGGCCAGACTAACAAGGATGAAGTGTAGTACTAAGAATATTTTCATCCAAAGGAAATCACAATTTTTTAGGCCTTTTATTTAGTATCTTAAGAGTGAAATAAGGCAAATTTAAGAATACAGAAAAATGATGGAGATTACAATCCTTCCTTCTTTTGAAATAAAAGTAATTGTGGAAATGCTTCTAACTTCTATCCTTTGTGTGCTTTTAATGGTCTGATTTTTTAATCTATTTCATATATATATATATATATATATATATAAATATGAAGGGGTAGGGGGTTGTGAGGAGGGGTGTTTAGTTGCCCTGGTGTTTTTTTGTTTTTTTTTTTTATTAAAAAGACAGAGTCTCACTCTGTCGCCCTTGGTGGAATGCAGTGGCATCACTGTAGCTCACTGCAACCTCCAACTTCCAACTCCTGGGCTCTACGCGATCCTTGATCCTTCTGCCTCAGCCTCCCCAGTAGCTGGGACTACAGGCAACGCCCAGCTGAGTTTTTTTTTTTTCTTTTTGGTAGAGATGGGGTCTCACTTTTGTTCAGGCTAGTCTCAAACTCCTCAGCTCAAGCCATCTGCCTGCCTCGGCCTCCGAGAGTGCTAGGATTACAGGAATGAGCCTCTGCACCTGGCCTGATTTTTAAAATATGCTTAAAATTTATTTAAAATCATTCATATTTGTATAATTGGCACATAAGTTTAAATATAGAACATTGAAGTTGAAAAACTCTAGGGTCTTAACATTTTTCTGTTCAGATATTAGTTTAATGTTGCTTTTATACGTATATAAATACACATACAATGAGTTTATGTATTGGTTACTTTATTGCCGAACTTAGATATGTGTACTTTTTGCATTTGTTATAGATATGAAATAGGGTAGTTTATTTCACTTTCTGCACAATTCCTAGGAAATTTAAAAGGACAAAAGTCAGGTTTTCAAACTTTTAGTGAATCTTGTATAAAGTAGAGTCTTAAGATAAACTTAAAAACTTGTTTTACTATCGAGCCACTAAATGAAATTTTAATTTAAAAAATGTGAGCAGTCCCCAATGATTCTACCTTTTCTTCCCCAAACATACACACATACCCCCCCCACACACCCCCCATTCCAAGCTATTATAAATTGTTCTTTTTTTTTTTTTTTTTTTGAGACAGAGTCTTACTCTGTTGCCCGGGCTAGAGTGCCGTGGCGTCATCCTCACTTACAGCAACCTCAAACTCCGGGGCTCAAGCGATCCTCCTGCCTCAGCCTCCCGAGTAGCTGGGACTACAGGCATGTGCCACCATGCCCGGCTAATTTTTTTGTATATATTTTTAGTTGTCCAATTAATTTCTTTCTATTTTTAGTAGAGACGGGGTCTCGCTCTTGCTCAGGCTGGTTTCGAACTCCTGAGCTCAAACAATCCGCCCGCCTCGGACTCCCAGAGAGCTAGGATTACAGGCGTGAGCCACCGCGCCCGGCCATAAATTGTTCTTTTTTTCTTCAGGCTGACTCTTACAACAAATGCCTATTAGTACTTGTTCTGCAAATTAGTCTTTTTTAAGTGTATAACTGGTTTCTGCTATTAATCTATATACATATAGTCATATGCCACATAATGACATTTCTGTTAATGTCAGACCATATATACGATGGTGGTCCTATAAGATTATAATATCATTTTTACTATACCTTTTCTAACATAGAGAAATTCTTACCATTGTGTTACAGTTGCCTTCAGTATTCAGTATAGTAACATGCTTTACAGGTTTGTAGCCTAGGAGCAATAATCTATACCATAGAGCATAGGTGTGTAGTAGACTATACCATCTAGGTTTCTGTAAGTACATTCTGTGATGTTTATACGATGAAATTGCCTAACTATGCATTTCTCAGAATATATCCCTGTCATTAAGCAAGTCATGGCTGGTAGTTCATTTTGTAAGTAGATAGACTGAAAGCCAGAAATGATACATGTTAGAAAAGGGAAGAGAAATGTAAAAAGTGTTCATTTAAAAATGTTTTCAGGCAATACTGCAGTGCTGATATTTGTAATGAAAATACTTTTTATTTATCCTAGTGTCTTAGGAAAACATCACCATGGCTACAGAAATTGGTTCTCCTCCTCGTTTTTTCCATATGCCAAGGTTTCAACACCAGGCACCTCGACAACTGTTTTATAAGCGACCTGATTTTGCACAGCAGCAAGCAATGCAACAGCTTACCTTTGATGGAAAACGAATGAGAAAAGCTGTAAACCGAAAAACCATAGACTACAATCCATCTGTAATTAAGTATTTGGAGGTAAGTCCAATTAATGTTCTTCAGATGATCAAACTTCCATTATTTAAAAAGAAGAAAGTTTTCTAAATATAGGGTAATAAGTGTACCTGTGTTTCTTGAATTAGTGGGATGAAGTGGAATTTCAAATGAGGACATTTAAGGAAGACCTTAAACCACCAGTACTTTTTTTTTTTACTCTGTGCATGAATCATCTTCTAAAAAGTGATTAACGTAAGGCTCAATTTTAGAAATAGGATTCGATCTAAAGATTCACAGCAAATTAGAAGAGAGTACTTTAATCGCTAGGCCAACCTTAAAATATTTGTTAAACCCACAGTGTATATGAAATAACAAGAGACTACCAACATAGGAATATTTCTGTGAGAAACATACATTTAGAACCAGAACTTTGGGTGTCAGAGACACTGGCATGGGGAGTATAGATTCTCCCACTTCCAAGCCCTGGTGATAGGTAGCGCTTATGATCAGGAAGAGGGCTCTACTTGAGAATTGAGCACCTACTACAGTCCCATAGGGTGAAAGCAATGCTGAGATACTCAGTAAAGGCAGGGTAGGGGTCTGTTGCAAGTCTTCCCCTATTGAACTCGTTCTTTCTTTCCTTCCCTTCCCTTTCCCCTTTCCTCTCCCCTTCCCCTTGCCCTCTTTCTTTCCTTTCTTCCTTTATTTTATTTTATTTTATTTTGTTCATTTTTTGGATAGAGTCTACCTCTGTCACCCATGCTAGAGTGCCGTGGCATCATCATAGCTAACTGCAGCCTCCAACTCCTGGGCTCAAGTGATCCTCCTGCCTCAGCCTCCAGAGTAGCTGGGATTACAGACGTGTGCCACGATGCCTGGCTAATTATTTCTATTTTTATTAGAAATGGGGTCTTGCTCTTGTTTGGGCTGGTCTTGAACTCCTGATCTCAAGCACTTCTCCCTCCTCAGCCTCCCAGAGTGTTAGAATTACAGGCATGAACCAGGGCACCCAGCCTTTGTCTGTCTTTATTTTTATTTATTTATTTTTATTTTTTTTGAGACAGAGTCTCACTCCATTGCCTGGGCTAGAGTGCCGTGGCATCAGCCCAGCTCATAGCAACCTCAAATTCCTGGGCTCAAGCAATCCTGCTGCCTCAGCCTCCCAAGTAGCTGGGACTACAGGCACGTGCCACCATGCCCGGCCAATTTTTTCTCTATATATTTTTAGCTGTCCCATTAATTTCTTTCTATTTTCGGTAGAGAGGGGGTCTCGCTCTTGCTCAGGCTGGTCTCGAACTCCTGAGCTCAAACGATCCTCGCGCCTCGGCCTCCCAGAGTGCCAGGATTACAGGCGTGAGCCACTGCGCCTGGCCTGTCTTTCTTGATGGGATCTTGCTCTGTCCCCCAGGCTGAAGTGCAGTGGCACGATTACAGTTCACTGTATTTTTGAACTTCTGGGCTCAAGTGATCCTCCCGCCTCAGCCTCTTAAGTATCTGAGATTACAGGTGTGGGACACCATGCCCAACTAATTTTTCTTATTTTTCATAAAGATGGGATCCTCTGTGTTACCCAGTCTGGTCTGGAACTCCTGAGCTCAAACGATCCTCCTGCCTTAGCCTCTCAAAGTGCTAGGATAACCTAGGGAATTACTCAATCACAGAGGCTAATTCCTAGGTTAAAACAAGTAAATAAAGAACTTAAGGCTGGGTATGGTGGGTCACACCTGTAATCCCATAGTGAGCAACATACTGAGACCCCCCCTTCTTTACAAAAAAAAAATTAAAAAATTAGCTGGGCGTGGTGGTGCACACCTTTAGTCTCAGCTACTCAGGAGGCTGAGGTGGGAAGATCACTTAAGACTAGGAATTTGATGTTACAGTGAGCTGTGATCATGCCATTGCACTCCAGCTTGGGCAACAGAGTGAGACCCTCTCACTAAATTAAAAAAAAAAGAAAGAAAAACCACAGGGAAGATAGGAGGAATTGTTTTGTGCTGAGGGCTTTGGTGGAATCGGGGATATCTGTCTACTTCCTAGCCTGTTTGAAGTTAACATCGGTCAGCATGTGTTGGGGCCCACAGCATCTTGATTGAGTGGGTGGGGGGTAATGTGAGTAAAATGAGGAGGGAAGTTCTAAGGAATGTCAGTAAGATAACAGGAAATCTCTTTAAGATATGCAGTATTATTTATGTCTTAGGGAATAACATTTTTTTTTTTTTTTTTAATTTTTTGCCCTCTCAACCCAGCTTTTCCCGACTCTGGGAAGAACCGGGAAGAGAGGGGAATAACATTTTTCAATCCTACTTTCTCCTCAATTAATATAGTTTATATTTTGTTAATAATTAATTTCAAATTGAGTGTAAGTAGACCAATTTATGAATTGATCTATTTATTTTTTAACAGAACAGAATATGGCAAAGAGATCAGAGAGACATGCGGGCAATTCAGCCTGACGCAGGTTATTATAATGATGTAAGTATAAGATGTGTGACACTAGTTTAATAAAAACCTTTATTTGGACATGCAAGCCTAAATATATGTGACCTCAAGTTAAAAATGATTTTTTTAAAAAAAATTAAATTTCATTTTAATCTTTTTTCTTTCTTTTTATTTTACTTGATTTGTTAGAATAACTTGCAATAAAAATTATCGTTTCTTCTTATATTTTTATAATTAAAATAAAACATCCCTAAAGGGATAATGTAACACATCTGTATAAACTATGGGTTATATTTTCTTTGAATATAATTTTCCTTTTCATGTAATCATGGATGAACTTTTGGTGCTTAAAGCAATGTCCAACAAATGGTTGGACTGCCTAAAGTCTTGTAACAGGAAAGTTAATTTTAAATTTGGCTTATTGTGAACATATTTAATTGGATTGACTTTGAGAAGTAATTAGGGAAATCTGGTACTTAATCTGGTACTTGATTTTGTTCTTTGTTTAGTAATAATGGATACCTGTATTTTACTACTACTTCTTCATTTAATTAATATAGACTAATCGTAATCCATTATAATAGTTTTTTTTTTTTTTTGAAAGTCTTGTATAGTTCCAATTTTTTTTTTTTTTTTTTGAGACAGAGTGTCACTCTGTTGCCCTGGCTAGAGTGAGTGCTGTGGTGC
>NW_012148697.1:2523520-2537704 GCF_000956105.1 Propithecus coquereli
AAAAAAAAAAAAAAAAAGGCAGCATTCCAAAGTGAATGAAAAGTTCTCAGGTGTGTCACTAGGAAGGAAAATACCTGAGGAGAACTGAAGAACTGTGTTGTTCCATAATTGTCAGCTCCATGAAGGTACATAGTAGGCATTTCATATATTTTCACTGAGATTTTAAAAATAAAAATTTTTAATAAATAGAACATTCACATGTTTAAAAAATTTGAGGGAATTTATGATAAAATCTTCGCATCTCTGTTTCCTAGGTATCCAGTTAATATTCCCATAGATGATAGTGTAATCATTTTCTTTGTGTTTTTATTATTTCATTTCCTGAGGATGCAGTTGTTGGTTAATAGTATCCAGAGGTGTAGGATGGTTTAATGGTCAAAAGTTGAGCTAATAACAATTGAAAAAAAATGGAACAGAGTAAAGGCAATCATGGTAATAAACATTAGTGGCACATTAGCAAAATAAACAGATCTTCTGATATTAGAAGGTTGTGATAGACAGAAGGGAGAACTGAGAAGGGCTGGGAGAAAGAGATGCCAGCCTGAGGTCCTTACAAATCGTTGTATTTAGTCTTAGGCCTCCTATTTACCCCAGAGGCTTTAAGCAGTAGAAACATCAGTAAAGAAACACTGTCGTGTGAGTAGAGCCAACCAATGTGTAGTATAATTTTCCTGATCAGGGACTTTGGAAAGGGATGTAATGCGCAGCTAATTTAATATCCTCTTAGCATAACACAGAAAACCTTTTTGAAATGAACAAAATCTGAACATCCGATATTTTATTAGGTGGGTAAATTTTCTCATTTGGGGATCAAGCTGTAAGGTCTTAGGGAAAATTTGCACATAGTGGAGGCATAGACCAAATGAAAGGGTACTAAATAAACTGTGGGTTCTTTGTCGTCAGTTTGGTTGCTTTCGTTATTAACTGGGTTGGGATCCCTAGTAAATAACAGAAACTGGGAGGGTAGGAGGCTTTTATTTGTGGCAGTGAAAATCATGACCTATGGGTAAGCAATGAAAAGCCAAATTGTCACATATATTTATGTAATTTACCAATAGTCTTCATTTTATATACCTCATCCTGCTGTTCCTATAAGCACACTTGTATTTTTCAACTTTGTCAGAGTTTTTATTTTGGACAGTAGGATTATTATATTAGCATTTTGTGTGTTCGCATCTTCTAAGGAAAATGAGTTGGGTGTTCCATCATAGAAACTTGAAAATAAAAAATAAGCAAAAATATGTTGTGTTTTGTATTGACCACATGATGGCATAAATTTCTTCAATATGCAAATTGTGACATTAAAATATTGACGTAAAAATTATTTTAAATGCAAAAAAGGGTTTTAAGTGCAAAATAAAATTATCAGTGTAGTGATTCCCCAAAAATACTGTATCTATTATGTATCAATAAAATTAAAATTTTAAAAATCGATGTAATGTTAATTAGTCATGACTGTGTTGTATTATGTTTTTTTGAAAGTAGATCAATATAAAACTTGTCACTCCTTGGTACTTTGGAGGAGAGCTTACAATGATTTTTAAAGTACATTTAGTTGCAGGAAAGTTTGATAGCCTCAATGTCCTTAAATTGGTATTTATTGTTATCTTGGTTTGTTTTGTTTTGTTTTTGTTTTTTTATAAAACACTGGCAACTTTTCTGTCTGAGTTGTCTACTAGTAGTTGTAAGACACCAATTCTTTCATTGAGTCTTTGAGTTTTTCTGGCTACTGACTACCTTATTTATGGTAGTCTACCATGTAGCCTAGGAAAATGAGGTCTTCGCATGTTTTATTTTGACATGCTTTATAGAGTGCATAGGAGTGTGTACTTATAATGTACTTATTTTTAATTTAGCTAATGAGCCAAAGTGATAGAGCTTTCTCTGCACACAGGAAAAGAACTTAATGATAAGTTATTTTCTGACAAATACTTGCTTATAAAGCTAAGCTGCACTTAAGTGAAAGTCAGTACTTAATCTTATCTATTAATCTCAGTTATTAGTTATTTTTATAAATAAAGACTTTCTCAATGTTTTCAAAATTAGTGAAATGGGAATATTTGTGCCCTTGTATAACCTGTCTTTGTTCCTCCCCCAGTGGACTCCAGAAGGAAGACGGTTGGTAACTGGAGCTTCTAGTGGAGAGTTCACCTTGTGGAATGGACTCACTTTCAATTTTGAAACAATATTACAGGTAACAGTAATCATCAGATGGTAGCGTCATCCTGTCGTAGTGTAAAGAACTTGAGATATAGTCACTTCATTGGCATTGTTAAACTTATAATTGGACAGACCATTACTGTGAGTTAATAATTACTCCTGTAAGCCTTCCATCTTGTATTTTTTGAAGCAGTATCTTACAAATGTTTTCTGTTTTCACAGGCTCACGACAGCCCAGTGAGGGCCATGACTTGGTCACATAATGACATGTGGATGTTGACAGCAGACCACGGAGGATATGTGAAATATTGGCAGTCGAACATGAACAACGTCAAGATGTTCCAGGCACATAAGGAGGCGATTAGAGAGGCCAGGTTTATACACAATATACCATTTTCTGTAGTCCCTATTGTCATGGTTAAATTATTCTCTAAGTGTATTCTGGGTGCAGAGATGCATGGGCTCTGTCAGATTCTGGGAAACTTTCTGCACCCTATAAACACAATATTTTCCTTTGTTTTCACACATTCACCATTTCGCTGGCACCTTTCTGAAGTAGTGTTGTCCTGGTATCATCAGCCTTTGCAATATGTTAGAGATGTATTGTCTGCCGCATTTTGCACTGGTTTTCTCTTTTTACTTATGGCTAATAATGTGTATACGTTATTCTTTTTTATTATCTACTGTGTAAGATAAGAATATTTCATTCCAAATAAAGAATTCAGTCTTTAATTATATAACTGAATAAAATCTAAAGCCTACAGAGAACATCTTCAGAATTCACACAAAATACAAGAAAAAAAGGCTTAAGTGAAGACCTGGTTTGCTTGGTTATGCCATGACTTCAAAAGGAAAGTATAGAACTAAAAACCCTCACAGATAACTCTCTGGATGTGGCAAACATTTACGGATTAATGAATGGGTTCTTCAAGCTTTGCAGCTGTAAGCAGACCATTGTCAAGAAGACTCTAGGACTTTTCTTCTGATTCACTGTTGATAACATCAGTTATGCAAATGTAATAAGTGGAGTTTAAAATATTTTCAGTGAGTTGTACATTTTTACATATCAATCAGATATGTATAGTAAACTGGAAAAAAAGTTTCAAACACAAGCCTGAAGAATTGCTGCAGCCTCAGAATAAAGCTAAGCAGCATTCTTTAAGGTTGTACCACCCATGTATGGGAGGAGGTTGACATCGTTATAGAAACATCCACTGTAGTCATTGGTTTCTGCTTTCAAAATCTTAACAGAAAATGTTGGATAAACATGCTTCTACCTCATAGACTTTGCCTTAGTGTCATACCCATACACTGAGTTTTCACTGTTGGTCCTTTCTTAGTCACAGGATTCAAAAGTTCAAGGGAGTTCTTAGAGTTAGTTGAGAAACTTGAAAATCTTTCAGTACCGAGAAGATAAACTGGCTCCCTCTTTTGCAGCTGATTCCTTGGCTTTAAACATAAGTCTGAATGTCCCTGTTTTAAAGTTTTCTTCAAAAGGTGCAACATTCATGGAGTAGCTCGCCCTAGAAGATGTGAACGTTTTACACAGACCTTTGCATAAATGAGAAACATTGTATGTAGGGCTGTTCAGCAACCAGGTTTTTAATAGCTTTCCCACAATTTTTCAGCTTATCATTTCATGAAGTATCTGAGGCAGAAGCTGATGCTAAATTTTTTGAGCAGTATTTCTGTGTGATTTAAAAGACGGCAGGAATATTGCAAAAATAGAATGCATTTAGTTTCAACACTTAAATCAACTTATATGTGATTTGTTGATATGACAGAAACTACTACTGACAGGAGGAGCATGGGTAGCATTAGTACTGATAATACACTCGTAAAAGTCTCTGAATATTGATGATTGAAAACTAAGAAGCAACTACTCAGTTGAAGTCTTCTTTTGAGATGCGTGTGTTAGCTGACAACATTCTCTTTAAGGGCTTCTTCACTGGATACTTCCCTCTCCTATTTATAATGCAGCACAGTATTTTTATTTTTCCCTGTCTGAGAAGCACAGATAATCTGTTAAATGCTGACTTCTTTCCCCTGCTGTGTGTCTTCATGTAACAGTTTCTCACCCACGGATAATAAATTTGCTACATGCTCTGATGACGGCACTGTTAGAATCTGGGACTTTCTTCGTTGCCATGAGGAAAGAATTCTCCGAGGTACGTGTACTAACAGTACTGATTGGAATATTTAAATAGGGAAGGCATTTGTGGTTAAATCATCACAATACCGCAGTACCGGCTTACATCTCCATTAATTTTTTCACATATACACACCATCTCAGGCTCTTCGAAGAAACTCAGACTCTCTCTAGTTTACAATCATTTTGTAGATTTTTACGACTAATATTATCTTTGAATTTTTTTCAGCTGTAAGTTGAATACAAGAGCTCTCCCTCCCCCATTACTTGCTTATTTGTGTGCATCTTTTAGGACTGTGTTCCTTTTCCTATCTTATATCCAGAATACCTTTTCCCAACATTTTGACACTATAATTTTATTTAAATAGCTCATGTTCTCCGGGCAGTCCTTACAATATGAATTAACGGACATAGAGGTCTCAAAACTACACTACTCAGCGTTGCTATTTCTGAAAGCAGCTATTAATAGTTTATCAGTATACCACATTTGTACTACATGGCCTCCTCACCTACTAAGTTTGGGAGGGATTGCTTGTTTACTTTTACTGATTTCATAATTATAAATAAACCTCTGTGAATTGCTTCATTCTACAAAATCCGTATTTTCACTTGGATTATTTTAGTTATTGGACCAGATTATTAGACTTTATAAAGTGGAGCTGTTGAAATATTAACAGTACATCAATGCTGTTTATGCGAATTCAGTGCTGTCAGAGTTAAGGAATTAACCATGTGGTATACATATATGCAATACAAATAGCACAACAAAACCATTTATACTTCTAACTAAACCCCATTAGTTTCTTATTATTTACTGGGAAGGTAGTATTCTCAAGGGCTTCATTTGAACCTGTTGACTATACTGTTTATAACCATCAGCACATTCTACGCCATACCCTTGATTCCAGCGTGCCACACAAGCATCATCTTCCTCTGGCACATACACGCAGGGTGAAAAAATGGGTGCCATAGATACTGGATGGGAGGAAATTATTATTCACAGATTTCCCCTTATGTTCAAGAGTCAGCAGAGTTAATTCTCTTGGTTGAATTGTAAGTTTCTTAACAGCTTTTCAGAGCTTTATTTGCAGCATATAATATTGATATTATCTAGACAAGAAAGACTCTTGAGATAGTTTAACCCATATTTCAAGCCAGTGTATTTGATCACGTTTGCATAAACACTGCTGACATTGTACATTTATTTTGTTTGGGTTCATCCATAATAAATCACTGTAGCTAGCATAAGGATAAGGGTTCCTGTCATCTTGAGGGAGTGTCCTCACTATGAAAGTCATAATATTTTACAATTTCAGAATGAAGTGGAGTCTTTAAAATCATCTAGTCTGAGTTATTTTATGAATAAGCACCATGATCCAGAGGCTTGAGTGACATGTTCAAGGTAAAATAGGTTCAGGGCCAGGACAAGAACCTTATTACTTGAATGCCAGCCTCATGCCACACTGATGTTGTATCTTTCCTCACTATTAGTAGATGTCTTAAGCTGTTAAACAGAAATAAGCTAAAAAATATTTTCTAGGTTTTGAAAATCCTTAGAAACATAGAGGAAACAAAATAATTTTTATTTAGTAAAAGTAATTCCAAGGTATCAAAATTATTAATTTTACAGTGGACTATATACTACCTAAAGTCTGATATAAAACCACTCAGCAGCTTGGATTTAAAAAAGAACAAAATCTGCTGTGTGATAACATTTTTCAATCCCATGCTCCAATGAAGCATTATTTAGTTTTGGTAATGAAACTGTTGCTAAATAGTGCTTAAGAAGTTTTCCTCTGAAATTTAGAGAGTATGGGAGATATTATCTAGCAGTTCAGTGTTTTTAGATTTTATTTCAGGTGAATTTAGGTAAAGTTAAGTGGATGTAGAATCATTACCTTTTCTTCTTGTAGCTTAAAAAAAAATACACCAGTGTCATGTCTATATTAATTAAATGACAGTTGAGTTTCATTTTTTTATATGAGGGCTGTAGTTTAGGTTTTATGGAAATTGAATTCAAACATGCACAAAAGCACAAGGAGCCTCCATGTACTTTTAGGATTTACGTTCTAGTTTATTTATGTCTTTTGATTCTTTTTAAAAATGTTCTACTTTCTTTATAGTCAAAATTTTTTCTTAGTACCCCAATGAGTATATGAGACAAATATGAATATATTAAACTCAGTTAATTATTCCACCCAGGCAGTAGTTCTGGTAGCAAGTCTGATAGAGTAGAATTATTAGATTCCAATTGTCCATTTTCTGTCATTCCTCACTTTTCTAAATTTTATGTGTCTTGGAGATTTCCCATTCTCTACTTGGTGGGTCAGGGGAATGATGGATCTTCAGTTGTATCAAGGGATGATGTGAAATTCTTTGAATGAAATTTGTAGTGAACTTAATTTAGCTCTACTCGGAGAGAGAAAATTGGATCACAGAGTCAACAAATAGGGATAGGATGTTCCAACCTCTCAAATGTGAGATGCCCTGTATTCAGGATGATGTGTTATATAGCTCACATAGACGGTGGCTATCAGGCACATAAGCATACTCCTTTGCGTTGTTAGTGTTGTGCATCAGGCCATCACTTTGGGGGGACTTTAAGTACTAAGAAAATCCAAGAATATTCTAATTAAGGGGAATTTGTGATTATATTCCAGCTCTTTATCACATACTTACCTTTTCTACAACATTGCTAAAAAACAGTCTTGTACTCACAAACATTTTCAGTGATACAGTATTCACTACTTCATGTAATTACCTTTTCCAATTTTAGACAGTCTAATTTTCAGAAAGTTCTTCCCTTATATCAGAAATCTGCTGCCTTATAACTTGTGTTGCCTTCTGGAATACCAAAAATTAAGTGTATGCTCTCTTCTACATGGCAACTCATTAAGTATTCTAAGACAACAGTCATGTCTTCTCAATATAGTCTTTCAGCTTTAAGCCTACAGAGTCCCTGTCTATAACAGAAGCCATGATACTGTACTTTTGAGTGCAGAATTTACAGTTGCTTTTTAGTGTCGTTTTTGAGATTGTTCTTACGCTTCTTGGAGAAGGAGAAAGTTACATAAGAGAAAAGTAATCAGTATTTTCTAAGGTTTTTAATGAGCATAGTTCTATTGTGAGATTTGCTTCTCAAAAGGCTCTGTTGATTGGTTCATAGGTTAAAAAACAGACATTTATGAAATTGATTATACTGCAGCATCGAGAAACACTATGTACTTGTCCAGTCATTACAGAAGCATGTGTAAGTTGCCATAGTTTGTATGCATTTATTCATTTTTTTCTAATATGAATTATGGCACTCAGTTTATGTACTGGTATTAAAAGACCATTATTGATTGACTGATTGATTGATTGAGACAGGATCTTGCTGTCTCCCAGGCTAGAGTGCATTGGCATCATTATAGCTGACTGCAACCTCAAACTCCTGGGCTCCAGTGATCCTCCTACCTAAGCCTCCCAAGTGGCTGGGGCTATAGGTGCGCGTCACCACGCCTGGCTAATTTTTCTATTTTTTGTAGAGATAGGGTCTTGCGTAGGCTGATCTTGACCTCCTGGCCTCAAGCAATCCTCCTGCCTCAGCCTCCCAAATTGCTAGGATTTCAGGCATGAGCCACTGCACCTGGCCTAAAGTAACATTTTAAACACCAGGAGTATCTCAGACTAAGTGAGCCTATAGGTTACTTAGCGTTTTACTTCAAGTGAAATAGTGCCATTAAAATCTATTTAATAAATAATGAGCATATCTTATATGCAAGTTACCTAGGAGAGTTTTTAAAAAGGAATGACCCCTATCCTCATGCTTCTTTAAGTAGGAAAGGCAAGATATTTTCACAAACTTTAAAGACTTTTGATAATGTTGAAGAAGAGTCATGTGAGTATTAGGAGTAGAGCATAGAGGTGGAAGCAGATCACTTACTACTGTCAGGTTGAAAATTCAGAATGAGCAAGAACACCGAAATAAATTTTAGTGAGAGCCATAATACTCTTAAAAAAGAATCCAGTTCACAGGTTTCAGCGTGCTTAATTTTGTTTTACAGTCTTGATGTTAACAATAATAATAGCTGACACATTATATTTAGTATGTATCAGCATATGCTAAGTATTTCATTTAATCTTCTCAATAACTCTATGAGAAAAAGTACTGATTGTTCCCTGTTTTATAAATGAGGTAAACCAAGGCACCGAAAGTTAAATAAACCTCTCAAAGGTCGTATATATCTCATGTCTTATAAGAGGTGGGGCTAGGATTTGAACCCAGGTTGTTTGGCTCCAGAGTTTACGCTGTATTAAACTGCATTTTTTTGTTTTAAGGAAAAATGTTGGTACATATTTAACAATATCTTCCTAAACGGTAATGACAGAATTGTGAAGTAAAGATTTTGGTAGGGAGAAGAGAGTAGAGGGAGTTAATTTAGGTACTGAAGTTCATTTTAACATTCTTTAAAACTTCCCATGTAGGTTATAGGTTTTGAATGTATGATAATATTTAACAACAAAAATTTTAAACCACAATGAACAGTTCAGATTGGAGTATAAGGTATATAATAGGTTATATAAATAGAACATGGATGTAAGGAATTATACTAAGATTTAATTTAGGAAGTAAGATCAGTTTTTAGTTTTCTCATATAGCACTTAACGAGATTAAATAGAACCCGTGAGTACTCACCATACAGCTTAAGAAGAAAAATATTATTAATACTATTGATCAGTGTCTGTATGCCTCCTCCTGATTAGGTTCAACTATGGTTTTTACTCAGTAAGGTAACGCCTCCCCTCCACAAAGATCTTGTGGTTCAGCAGTGTGTTTTTGAACTGTGTGAAGACATGTTTATAGTGTCTGAGTGTTCAAGAAAAACTGATGCTTTTTTACTGGAAATAATTGTATGTATTAAAGTAACATTGGTAAACCATGTGTTTTATGATAGTGAACATAATTTATTTCTACAAGGTTTTAACAAAATATTCCCCCAAATTTTGTCTAAGACAAAAACCAAAAATACCTGGGTTCCTTTAACATAGCCCCACAGCAGAATAACTCCTTTCAGACATAGCATGTTTAAATACTAAAAGTACTTCACATCTCATTTAATCATCCAAACAACCACGTGGACCCATATAGCCGCCTGTTTTCTCTGTCTGTAGTTTCTTATTTTGAGGAATTTATTTAAGGCTCTTTTCTCTCTGCTATCCTGAAAAGACTGGCTTATATAAACTCTTGGTAGGTTCTCTTACATAAATAATAATCTGGGAAAAAGACTTACTATTTCACTTCTAAGGCACATGATTTAAAGAAATTAGTAGAGTCCTGAAATATTCATTTTATATGGTGTGTTCCTATTTTTACAGGAACTGTTTTAAATTTTCATACTGGGTTTTGTTCTTTTCATCGCTATACTTATTTAAAATATTGTACATAATATGGCAAAAACTTGTTGAAAATAAATCTGGCTTTCTTGGGCTGGTGGAGCTGTACACTGCTGCTATTATATTCAATGTTTTCATTAAGAGTCAAGAGCCATTTTCAGACACTCCTGAATGTGAAGATTCCAATTTTTTAGTTCTTGGTTATAGTGAGCTATCATCATGCACCTGTACTCCAGCCTGGGTGACAGGGTGAGAGACCTTGTCTCTTTTAAAAAAAAATTCCAATTTTTTAACAGCAATAAATCCCTATGACTAATAATTTAGGCAGTCGATTTTCAGAAAAAGCCTTTATATCTCTGCATTTCTGTAGTTGTCTGCTTCAGTTTATTTTGAGTGAGACTTAGATTTTTGTTTGCTGGTGAATTAGTTACCTACCCTGTTTTATTACAGAGCTTCCCAGCTGATCAAATCTTTGATAGTTTTTAAAGTCAAAATTCTGAGCTTTGGAAAGGTTGATAAAATTAGATAAATATGTAATATGCTTTGGCTTTTTAATTTATAGTGGGTAAATCATTTAATAAAGTGTATGATTTAAGTATGGTATCATAAAATAATAATTTTCGTCAATGAAGTAATTAAAGTACCAAAACAAATACTGGTTTTTTCCATAGTCATTTTTTTCCTTTACTCATTTTTATGATATACCAGAAAGCCATATCTCAGCAATTTCTAAGAAGCACCTACAGTGCTATGATCTCTTTAGTTACAAAGAGACCAGAATAAGAATTTCTATTTAAGGGAAGAAATGGTATTTTCTAGGTCATTTATTCTTTTTTAAAGATTGCTTCAGAAAATAGCCTTAATTTCTCCAAGTGCACATTAAATCTCTCAAAACCAATCTGCCAATGCCTCTTTCTGTTTTTTTCCCCTGAATGTATATTTTAATATTTACGATAGTTCTTTGAGAGGACAGAGTTAATATTGAGTATAAATAGCCTCTTTAGTATGGCTTTCTCCCTTTGCCTGTTAACGATTGTGGCGTCCTCTCAGTTTCCAGGTTTGTTTCCTCAAAAATGGAAATTGTAAGTATTCTACCACAGTGAAACAATTAGAAAATACTGAGGGAAGTTGATATGAACGCAAAATCAAGGAGTATAAAGATGGGTCCTAGAAACTCCTTATCAGGGAGCTCAATATTTTATCCCCAAAAGAAATTTTTTGTATATTATTAAAAGTAATTTGTGATGCTATCAGTTATCAAAGGTTAAATTAGTAGTTCTTAGTCCTATCAGGCCTAGTGACTGATTTTTCTAAGAAATAATTTGTAATCTGTACTCTTCTGAAATGAACTTCCTTGATGACTGCCACACACACAACTTTTTAAAAAAGGCACCAACACAAATACATACAAATGTATGCACGCACAGGCTCTAACCAGAAAAAAATAAAAGCCTCTTTCGAGAATGCTCAGTAAGGGACATTACAGCTTCTATAGAGAATAAGTAGTTTGGAATTAAGTCATGCTAAAACAACCCTATTTTTATGGGATTGCTAGAGGGGTCAAGGACATAGTAGCCAGACCATAGGCAATCTTCTGAACTAATCTATGGGTCATGGCAGAAGAAAATGGCTTTATGCTGCATGATTGAAAGGTCATTCCCAAAGTAAGTTTTCAGTTGATGTTACCTGTGAGGCAAGCATGCAGAGAGTGCTAGAAAATTCATGTCTTGGCCCCATCCTGTGTAACATTTTTAATTAATTTAAATGGCTTTCTTTGTGAATTTACAGATGATCAAAACTATAAGTAGTGGTTCTCTAAATTTCAGGATTTAAGAAGATATGGTGATCTATTCATTAAGATAAATATCTTAATATTTATCTTAATAGAAATTTAAATGTAAAATTTAAAATAGAGATAAATGTAAAGTCCTGTACTTAAGTTTCTAGCCTCAATTCCAGAGTTTATTAGACTGGTTTATTAGAGTTCATATAAAAACAATCCTGGGTTTTAGATGATTGGCGTGAACTCTTGAGGTGTCATGCCCTTCCCCATTTAATAAAAATAGATGTTCAGAATGATGGAGCTTCATTTTTAAGGGGAGTTGATTAGAATGGAGAAGGGTCTGTAAATCATGAGAAGCAGTAAATGGATGTTAGTATTCAGGTTGGTTAAAAGGAACTTTGAAGAGGGTTATAGTCATTTTCAAATATTTAAAGAATTTTGTATGGAAATAAAATTGGATTTATTTTGTATAGGTCTGGAATGTAGGGGGTGGGGAGGATATAGGACATCGTATTTGGATTTAATTATAGAAATTTCTTTCTATAGAAAGATAAGAGAATAGGGCTATTGTGTGAGCTGTTGGGCTTCCCTTTGCTGAAATTTTGCCACATTTAGCTTACCGCCTGCTAGGGAGATTATCAAAGGCATTTCCTTTTCATATGGATGGTTGGATTTGATAATATTTAACCTGAATTATGTTGTCTGTTAACCATAGTTTTGTATTTTAGGGCAGACTCCAGTCTAAAAAATCTGAAAGTCAAGCATGTAGAAACATTCATTACAGAGGGTTAAGTGGATAGGATATATTCCAAAAGGAGATGTGGCCAACTTCTGTTGATCATTGGATGTTATTTACCCTATTGTTTGAAGTAGTGACTGGAGCCTCAAAATCCACCTAATCTTTTAAAAATATTTTAAAATACATATTTATGCTTTTTAATTGTATATACAGATATATACAATAAAGTACACAGATCTTAAATGTATAATATAATGTATTTTTACATATTTATATACCTATCTAATCAACCTCTAGATAAGTTAAAGACTATTTTCGGCAGTCCAAAGATTCCTTCATGCCCAGTTCCTACCATAGTATTTTATTAGGTAGTTTAGGCTTTGAAAAATATTTTTCATTAAATTATTTTTCCTTTTTCTCTCCTGTTAATGAAATTTATTTTATGGTTTCTATTATTTCACCTTCCATTATGTAGAGTTGTCTTAATTATCTTTCACTGATTTGCTTCTATATTCTTTTGAAAATACTCTGATGTTTTATTACTTGTTCTGAGTAGCTTCATCTGCTAGTTTCCTGCTACTAAAAGCAGCTCAATGAAAGTTAGTGTATCAAGAGACAGTACTGCATGTAATTACAATCACAGGCTCTAGAACCTGGATGTGAGTCAATGGTTTTAGCCCGTGTGACACTGGGCAAGTTACAATATACTGTGTCTGAATCCCCATCTATAAAATGGGGATTAATAAGTAGTACTGACCTTCATGAATTATTTTGAGAATTAAATGCATTAATTCATGAGAAGCACTTAACTAGTGCCTGCCTTCACATAAAGAGTGTTCAGTCAATGTTAGCTGCTATTATGTCATTTCCAAAGCTAATTTCAGAGCCTTCTTCCATAACTCTGGCCTATTTAAGAATAAAAATGGTTATTTCGGAAGTGTATTTTGTTTTTCTTAAATGTTTTTCAGTTATTACGGTGGTACAGGTTTTTATTCACAAGTAGTTTATAAATGTGACCACTTGTTTAAACAGTGTTGTCATGATTTTCTAGTGTTTTTAGATGTAAAAAATTCAACAGATAATGAAGTGAGAATTGGCCTTTGTAAGGTCTTATAGAAGCATTTAAAAATTTATCTTAATTGTTAGATGCATAAAATATTTAATGATTACCCACTGTGGCCAATATGCTGTGCTCAGTTCTTTTACTGATAAAAATTTAGAAGATATGGCCTCTTCCTTTCAGTGCCGTGTCCAACACTTCCTAGTTATCCCATTTCTTCAGACAGCTTCTTGAATTGATGACGTACCACACAGGACTTGCTGTATACATTGGCAGTGAACAGTCTTCACAGCTCATTACATTGCAGTAGGCTGTGGTCATTGATGTCCAGACTGTTTCATGAGGACGGCATTTAGTTTTCCTGGCATAGGGGGAGAATAGGTTTTTTCTTGCCGACAAATCTTAATCACAGGAATTATTAATTCCTAACTTCATTTAGTGATAAGAAAGTTAGATGAGCTCTGGTAAAGTGGCATTTTTTAATTTAATTTTTTAAAATTTATTTTATTTTTTTTTGCCATTTTGGGTGGGTAAGATGATCAGCAGTAAGGAGTCTGGGGGAACATGTACTATTTGTATTTTTTGTTGCAGTAGACAAGATTTAAACACAGGAATCTAATGCCATCTGTTCAGGCCATCCTGATCATTGTTTGCCTCCACCCCATCAAACTTGTCAGTTTGACAGACCAGCTGGAGTATAACCGGTCTGTCCCCAGAGTCTTTTGTGTAATTTGTTGCAGGGTCGGAGCCAAATCCTTACCTAGGATGTAGCAGATGTGGGCTAAGTGATTCTAAGAGCAAACAGATAGGTACTAAAGGTGACATCAGGAATTAAAGAGCATCTTCAGTTTAGTGATTTCTGAACTAAAATCCTGCTCCTTTCTTTAAGTCATATAGTACAGTACCCAGTTTTTTTT
>NW_012148697.1:2538039-2673986 GCF_000956105.1 Propithecus coquereli
TTCCTATATATTTTTAGTTGTCCAATTAATTTCTTTCTATTTTTAGTAGAGATGGGGTCTCACTCTTGCTCAGGCTGGTTTCGAACACCTGAGCTCAAACAATCCGCCCGCCTCGGCCTCCCAGAGAGCTAGGATTACAGGCGTGAGCCACCGCGCCTGGCCCAGTACCCAGTTTTAATGTTCTTTCTCTAGGCCCTGAATATTAAATACCAATTTGGTGTTATTAATATTTTAGAATCTTTTTCATAATGATTGAATCAGATCATTTCATTTAGTTTGCAGAAATTTATGCATACTGTTCCATTTATTTCATTTATTTTTGAGAATAGTTTTATGGTTTTAATGTGCCATGCAAATATAAATTCCTAAGGCTCTTCTGGGTGAAAATAAAATGTTTATTAAAACAAATTTTTTAAGAGTATTTACTAGGCATTTAATTCAGTTTATTAAATTCCAGAGAAATCATTAAATCAGCTACTATATAATACCTTAACTTTTAAAATTATTATAACTGTTTTAAATGTAATTATTTATTTATTTTTATTTTATTTTATTTTTTTGAGACAGTCTCACTCTGACCATAGAGCATAGTGGCATCATCATACTTTACTGCAAGCTCAAACTCTTGGGCTCAAGAGATCCTCCTGCCTCAGCCTCCCAGGTATCTGGGACTACAGGCGTGTACCACCATGCCCAGTTAATAGTTTTCTATTTTTTGTAGAGATGAGGTCTCTTGCTCAGGCTGATCTCGAACTCAGGGCCTCAAATGATCCTCCTGCCTTGCCCTCCCAAAGTGCTAGGATTACAAGCATGAGCCACTGTGCCTGGCCCCTAAATGTAATTTTTTCTTTATATTTTGACTTTTTTTTTACATATCTCTTTTCCCACATAGAGAAATAATATGATACTTTTTAATTTTAATTTTGTTTAGAGACAAGGTCTCTGTCACCCAGGATGGAGTGTAGTGGCATGATCAAAGCTCACTACAGCCTCAAACTCTTGGGCTCAAGTGATCCTCCTGTCTCGGCCTCCCGAGTAGTTTGGACTGTAGGTGTGTGTCACTATGCCCCACTAAGTTTTCTTTTTTGTAGAGACGGGGTCTCTCTGTGTTGCTCAGGCTGCTCAAACTCTTGGCCTCAAGCAATCTTCCTGCCTTAGCCTCCCAAAGTTCTGGGACTACAAGTGTTAGCCACTGAACCCGGCCAGCTGACACATTTTTGATTTAAGAAGCAGATATTAGAAACGAAAACCCATGAAGTGATAGGTATTTGAAAGTCTTAGCATGGTGGAGGAAAATTTCAGTCTTGACCAGGCGGTACACTTAGGACTGCGGTCATTGTAAAGGTTAAGTTTTGGCGCAGTTATTGAGGTCTGGTCTTCAAAGAGAAAGTAGTCAACGCTGGTATTTCCTTCATCATTATTTTAGAATCACGTATGGGTTAAACATGTGCTAAACATTACCAGGCAATAAATCTATATTTCCAAAATTAAAAAAAATTTTTTAAAAGAGATATACAGGTTTACTTCTAATACCCTAATACAAATGTAGGTTAAAGCTAATAAACCTGTTTTAAAATGGAGCTTATGAATATTTAACCTATTATTCCCCAAAATATCTGTTAATACCTAATTTCCCACATGATCTTAGGGAGACCACATTTCCTTTTTCTACTGTGTGTTACGCAGACATTACATTTTATAAATATTTTTTATTTTAACAAGCCTTTAAACATTTTTTTAAAAAATTGGTTCTTGTTATATTGAAGTTCATGGTTTTGACCTGTGTGATGGTTTCCAAAGATGAGTTTAAATTGTAGCTCCTGCTTCTTAAGTAACCAGGTTTTCATGATGCATAAAAAGTATGGTAATAGCCTAACTAACAAGAGAAATCGGACTGCAGTGTGTGCAACACTGTGCAACATGGATAGAGGGCAGTGAGGGTGAAAATTACCTGTCTCTCACCCAAAACTCCCACACAGTGCAGATTTCCTCAAAAATGATGTGCTTTTGAAGACAGTGACTTTTATGTTTGCAGTCTCAGACTGAAGCTCCAGACATCTTCCAGGGCCCTGAAGGAAACAGTACGAACTTGGGCAGCTGGCACATACTTACCCCATGTCCCTAGAACCTAGACATGAAAATCTTCCAGTTTTATCTAGAAGGTGGGAAATAGGTGGGTTTTTTCCATAGGCTTTTTAAAAAGCTGATTTTATAGTTGATAAAAACATGTTTTCTGTCCTTTTTAGGGGGGCAGAGAGGACCTTTTTGATTATCATTCCCTTCAAGTTCTCAAAGACTGCTAGTTTTTAACTTTTATGGTAAACATATAAATAGATTAGTTTTAAAATATGTATTTTTTTGGCCAGGTGCGGTGGCTCATGCCTGTAATCCTAGCACTCTGGGAGGCCGAGGCAGGAAGATCACTTGAGGGCAGGAGTTCAAGACCAGCCTGAGCAAGAGTGAGACCCTGTCTCTACTAAAAATACAAAAAATTAGCAGGGCGTGGTGGCATGCACCTGTAGTCCCAGCTACTCAGAAGGCCGAGGCAAGAGGATTGCTTGAATCCAGGAGTTTTGAGGTTGCTGTGAGCTAGGCTGATGCCATGACACTCTAGCCCAGATGACAGAGTGAGACACTGTCCAAAAAGAAATACATATTTATAAAATGCTTACTTAGTGTCTATGGTAGATTTGTTTGTGTTAAAGAAACTTGTTATTTATGCTGAATTTGCATGTTTGGTTTTTGTACTCTGGATGTGATTAATACTTACAGAAATAACATTCAACTGCCAAGTGGGAGATTCTGCACATTAAAAAAAATATTTCGGTGAAAGAGCACATATGAAAATCTTCATTTCCTTCTCACAGCTAACTAATTTATTATCCGGATATTCCAGTAGTTAAGGTGAGCACTTTTGTTGCCAAAAAAGTTGCCCTCTTTCATTTTTTCCTTAGATCTTTAGCTTTATTATTGTTGAGCATTTTCCTGGAGGCCTTGTTTTAAAATACCTCTAAACCTGGGTGTAGCCTGGATACTTGGACATGCCTCCAATTGGAATGAGCCTTGATTAACTCCTGCTCATTCTGGTAATCAACTTGGCTAGATAGGCTTCTCCTATGCCTTAACAGTTTTCTTTACGATCATCAGTCATGCTTTCTACTTTATCTGAACCATTCAAAACATTTTAGTATGGTCTTGACATCAAAAGCAAAATGGAAGAAATCTTATACCAAAGTCATCCAAAGCTGCCCTCCCTGTGAATTTAGATGTATGTTAATAAGCCATGTTTTAGAGTCATTTTGTAAGCCTAGAACATTTTAGTCTATTTTCATTCTGCTGTTTTCACAATTGTGAATGCCCTTCAGCCAAAGACCAGCACGTGTAGTTGAACAAGTTGGATTTATTACTCCTTGCCACAAAGAACATAGGAAACCACGGGATGTCTCAGTAAGAGGGTGTTAGAATCTGTTGCAGAATTTGGATTTTGGATAATTTGGGAGAGGGTCTAAGGAAGTAGGGGCTTGCTCTGGATTGGTTGCTGTCAGAAAGTGGAAGCAGTGTTTTGATTGGGTTTCAATCTTACAGGGAGGACAGACTAGAAAGAAGAAATAGTTGTCACTGATTTCATAAGAGATAGATGTTTCGTATTTTGTGAGTTGTCCAGTGACCTCCTTTTGTCTCACTTTGTCATGATCTCAGAATGACTACATTTGATGTAAATGTTTAATGAGATTGTCCAACAGAAGAACAAAATGGTTAAGCTATAAATGTCAAATCAGTTTATAATAATATTGAAACTTAGCTCTGAACATCAGATTAATTCTCAGAGATCTGTGGCTGCTTTTTTTTTTTTATTTCTCAAAGCATTCAAATCCAACTAGCCTTTACTATTTAGGGAGGTCAGGATTAAGTAGCAGTGACATGCAGGTAAAGGTTGGAACAAGCTGCAGTTGACGCCAGCAGTTACATTTTTACAAAAACAAAGCAACTGGGAAGCATTTGGTGGCATATTAACCAGCGTGTGCCATTTTTCAGCTGGCTATACGAAGTAGTGGGTGAAATATGAGTATGTTCTTTTTAAGAAATAAGATAAGTTAGTTTTCCTGCATTCATCTCTCTTAGGGATCCTAGGGTTTACGCCAGTAAATTTAGTGTCTAGTTTTTAGTGCTTCAGGAATTGTTTCTTTACACCTGGTAAGAGTCAACTGCTCATTTTCTATGTGGTATATGTTAATACAGAGCAGTGGGTATCAAAGAAATTTTAAAGATTTTGAAGACTTACTATCTATTAAATATAACAAACTATAATGTAAAATTCCTTATGAAATGTCATTTACCTTAGGCAAAGAAAGAACCACGTTTTTAAAAGCTCTACTCTCCAGCTTAGTTATGTGCATCAAAGATCACTGAATAGATCTTTGTGTTTATTCATTTATTCAGATAATTCCGGTGTCCTGCGAGCCAGGTGAGGCACTGAATGTAGGGGATGGGGTTGATCACTCCTATCTTCATGAGCAGTGCAGATGACTACTGGGGCCATTGGTTTTGGAGTATCACTGCGTGTGTGCGTGTGCACGCATGTGTGTGTGTAAGACAGAGTCTTGTTCTGTCACCTCAGCCGGAGTGCAGTAGCATCATCACAGCTTGCTGCAACCTCAAACTCCTGGGGTCAAGCGATCCTCCTGCCTCAGCTTCTAGAGTAGCTGGGACTACAGGTGTGTGCCACCATGCCTGGCTAATTTTTTTTCTATTTTTAGTAGAGTCTGGGTATTCCTCTTGCTCAGGCTGGTCTGGAACTCCTGCCCTCAAGCAATCCTCCTACCTCCGTCCCCCAGAGTGCTAAGATTACAGGCGTGAGCCACCTTGTCTGGTCCGGAGTATCACTTTTAATAGTATCTTAATTTCACATAACATATTCTAAAATTAAGAACTGCATTATTAAATTATAGTACAGAGAATAACATTCCTATGACTAATGAGGTAATTTTTGTAGTTTTTGTGACTTTAAAAGTGGTAACTATTTTTAAAATCAGATACTTATTGAGCTCATGCAAATCTGGAGACATCTTTAAAACGTGGAGGTCTTCAGAATAAAATTTGTCTTCTAGTAAACTCCGAGATAAGCTTTTTCTGTTGTATATTCACCTTGAATAATATTGAGGTTATTCTCCTTAACATTGAATCCTTTCATAATTTGGTAAAAACTGAATTAGTTTTAAAACTAGAAAAGTTAGGTTTGTGTTAATAGTTAAGACCGAACATAAGTTTTTTTATTAAAAGTCTAGGGCACATTTGGGGAGTGTCACATGATTGGGGAATTCAACATGTCTGGCTCCATTAGGCAAGCAAGACACATAGGTAGAACCAACTTCTTGAAGTAGTACCACTAGTTCTGCCATTGGTGTGTACAATTTTCCTGTAGAAATAAATACTGTCATCACGTTTTGTCATTGAAATCTTCATGCCTTCTTTTATGATAGCTTTGAATGTTTACGAAGAAAGATAAATGCAAAAGCTTTCACATTTTGGTTCTTTCAGGAGTACAGCCTTAACATATTTTTGATTTGGACCAAACAAGGGATGAAAACTTTTCAGAGTAAGATTTTTCTCCTAAAAACTATTCCACACAGAAATATTTGTTCATTTTAGGTTTTGTGAGACTGATGTGCTGCCTGCTGTGCTTAAGAAGGCACTCATTGGAGGTTTTAAACACTGTATAACGAGCTATCATTTAGCTTTTATTTACTAAATACAGTCCATAATTTTGCATGGAGAAGGCATTAGGATATTCTAGAGTTATCACAGATTTCAGGATTGGTAGGGGCATGATTAAATAACCCTTTGTGTCCATGTCTAAATTATGCCACACAGATGTAGCATAGATGCTAGGATTCATCTTGATATAATGTGGCCACACAGATAGGTGGTATATTTTGCATTTTGAAACTAAATCTGTTTGGGCAGAAAACCACTTTTGTGGTCCCCACAAAACTCATGGTTCTATTAATATCATCTACTATAGTAAGTACATTTACATTTATGTCGTCTTCTAAGCATCCACTTACCAAAAGGATTGATGTAGAATAGTACCAGTTTACTGTGTCTTTTCATAGTCAATGATGAGTGCAAGTCTGTTTGTAATAAGTCGTCTTGTTTTCTATGAAAAGTGAGGGATAGACTCCTGTATGTTGTTACTTTTAAAATTTAATGATAGAAAAATATAGTATAATTACTGTTTATGATGATTAAGTGACAGGGAAGAAGAAGCTATTATATTGTTGAACCTCTTCTCTAGAAGCTCCAAAATTCTGGGTATAATCATAGTTTCTACTTGGGGCAATCTTCATTTTCCTCTGGGGAGCTTTAAATATGACTCATCTGAGAGTCAACAGGTCTAGCTTCGAATCCTAACTCTGCCACTGGGGAAGTCAGTCTTTCTCAGCTTGTGTTTCCTTGTCTGTAAAGTGGGGCTAATGATACCTACCTCACAGGGCTGTTGTGAGGGCTGCAGCCCTACATATAAAGAAGAAAGCTCTCCCACAATTGAGGGTGAAGCAAATGTTTGTTGCTTAAGTCATATATGTCAAGGAAAGATGCTAAAAGGCAAGGTGGGAGTAAAGAAAACACATACTTTAGTTAATTTGAATTAAGAGAAAGTCGGAATTGATTAGGAAAGGCATTAAAGGGTTAATTTAAGGGAGGAGATTATTGGATGAAGAGTTGGGATGGGAGATGATTATCCTATTTTCAGTAGTTATTCTTAGGTTTTGAAGTGTCATTGATAAACTTGTATTGTAAGCCACATTTAAATAAATAACATTATATCGAAATGGAACTATGACTTATTTTTTAAAGCTTTATTTACATAAGTCCTCATACTTTACTTCCACTGTCATCTCAGAACCACAAGAGTGCCGGAAGGCAATCCTTCACTCCCAGCGTTCCCCATGTTCTGGCCCCGAAGTTCTCTTATTTGCCTTTGCTTGCTTGCTTACTTGTTTGATTTTTGAATGAATAATATATTTGAATCTTTCCTGAGAACCACCAGCTGCCTTTTTTTTAATTTCAAAATATTAAGTGGGTACAGATGGTTTTGGTTACATGTATCATTTCGTAATGCTTGAGTCATGGCTATAAGGGTGCCCATCACCCAAATAGTGTTCATTGTACCTGTTAGGTAGGTTTTTGCCCCTCCCCTTTTCTCCCCTCCCTGCTTGTTTTCTGCTAAGTTTTACATTCTTCTGTGCACATGTGTGCTCACCGGTTAGTTCCAGTTTAATAGCAAGTACATGTGGTGTTTATTTTTCCATTCTTGGGATACTTCACTTAGGATAACCCACCAGCTGCTGTTTTTGAATTCTAGTTAGATATAGTCATATTTGATAAGTGTAGGATATGAGTTATTCTATAGATTTATAGCAGAATATTCTTTCCATTGCTATGTTTTACTAGGTTTACAATATCTTGAAAAAATATAAAAGGCAAAAATGATATATCTTTGTGGTATGAGTTGTTTATTTGGACATTTTTAATAGCCACTTTAAGTTGGATCAAAGTCTATAACCAGCACTTTGGTCGCATTGTAAGACCTCATTTAATCTAATTTTCTTCAGTCTTTGATTTTCTTTGTTACTGATTTGTAAAAATGAGTAGTGAAAGAAAAATCATTCTTTAAGCATAGTTAAGGTTGTTCACTTTGCCACATTGCTTTGATTTTCCGTTCAGGCCACCGGCAGAAGATGAGAAGTACCAACCAGAAACTGGGAACTTTGTGGTCCCACATATCCCAACATCCCATTGGTCCCACAGAGCACAGAGAGGCAGTTCTGCTATAGATACCTGGTTAACCAGCATTCTGTCTCTGGGAAGCATTGATAGCACAATTAAATGATTTCTGTGTCCTTGACTGACAAAAGAAATGTATAAGCTCCAGTCAAACATACACACAGTTGTGTTCTTCAGAATACAACCACTGTGCCAACTGAAGCCCACTGTCAGTATGTATTTTAAAGAAGTGTTCCCACTAGTTAAAATGGCTTTACTTTGATCCTTTCACATCTTGTCCGTGATGGGGAAGATGACAGTTGATGAATATAAAGGCAGGCTGACTGCATAACAATTACTGGCTTAGGTGGGGATCTCACATGCAACCTGGCTTCATCTTCAGCGCCATTCCCTAACCAACCAAGCCGAAGACAAAATGCAACACTGAGATGCATTTTTCACCAGTCATGCATGGCGACAGGTATATTCTGTGTATGGCATAGAAGTAAGAATTGGAGACAGTTGTAAGGTAACACACATTCACATTGTGCCATGTGGAAGGCTGAAATCTGTTGGGTGCATCAGTGTTGGGGGGGAATGGAGGGGCGGAAAGGTAAGGAAAGATTTGAGTAGAATTAATGTAGAAGTTGTTTTTCTTGAGAATTTCCCACTTTTTACAAAGGTAATAAAAATTCATAAAAAGTTCAAACAATTAGAAGTAAAAAGTCAACATCTTCCCCTCCTCTTTCCCAGTCTCACATCCAGAGGTAAGCACTATTCTATTAATAATTTGGTGTGTATCTTTCTAGAATTTCTATACATAAATAAAAAGATACTTTAAAAAATTACTATATGTAAGGGGATTATACTACATGTATTCTTTTGCTATTTGCTTTTCTCACTACACGATATATAGTTATTTTCCATATCATCACTCCCCCAGTCATTTCGACTGCATGTGTATGCCATGATTTATTTAGTATTTAACCATTCCCCATTAATAGGCATTTAGAATTTGCAAGAAGATTTTGCTAAGACAGAGTTTTGCACTAAGCTTCCTTGTACCTTTATATTTGTGTCCATGCATGTAAATTTTCCTTTAGGATAGACTCCTGACAATAAACTGGATGAATCCGAGGGTATGAACACTTAAACTTTTTTGGAGGATGTCCTCACTGTTCAGAAAGTCATTAATGAGTTTAAGAAAGTTGTTGTGGTCTTGCCAAACTCTGAAGATAATACAGGATAAACATTTTAGGAAATCTCCAACATTTAAATTTTTACCTTATTTTAAAAAATCATATGCACACGTTAAAATCTTTTCACTGACACCATAGAGTGATGGAATTTGAAATACAAAGATCTGTCATTACTTTACCTCTCTCCAGAGGTAATTTCTTAAAATTAATTTGTTTTTATTTACCATCAGAATTTTAAATAATATATTTCTTGGTATATCTGCCTGACACAGTGTCTTTTTACTTTCTGTCATGAAAGATGAGAAACTTAGTGTACTTACACCACCAGCCATTCTTCTGCCTCCTGGTTTTTCTCATAATGAATTGTATTGTTTTGATTTTTTTTTTTTTTTTATGGCTTTAATGTTCTTAAACCTTCATTTTTGGGGGGCCCACCAACTTTAGGCAATATTCCTTGGCTCGCCACTAAGTTACAGAAGGAAATCTATGCCCCTCAGCATTTTTTCACTTCTCTTCCTTTTATTTCTCTGTTCTATATATAGTCAAGGCTTTTAAACCATTTTTTTTTTTTTTTTTTTTTTTTGAGACAGAGTCTCACTCTGTTGCCCTGGCTAGAGTGCCGTGGCGTCATCCTAGCTCACAGCAACCTCAAACTCCTGGCCTCAAGCAATCCTTCTGCCTCAGCCTCCCGAGTAGCTGGGACTACAGACATGCGCCACCATGCCTGGCTAATTTTTTCTATATATTTTTAGTTGTCCGATTAATTTCTTTCTATTTTTAGTAGAGACGGGGTCTCGCTCTTGCTCAGGCTGGTTTCGAACTCCTGAGCTCAAACAATCCGCCCACCTCGGCCTCCCAGAGTGCTAGGATTACAGGCGTGAGCCACTGTGCCGGCCTAAACCATTTTTATTATCTTCATCAGCTACAATTATTTTCTATTCTATTTTAAAACTCTAAAAGATGAAAACCAAAAAATAGCATTCCTAGTATGAATGATATTTCTACTATTGATACATTTCTAGTATTGATCATAGAAACAAGTAGTATAATCAAGCCTTAGAGAAGGAATGATACCCTATAATTATTATCTTCAGGAAAAAAAAAATAAGAAAAGGAATGATAATCACGTGGCAGTTAAAAAAAAAAGTTCTGCTTGAAGAATGATTAAGATCAAAGTAACATTCTGTTTTCTTAAATCCATTGTCCTATGAACTACTGAAAATAATGCCATAGTTTAGTTTGCTTTAGTTTTTCTTGAAATTTCTAGTTTTTCTTAATATCACTAAACTCTTTATCATAGCCAATTTTTAGGTTTTTAATTTTGCAGTTTGAATAAATTGATTTTGTTTTCATTTTTTAAGGCATTCTTTTACGTCCACTCATTTTTTTCAGTTGAATACATTTTCAAAAATTTTTTTCAGAAACAGAGCTTGGGAGGTAAATTTCAAAATTTCTTGTGTCTGGAAAGGTCTTTAATTTGCCATTGAACATAATTCATAGTTTGGGTTATGAATACTTGGTTTGAAATCCTCTTCACTCAGAATTTTGAAGGCCTCCATTATCTTCTGTCAGTTTTGCTGATAAGAAGTAAGATGTGATTCTGATTCTCATTATTTTGTGTGTATCCTGTTTTTCCTCTCTGGATGTTTTAAAAGTCATCTGGTTTTCTTCATGAACTTTTTCTTTTTTTTTACTGTGGGTATAGGTGTAGATATTTTGAACTTCATCTTTCTTTGCACACTTTAATCTGCAACCTCATCTTTATTCCATTCAAAGGGTTTTTCTATCTTTGATTATTGTTTCCATTGTCTGGGCTTGTTTTATGGGATTCTTAGTAGATGAATGTTGGGCCATTTGAAGCTATCTTGTATTACTTTTTTCTTTCAGAGTTTATGTTTCTGTCCATAAAATAGATTTCTGTTTTTCTTTCAGAATACTAAATTAGTGTTCAATCATGCCCAATCTGTTATTCAGCCTTTCTGATGGAATTTTTAGTTTTGTCAACTCCTTGTTTAATTTCCAAGAACCCCTAGTGGTTCTCTAATCTTTTTCATAGTGGCCTGTTTTGTTTTTTGTTTGTTTTTAATGAAATACCCCTTAACACTTTTAGCATAGTAATTGAGGTGTTTATATGTTGTTTGGTTTGATCTATTCCTGTTTGTTTTCCCTAATGTCACTTAATCTGTTTCTTTTTCCTGGTCTTTCTCTTTCCTGCTGTTTGAAATTTTTCTCAAAGGTCAGGTCATCCTTGCCTGGCCAAATATTTGAATAGTGGTTTGTATTGGTTAGTAGAAGTCATTGTCTTGCTTTTTTTTTTTTTTTTTTTTTTTTTTTTGTCCACTTACCTAAAAGCCTCCTTGCCTGGATGGGAGACCTCACTGTGGACTTGTGTGTATGTGTGTGTGTGTCTGGGAGTCTAGGTGGTTAGGACTTCTTGGAGGAAACAGGCTACTGCCATAATTGCCAAAGTAAGTGGGCTGTGTTCTGAGATTGAGTGCTTACATTTATTCCACTCTTTACCCTCTCTCTCCCTCCCTTCCTCTTTCTCTTTCTCCTCCTCTTCCTTCTTTCCATCTTCAGGTTCGTAGTGTGACATTTCCACAAACTTTGTGCTGCTTTACTCTCCATCCTCAACTCCCACTCTAGGGTTTCTTTCCAGACTTAATTTTGCTTTCTTTACAAAGCAGTTGTCTGCATGTAGCAAAGGGCAGCTGTTCCACATACACAGGGAGTCAGAAGGGGCCACATGGGCTAATTGCCCCTTCACTGCCCTCATTACTTCATCACAACCTTTGTCATTATCTGTCTGTGAGTTCAGAGTCCTTCTTAGGCCTGATAGCTGTAGCCTTCTGTGTGTTTCTGGTTTCATTTTTCTTTGCTGTGGTTCGTTCATTCATCAGTCTGTGCCCATCTATTTTAGAGAATGCCCACATTTTGAAGTCTTTTCAAATTTTCCTAAAATTTGTGGTCAAGTTGTATCAGTCTTGGGAAATGAATGCATCCTTTGCACTCTTTTGAAGTAATTTAGGAAGGGGCTGGCATACATCATTTCATTTAGTACTAAAATCATGATTTTATTCCAAGGCACAATTGCCTTTTCACACTAGTGACCTTGAAACAATTTCCCTTACCTCCCTCCTGTTATTCTCCCTACTTCCATCATTTGTACATTTTTAAAGAAATCTTACATATTAAATGTTTAATCATATATTTGAAGCTTAAAATAGTCCATGGCATTCGGGGATTTAGAGGTTAGTGATCAATTAAAATAACTGAGAGACATTTGAGCTAAACCTAGCATTTTTCCTGTAGGTTTTTCTCCCCCTAAAATGAGTTAATATTCTTTAAAAATAGAGAAAATGCAGAGAGATTCATCAGACATTTACACCATAAATAAAGAATAATTGGTGTCATCTTGTCAGTATTGGAGATAGCATTTTAGTCTAGTGGAATCAGTTATATCAGAAGTATTATCTGTCTTAGTTACTGAAAACATAGTTATAATGAAGGTAATGGTGGTCTGCCATTTTAGGTTTTCCATTTCTTTTTTTTTTTAAGACAGAGTCTCACTGTGTTGCCCTGGCTAGAGTGCCGTGGCGTCATCCTAGCTCACAGCAACCTCAAACTCCTGGGCTCAAGCAATCCTTCTGCCTCAGCCTCCCGAGTAGCTGGGACTACAAGCATGCGCCACCATGCCCAGCTAATTTTTTCTATATATTTTTAGTTGTCCGATTAATTTCTTTCTGTTTTTAGTAGAAATGGAGTCTTGCTCATGCTCAGGCTGGTTTCGAACTCCTGAGCTCAAACAATCCGCCCGCCTCGGCCTCCCAGAGTACTAGGATTACAGGTGTGAGCCACCGTGCCCGGCTTAGGTTTTCCATTTCTGAGAGAGAAATGGTGCTACATCAAATCTGGTATTTGAGTTGGTCGTTGGTAATCAGAACTCTGTGTTCTTTTTTCAGGGGTCATTTGAAAACTGAAATTTGGCAGTCCTGTACAAAAGTTTCACTTCGGGGAAGTACTCTCAAATCAAGCCATTTTCTGCTTCCCCATATTCTATTCATAGTAGTAACAGTTTTTGCTAGATAACTAAATCTGTATGAAAGTATCCCCGTGGTCAACTTTTTCAGGGCTGAGATTGGATCAAAATGAAAGCTTTTATTCATTGAGTGTTCAAAATATATGCTAGGCATGGTGCTAAGTGCTGCAAGTATTTCATTTAATTCCTAAAACAACCCAATAATTGAGTAATAATCTCCATTTTACACATGACAATATTAAGACTCAGCAAGGGTAAAGTAAATTACATAAGGTCATAACTAGTAAGTGACATCTGAGGTTTAAATAGATCTGGTTTATTCAAAATTTTTTTTTTTTTTTTTTTTGAGACAGAGTCTCGTTTTGTTGCCCTGGCTAGAGTGAGTGCCGTGGCGTCAGCCTAGCTCACAGCAACCTCAAACTCCTGGGCTCAAGCAATCCTTCAGCCTCAGCCTCCCGAGTAGCTGGGACTACAAGCATGCGCCACCATGCCCGGCTAATTTTTTCTATATATTTTTAGTTGTCTGATTAATTTCTTTCTATTTTTAGTAGAGACGGGGTCTCGCTCTTGCTCAGGCTGGTTTCGAACTCCTGAGCTCAAACAATCCGCCCACCTCGGCCTCCCAGAGTGCTAGGATTACAGGCGTGAGCCACCGCGCCCGGCCTATTCAAAATTTTTTATTAGCTGTTACATAGCATATGAGCACTGAACAAAGTACCTATTTGAATTAAATTATATTTAATGTATCCTTTTGTTGATTCCAAATATGCTCCTATTGGACAAAGCTAATTGCATCTCTTGGTTATTCCCTTTTTTTTTTTTTTTTGTTAAATAGGGACAGGGTTGTGCTCTGTCACCCAGGCTGGAGTGCAGTGGCGTGATCATAGCTCACTGCAACCTCGAACTCCTGGGCTCAGGCAATTCTCCTGCCTGAGCCTCCCAAGTAGCTGGGACTACAGGTTTGCACCACCGTGCTCAGCTTTTTAAAATTTTGTTTCTTGTAGAGGTGGGATCTTGCTATGTTGCCTAGGCTGGTCTCGAACACCTGGACTCAAGCAATCTTCCTGCCTCAGCCTCTCAAAGTGTTGGGATTACAGATGCGTGCCACCATGCCTGAATTATTTTGTTTTTTAAACAATGTGTATAGATCTGTTTTTTGCTCTCTGAGCTTTCTATCATTTATTCATTTATGCATCCAATAAAGAACAAGAAGATGGCAGATTTTAAACACTTCCACAAGGAAATACCGGTATTGTTTATGTTAAGTTTAATTTGAACTGGTTTGGATTTTCCTAATAAGCATTACTTGGTTTCCACATTTCTGGAATTGTAAGTCTTTTTTTCCCTTAGATTTGTGAGCAAAAATTTTAAAGTTCTTATCTGTATTTTGTGCTTACGTTTATAACAAACAAGACTTTGGCGAGGTAGAAAATTCTAGATTCAAAGGTTTCCCCCCACACACACACTTCAGCACTTCCAAGGTTTTGTTCCTCTATCTTCTTTCAGCCAGTGTGTTGTTGAGAAGTTTTATGGTATGTTGTGGAGTGTACCTCAGCTGGGATTTATCTGATTTTCTCATGATTAGACTTGAGGTTGTAGGTTTTGGGAAGGAAGATCACAGAGGTAAAGTGCCATTTTCCTCACATCGTGTCAAGGGTTTGTGCTGTCTGCGTGACTTGATGTTGACCTTGATCTTCTGCTTGAGATGAAGTTTGTCAGATTTCTCCAACGTAAGGCTCCTCTTTTTCCCTCCCTTTTCTTACTACATTCTTTGGAGTGAAATCATAGCACACAGCCGACGCTTAAGGGGTGGAGTACTAGTAATAACACTACCTCTTCAAGGTAGAGTATTTGGAATTCTTATGCATGAGAGATTTGACTCTTCTCCCTCACCTATTTATTCAGTTATTTATATCAGTATCACTATGGACTTTATAGGTAGTTATTTTATTAGATTTTTTTTTTTTTGAGACAGAGTCTTACTCTGTCACACTGGGTAGAGTGCAGTGGCGTCATCATAGCTCACAGCAACCTCAAACTCCTAGGCTCAAGTGATCCTCCTGTCTCAGCCTCCCGAGTAGCTGGGACTACAGGTGTGGGTCATGATGCCTGGCTAATTTTTTTATTTTTAGTAGAGATGGAGTCTCGCTTTTGATCAGGCTGGTCTCAAACTCCTGAGCTCAAGCAGTCCTCCCCCTCAGCCTCCCAGAGTGCTAGGATTACAGGTGTCAGCCACTGCCCTCAGCCCCAGAATGTTTTTAATATGATAGAAATTAATATAACCAGCTCCCAGTTGAGGTTTTCTCAGTTATATTTTTGCTTTGAAGTAATTGGAAATGGAGATAATTATCAAGATCCTGTTGGAGCATATGTCATCTCAGATTACTCATGTATAGAAAAAAATCTTAGTAATAGCTTGAAATTACACTGTCACCTAGGGATCGTGTGATAGGCGCCCCCAGCAGTATTTAGGGATTCACGTAACCTTGTTCTGGTAGAGGAACATATCATCGCCACCATTGTGACTTCCTGTTCTTCCAAGAGGTGAGTAGCAGTAGGTGGACAAGATTATAGGGAGGCACATTAACCAAAAATGTGTGCATGTGCCTAAGAAGAGTGTGGAAAAACACGGATTCCAAGTACGGTTGATGCTGTGGGCAATGATTACCATGGGGTTAATTACGTCTACTTTGACCAAGATTATTGGTTGCTTTTATGTTTCTAAATTTTCAGTTAACAAAAAAAGTATCCTTAGTCTAGCCAACTAAAAGTGAACCAGTTCACCTTTTTACCTTGCTTTCAAAAGGAAGGCCTATCCTAGAAGATCTCCAGAAATATCATTGAAAACCCTTTGTTTTCCTTCTTGGTTCTGCTTTTTCTTTCCTTATTTCAGATGTGGCTAAAGGCCCATTTTTGTGCCCCTCCGTGGTCTCCTCCTTCCTCAGAGGTGTCCAGTCTCCTGAATTGACAGACAACATAATAAGCTAGTGTTTCAGTCATGGCTTCTTTTCATTCTTGGACCGGGTTATCTGCTAGCACTGATAACTCTGTTATTAATGAAGCATAGGTATTATTTCTGGTAGTCTTGGTATTGCCAGACTCCCATCAATCTGATAAATGTTTTTTTTTTTTACATTTTTCTGGTTTTTGAAGTGATGACTATATACTTCTTTTCTTGACTACTCTGTATATTGTTATTGAATTATAAATGTTTGCAGAAATGTTACTAGAGAACATTTGACTGTTGAATTATATGCTCACAAACATGCGCACACACACCAGTGCACCCTTTCTTATGAAGGATTTTCCTGCTGCTTTCTGCATGTTTTTGGGACACCAGTATCTCCCATCTCAGACAAATGGCTGAAGTGCTTTATAATACTGATGTTAACATCAAAGAATTGGAAGAATACAACAGCAGTAAGGTTGAAGAATATTTGGTGGTTGCATTCCTGTAAGCATCTTTAATGCATACCTTCCAAAAGAACCTTTAAAAAAAAAAAAAAAGACTTAAATTTTAGAAAAGCCCACAAAGGGGAATTTGCCAGTTGGCACAAAGCAACACACTGCAAAATTGCTTCTTTCTGGTTATTACTGAAGAATATAGAGAATTGACACACATTCTATACACCCTCAGGCAATGTTTTGGAAAAATATTGTAGATCGTGCAATTGTATCAATCACCTGATTTCTTCCATTTCATAATCCTCAAGGTTTTTCTAAATATAGTCTTTAAACTTGACTCAAATGGCAATTGTGCTCTTCCCTGCTTACACCCTTCCCCCACTTTTACTGTATAAAAGTTTAACAGCAGTCTGATGTATAAGTTTCTGCAAAACTTATGCCTGTGTTTTTATTTGACTAAAAAGTTATATATTTCATCATACATTCATAAGATTTGTGCACTTTGATGCCAGAAATAATTAGTTACATGGCATTAATCTTATGAGTTGTATGCTTAATTTCAATTTCTTCCATGTGAATACCTTGTTGGTACAAATCAGTAGAAACCATTTTACCTGCATATGCAAATTAAATGTGTGACTTAAGTAGGGATTGGCAAATTTGTGGTGCACCTATCTCCTTACTCCTTATCCCATTTGAATTTGCAGTGTTATGTTTGTGTATCGGTCACTCTTCTGACACCGTACATTTCAAAATACTACAACTTGAAAACCACTTCTGTGCTGCCACTCAGTCCTAGTTAAATCCTTACATTTTGCCGTACTTAGTTGTGAATTTTTAATAAAGAAGTACACATCACAGGTATGGTTAGGAGGCCCTTTTGGTGCCCTTCCAAAGTCTTCTCCTCCTTCCCCAGAGGAATCCATCCTCCTGAGTTGAGGTTCATCATTGCCAGACAACAGAATTAGCTAGTGTTTCAAGTTTCCCATAATCTGTCTTCTGATGGACTTGGAAGTGTTCTGAGAAAAGAAGACTCATAATCAAATCCCCCCACAGATTTGTAATATGTATATATTACAAGGACTGAAGGCTTTCAAGCATGGAAAGAAACTTGTCCATTTTAAAATTCAGCATTGCTCAATCTATTTGACCACGGAACCCCTTCACCCGCAATTCTGTGCCATTGCTTGGAACATAACATTGTAAAAACACTGCCTAGAGGTGTACCCTTCCCAGAATTAACTTTCCATTTAATTCGATAGTTTTTTGTTAATGTAACTTTCTAGATTTGGATAACAAAGATGCTAATAGTAATCATTCTCAGTTGATGTTGACTGTTGGATCATGGTGAAAATAATTTTGCATAAAAGGAGGGTAAAATGCTAATAAACCGTATATTCATTGACTAGCGCACAAGTTACTTATGCTTCTTTAATTTTTTAAATTCTTAAGTCCTCTGATCTAATGAAGTATCTGGCTGTGGACCATGGCTTCTCATACCCTTTGTCTTAAACTGATCTGTTTACATTTTATGTTATTGTGGCTAGAAGTAGCCTGAGTTTGTTGTTAATGTTTAACACATTTTCTTGAGTAACAGTTCTACTGTTAATATTGTACAAGATGGTACTTGAATTCTTTGTTTGCCTTTTTTCTTCCTGTATTAGAAAACCTTGGTGCCTTGTGGAAGTTATGTATAAAAGAAATTTTTCGTAAGATTTGTTCACAAAATGGCCTGATCCAGGAATAATAAAATGGGAAAATGGATACTATTTCTGACCTTCTAATAAAACTCATTGTATATTGGTTTTCAGACTGTTCACCAAGCCTTGGGATCCTATGCACTGTCTTAAGGCAGAGCTATATACCTGTGTGGGATGACAGGTTCCTTAGGATCCTATGAGGCTGTCTTCAGGTGAGGTGGAGGAGGGGTGAAGTCCTGAGAAAAATGCCCAGGAGCACAAAGTTTACATCCAATTTCACAAAAACAAAACAAAACAAAAACACCTTCTTCCCTTACTGGTTTCTAACCTTCACTGCACTACACCTTACGGTTCTGGGATAGGAAATTATGAACAGAAAATGCTCCACTATCCACAAAAGTAAGTCTAGACTATCTTTTCACCAAATATCTAAAGCTTAAAACATTTATCATGTTATTCTCAGAATTTTAGGGTTTATTAAGGAGTCTCTGCGTTGCTTTTCTAGAATCTCTTCTATTTTTAACACATTGAGCATTTTTTTCATTACTTAGGAAAATTATCTTGTTTGCATTTTGCACCTTGCTATTTCAAGCGTGGTTATGTAGCATATTCTTAAAGGGGGGGAGGGATTTTTCTGTTTTTATTTTGTGGAGAAAGGTCTCTAAAACTGCATTAGTTTCTTTTTTTAGCTTAATTTCAATCTTGATCCAAAAAACTTTTTTATTCTAAGTATTAATTTTCTTAAAAAGTTATTATTCCAGCACTATGTAATCCTACAAATACTCCCCCAATGTAAACAGTCCTCATTTTGTTTGGTGATCACGTATTTCAGAGGTTGAGTGCCCATAGTAGGAGCCCAATAGATGTTGGTATCATGCACACTTATTTTGAAGTAATGAATGAGTGGAAGAGTACACGAATGTGTGAAAGAATGATCAAGTGGAAAAAGTGAAGTCATTTACTTCCTGTTTGGTATAAATTTTAGTGCATTAATAGTGGTTGCTTTCTGCAAATAATTATGACGAAATAATAAGTTGAACATTATTTCTGGCATATTAAACACAAGTTAATCCACAAAGCGATGTTACCTGCGTCCAAGAGATGCTAATTGTGTCACTATTAATTTAGCTAGGATCCTGAGAGAATATTTAGCAAGATGATTTAGCTAGCTAAGAAATGATTCAGAATTCATTGCCATCAAGGCTTAACCTCTAAAAAATAACTCTGTTATGGATGGGTTAATTCAGAATTTATTTTGGTGGAATTAGGTTGCCATATTTCTTTATTCTTAACAAGACCCTTGTCTTGAGAATCGATCCGATTACTTGTTAGATAGTTAGAAGTAATTGTTATGTATTTATTTTTAGATTTTTTTCCCTAAATTATTTTCTTGTATAGTTCTGAGATACGGAAAGGAGTGCAGAAGTTGTCACATACAGGCTCCTCAGTTAGTTGAGAAAGTGAAAGTTGATTCAGGATTGAAACCAAACAAAAGGAACTATTCTGTCACTTCATTTGGATATTTAGTGAGATGAAGAGAGGATTGGATCAGGAGGAAGAAAGTCTGGGCCACCTCCCACCACTGCTTAAACCATTTAGGCCTCAGTGTTCTCATCTGTAAAAATTATAGGGCTGGATAATTTTGCAGTCTTCCCTAGCTCTAGTGTCATTTAAAGATAAATTTTTGTTATTGCTGTTAATTGTGCAACTGAGATAGTGAATAAAAATAATACGATTATGGAAATTTAAAGGGAAACTTTAAGGCCAATTGTCCAATAGGACTTTTTGTGATGATGGAAATGTTCTATATCTATCCTGTCCAATATGGTAGCCACTAGTCACATGTGACTATTGAGCACTTGAAATGTTGCTAATATGACTGAGGAACTAAAATTTTAACTTTAACAAATTTAAGTAGCCACATCTGCAGGTTAAATTCTTAAGTATTTGTGTTCAAAGGGAATTCCACACACAGATCTGTGACAGTCTTGCTCTTTATAGTAATTTACAACTGGAATCTCTTAATTTTAGAATTTTGCAATTGCATGTCCTAGTTTCACTATTGGTATCTTCAAGCATATTCTGTGTTTCCAGTTGTAGTCAAGTAGGATAAGATGCTTTGACCTTTCCCAGTGATTCTGGACTCTTTACTTGGTCACCATGAGCCTGTGTTACTGGTTTCTTAAAAGCTCTGCCATCGAACTGAGGATTGTGTGTGTCCACCGCAGTCCACCTCTAGACTTCTATCAGTCCCCTGTGGGGCCACACTTTGTGCCTGTGATAGGCTTTGTAGTGTCTGGAGCAGGGTTGATGTTGTCCAGACATTTATCTTCATTTTTTAGGGGCTTGATTCTGAGAAGTATAATTAAATGCTACTTTAAAAAATAGTCTTCTGTTTGTTAGCAAGAAAATTTTAGTCTTAAAAACTTTAGCCATTAGCGGTATGTTTTTAGTATGACAACTAGGCTATAAAATCTGTTACCACCTGAATTTTCCATTAAGTCTGTATTAACTGCTTCAGCATTACAAATACTACATTCTTGGAGTTTCCACGTTTGAGAATCACAAAGATCTTTGAATAATTGTATCTTGAAATTCTGCATCGTCAGAAATGAATGATCAAATTTAGTGTCGAGGTGTTCTTTAGGAATAATGTTGGAAATTAACAAGTTGTGTGTTTTTTCTATGAAATAGTAATTTATGTAAGATAAAGTTTTTATATATGGCTTGCCAATTCACAAAATCCATAATATCCTTGAAACTTAATTCCACCATGCTGTGTCTGACTGTATCAGTGACAAGCTGCACCCCTGCTGAGGATCTCGAGCACATCTTCCTGGGACCACAGCGCTGGTTAGTTCTGTACTGGCAAATGAAGGCACTAATTGATATCGATTATTCCCTTGAGTTTTGAATAGAGGTAAACAAAAAGCAGTTGCTATTAAATACAGTAATAAAAACACATGTTAAGAAACGTCAAGGACTATAGAAGAATAAATGCTGCCTTATTCCCATACCGTTTCTTCCTAAGCAATTACTAGCTTAAATTTTCTTTTATACATATGGAGCCGTATTATACTTTGCTTTTTCTGCCTATATTTTTTTAAAAGGCTTATTGAGGTATAATTTACATAAGGTTACATTCACCCTTTTAAGATGTACAATTCCATGAATTTTGACAAATATATACACAGTAACCAAGATAGAGAACATTTCCAACACCCCAAAAGTCCCTCATTCTTCCTCAGTTTTAACAGCTGGATTATCTTCAATTATATGGATTTCCCTTAATTTTCCTGAATAACACCTCATTGATTCACATTTAGGTTGTTTCCTGGTCTTGGCAATTTAAACTAGGTGCAGTAAATATCTTTGTGTATAAAATCTTGGTATGCTTTTGCAATCCCAGGGTAAAATTCCTAGCAGAGGATTTACAGGATCAAAGGCTGTGTGCCTTTAAGATTGTGATAGATACAATCACAGGGACTCCCCCAAAAGTTGCGCTCATTTACTTTCCATCCAATTACAGATGAGAGTGCCTGTTACTCTCTTATGAACTTTGGGTGTCACCAAATTTAACGTTTGCTAATTTGATAGGTAAAACATTACCTAGCAAAGTAACTTGCATTTAATGGTATTTTTTTCATATTATAAAGCATACTAAAAAAGTACACACACAAACACATACACACACACACAATCTAACCCATATTATTCTTAAAACTACAATGTCACACTTGAGGAAATGTGAATAGAAAAACTTCATCTTTGTTTCCACTATCCCAGTATAATTTCCATTTCCTGCTTATCCGTATCCACACTGTCACAACCATACACACATTTTTTGTAATCATTCTTACAACATATGTATAGTTTGTGTGTGTGTTTTGTTTGCTTTTTAGCGCACATTACTTCACGAGCTTTTTTCTTTGTTTCCAAAATTTTCATTTTAAAGTTGTATGATTCTTCTACTTTCGGGCTGTGGCAAAATTCATTCAATCATTCCACTTCTAAAATTTGTTTCCAGTTTTTCACTATTATGAACAAGGCTTCAAATACTATCTTTTACATATAAAAGTTTTTAAAAATCCTCTTAAATTATTTTCTTAGGATAAATTTCTACTAGTCATATTCTTCTGGGTCTAAATGTATAAACATTGACAAGAGAGGGTAGAATTTTATCATTTGAAATAGTTTTTGTCACATCAGTGAAAATTCAGTAACTTTTTCTCCCTAAAGAAGAAAGTAGTTGCATATCAGTTTTCTTCTGTGCCCACTTAATCTATTTATTTTTCTTCTTTTTCACTTTTTAAAAAACTTATAAGAATGATGAATGCTGCTTATAAAGATTTCACACCCACTTTCTAGAGGAAATCTGTTACTTAGTAAATTTAGTGAATTTTTTTTCTCAGTAGATCATTCATGTGTTTCAAACAATATACAATGAAAAGTCTTCTTACCCTGGTCCCCTCAGCTACCTAATTTCCCTTCTTGGAGGCAGTTAATATTATCAGATTTTTATGTATTCTTTCAGACATATTTAATGCATTTTCGAGCAAATATATGTGTGCACAGTGTGCATGTATATGTATGTGTCCCTTTTCAAGCCACATATGTTAGATGCTGCACATACTTTTTTTAAACATTTTCTTAGGTAACTTTTATTTATTTGTATTTAATTTTTTTAAAGTAGATAATACATGCACATGGTTCAAAAGTAAAATAATGTAAAGCCTAAAAAGTGTCTCTTCCTGTCCCAGTTCTCTGTTTAGTACCATCCTTCAGTGAGTCTTTATGTATATAGAAGCAAACAGGAAGTTAGATGTTCTTGGTTTTTCCCCTCTGGTAACTCTTAAACTGACTGTTTCATGTCTAAAAAGGCCAGTCCTTAAAAGCAGAGGCTCTGGGGCCAGCTCCCTGCATTCAGATCGCTCTTCTGCCACGCTGCAGTAGTGTGATCCTGGACAAGTTCTTTAGCTTATGCTTTGTGATTTTCATATACTTTGCTTAGAATAGTGCTGTATATATGTGTTTGCTAGTATCATTACTTTTATTGAGAATAACCAATAAAATAAAATCCAGCAATTAGTACCAGTCAGTTTGATTTATATTCGTGATGTGTATGGATATGGGTAAATTCATGGGATTCCTCACTGCTTGAATTTTACTTAAATAAATTTTAGAGAACTTCAGAAAACAGAATTAAAGCAGCTGAAGTATATTTTGTTGGTCCTTCTTTATGGGTTGATAGTTTTTTGCTTTTCATATACTTTAAAGTAAGCAAATATATTTTAAAACTAAACAAATACTTTCTCTCTGTGTATTAAAAGTATACCCAAGAAGTTGAGGGTAGAGATGGCTCCTAAGAATATGAACTTTTTTGCATAGTGCATTATAATTTAAAGCTACTCGTATGCATTTTCCATAAACTCAAATTTGATTGGTTGTAATTCGTACATCGCTACACATAAGTTTATTTTTAGGTGACAGTGGCCTGAAGTTTTTAAATTCCTTGGCCACATCTATTTAGGGTCAAATCATTAATTAAAGTTTCTTAAGGCAAGCAAGGGGCTAAAGGGACTGAAATGTAATTATATTTCACTTGTTCCATCTTCAGTTATTTTTCTTTTCTTTTTTTTTTTTTGAGGCACGGTCTTTCTCTCTTGCCCAGGCTACAGTGCAGTGGCGTCATTATAGCTCACTGCAACCTCAAACTCCTGGATTTAAGCAGTCCTCCCGCCTCAGCCTCCCCAGTAGCTGGGACTACAGGCGCACACCACCACGACAGGCTAATTTTTTCTATTTTCAGTAGAGCCAGGGGGGCGTCTCGCTCTTGCTCAGGCTGGTCTCGAACTCCTGACCTCAAGCAGTCCTCACACCTCGGCCTCCCTGAGTGCTAGGGTTACAGACATGAGCCACTGAGCCTGGCCGTCAGTTAATTTTCTTAATAAAAGACAAAGCAACAGCAAAACCTCACTTCCCCTTTCCCACCCTCAGATCCCAGTTACAAAATATGTTTGTTGTAGAAAATATAAAAACATAGAAAAACATGGAGAAAGAAGGATCACCTTAGTACCCTCCCCCGTCAGCTTAATATTTCTGGTAACAGTTTGGTGTCTTGACTTCTTGCTTTTTTTTCTGTATTTAGATATGCTCACGCAGTCATTCATGCTATTGATTTGTTTACTTTTTACAGTGATGGTACACACTGATTGATATATTTTTTATTTTACTTAATTTTTTAAATTAATTATTTTTTTTTTTTACTTTTTATTTTTTTTAGTAGAGACAGGGTCTTGCTTTTGCTCAGTCTGGTCTCGAACTCCTGACCTCAAGTGATCTTCCCACCTTGGCCCCCCTAGAGTGGTAGGATTGCAGGTGTGAGCCACAGCGCCCAGCCCTGATTGGTGTATTTTTTAAAAAATAAACTTAGTATCATGGGCACTTTAATCATGTCATTAAATCATTTATAGGATTATTTATAATAGGTGCAGCATATTCCTTTGAGTACATATGCTATACTGTAATTTGTAATGTATTTGTGTCTTATTCAGAGGCACTTATTAAAAATAGTAAATTGCATCAGTAAATATCCTTGTAGACAAATTTTTTTGGATACCCATTATTTCCTTATGATACAATCTGGGACATGAGATTATTGGATTATGGGAGACACACTTTTCACGCTTTTAGTACATAACTGCCAAATTGTTCTCTGGAGAATTATTATCCCCCTACGTGCTTGCCAGCGTGGGGTATTGTGTTGGGTTAAGCCCACACCCATTTGAGATGCGAATTTCTCCCCTTCTGAACTATACAAGTCACTTCCAAGGCTTCTACACCATTTCTTCCTTCTCTACTTTTGTCTGTGTTCTTCTGTATCCTTTCTTTTTTCCACCTCAGAATTTCACAGAAGCTGGATTTGATCCAGGTTAGAGAACGAAGCTACTTCAAATGCTCTGCCTCACTCCTCACCTGTTTCTTAGTGCATTTGCTATGTGAAATATTTGATTCTGGGGACTCTGTACAGCACCCAGTTTTTCAAAAATCATACCTATTTCAGTTTTGTAAATTCTGATTTTCATATTTGTCCTTTTTTGTAGTTAATGTATTACATTTGCGAAGCGACCTCATGCCTTAGCATAGTGGTTGAGTGAACTAACCATCTCTGGAATGCTGCAGACCAGGTTGAGATCCCCACTCTTGTTGTTGGCTAGCTGTGGAATCTGGGATGTTATTTAACCCCTCCAGTCCTTCTGTTTCTTCACTTGTAAAATGAGATAATGCTAATACTTCACTCAGGATTTTGTGAGGAGTTAAAAAGGTGATTGTTATAAATACTCAGTCACTTCCTTATATATACTAAACACTCAATAGGGTAGCTTTTATTATGATCTCATCTGATTATCACAACGTGTGAATCAAGCAGGTATTGTTTTTCTCCTGCTTTTCAGTAAACAGGAGTGGAAAGCTGGAATACTTTACCTATCTTCATATCTAGAAGGTGGTGGTGTTTAAACCTGAATTTAGGACTTTTGATCTATAAGAACTACCACAAAGTGGGAAAACCAAAGTGAATGACAGGGATTGTGCCTAATTAGGATAATTGGGAATAGCATGAAAAGTTTAAAAAGCTTTATTAGAGGCGCTTGCTAGGTACAGCTTCCAAAAAGCCTTGACTGACCTATCAGCAAGTAGGCAAGAAGATGCGCTTAGTTCCAGGAGAAAAGGACTGGGTCCTGTGCATCCTGGCATAGGAGGAGAGGGTTCTGTACCCCAAAGACTTAGACACAGAGGCCAGAGAGTCTTTTTTAAAAAATTTAACTTGACTGAACACTGAGATCAAAACATCTAATGGGTGTCTCTACTTTGGTTTAAATTGCTTTAAATGCATACAACTGATGAGATTTTTATCCCGACTTGTTTCCGACAGGGCATGGTGCTGATGTGAAATGTGTAGACTGGCATCCAACCAAAGGGTTAGTTGTTTCAGGAAGTAAAGATAGTCAACAGCCAATCAAGTTCTGGGATCCCAAGACTGGGCAGAGTCTTGCAACACTGTAAGTGATAGGAATCCCCACCTTGGTCCCTAAACAAAGGGGAGCAAAGCCATCTCTGTTCTTTAACTTTTAGCTTTCCCTTTTCTTACCCTGAAAAAATAGTTTAGACCACAGATGGACTTGGATCTATAGACTTGTTAATTAAATATGATTTGTTTCTAAATTCCTAATGAAATAAGGCTTGATTTTTGTTCTGCCACATAGACAAGGGGTTATCACAGGGGGTGGGGAGGAGGAGGAGGAAGAGGTGGTTATTACTGTTCTAGTTCACTGTCTCTCCTCATCAGAAGACCTTTTGGCACTGTGTGCAGCTCACACATGTGCCCCTTATTGTTAGAGACAGCCCAGCCTTCTCCATCTCACTACATCTATTTGTTAAAGAGGTTTTCCCTCCATTTTTGAACCAGTTCTCATTTTTTATCTGACACGCTTACTTAGGATACAGCTACGTAATATAGTTTTCTCTTTGAATTATTTGTAAACATTCACGGTTATGTGAATATGTTAATTTTTTTTTGACCTAGCAGCTGTATCCTGGTACTTTTGACTGGGAAGCGAACCGTATTTGGAGCAAATTGGTTGGAGCAAGGATGCCTTGTGGCCCAACTCCAACGGCCCGAGCAATGCAGAATAGCTTGTCAGTCGTGTCCCTCGGAGATGTGCAGGCTTCGGGTTCTTGCATCGTCCGTAGTTCAAATCGACTCCCAACCTACGCGGTGCTTATTTTTATGCTTTGTCTTAATGAGAGGAATTTCATTGAATTTTTAAAATTTAATGAGCTTTATTGAATATTACTTTATGCGTTCAAGTTGTTCACCTGCTCGGAGATAAACTTTTCTGTCCAGTTTAAGTTCTGCTATTTTACTGGTTCATGAGGGCTACGCTTAGGTAGTAGACATTTATTTCTGTCATTGACCTATTTCTTTCAAGTATACTTTTAGCTATGGTCCCATCATGTTCCATGCTTCATTATTTCTAGGCCAAACCTCTTGCCATCTTGATCCATGTCCTTTCCAACAAAAATGGCCATTATATTGATTTGTACTTGTTTTGAATTCTGAAAGATTACTTTCTTGGTACTTTGTTTCTAGTCATGCCCATAAAAACACAGTAATGGAGGTGAAATTAAATCTCAATGGCAATTGGCTACTCACAGCATCACGTGACCACCTCTGTAAACTTTTTGACATCCGAAACCTGAAAGAGGAGCTTCAAGTCTTCCGAGGTCATAAGAAAGAAGCCACAGGTCAGCAGCGGTGATGTGTTCCCTGCCCTGATGACTGTTGCCTGTAGCATTCTCAGATCCCAATGGTTTTGCTTTTTCCCATGTTTTTGTCTTACAGCTGTAGCCTGGCATCCTGTTCATGAAGGGCTTTTTGCCAGTGGAGGGTCTGATGGTTCTTTGTTATTCTGGCATGTTGGGTATGTAAGATTTATTATGTAACGAAGTAGTGTATTTTTATGAAGAGAGTACCTGAATGTGTGTAAGCATGATGAAGTTTGTGATTTTTTTTTTTATTGTTCATATGTTCTGTGTCAGAGACTGCCTCCAGTTTTCAATTCTGTAAATCTAGCTTGGAATAGAAAATTCATTTCTATTTGTGGATGCAGAAGTCATTAAGGGAGAATAAAATAGATTTCCTGGTTTCTTATTGCTAAAATAATGCTTGAAGCATCTTTGCCTCTGAAGTACTCTTTGGATAAAAGAATAAATTTCTGATGACAAACCAATACTCCTCTGAAACGTGTGTAACTGACCAGATTCAAAGGAACAGGCTTTGGTGGCTTTGTTTTAAGGCTAAAAGAAAATGCCTTCTTTTTTTTAGTAACTTTTGTGAGAAAGACTTCTTTCTTTGGTGCTGTTGCAGGGTAGAGAAGGAAGTGGGTGGGATGGAGATGGCTCATGAAGGAATGATCTGGAGTCTGGCTTGGCATCCTCTTGGACATATTCTCTGCTCAGGCTCAAATGACCACACTAGGTAAGCTTTGTATTGAAAAGAGCAAAGAATTACTGTACTCCTAAAGCAGGAGGAAATAAATATTATGTATATTTATTTTTATTTATTGATTGATGTCTTAATTTGTATTCCAACTTATTCTTAGAAGCATTAGTGGTTTTACAAATACTTATATTGCAGTAAAGAGATTGGATATTGAATATGACTTTGGTTATTTGAAATTTTGCTTTACCTTTTGATTAAAAAAAACCTTTTCACATTTTTAATTTTTAGAGAAAGGCATTAAAAAATTTATTGTGTTTACCAAGGGGCTGCTTAGTTCTAGTAAGTGCCAGTGCCCGGAAAAACACTGAAACCATGCTCCCCTACTCCCCTCATTACTTTGACAGCAAATTCTGGACTCGAAACCGACCAGGTGATAAAATGCGAGATCGATATAATCTAAACCTTTTACCTGGAATGTCTGAAGATGGAGTAGAATATGGTGAGACTCTTGTACATTTGTCCTTTGAAATCTGATATTCTGTTATAGAAGTGTTAGGTGTTGGGAAGACTATACAAAACTAATTTTTATCTTATAGCTTATTGATTTATAAATCACCAGTGATAGGATTCATTTTTATAAAGCGTTAATAACTTCATTGGCCACTGCTTTTATAAACTCTCCATTAACAATGGATGTGTTACTATTTATAGATGACCTTGAACCTAATAGCCTGGCAGTAATTCCAGGGATGGGAATACCCGAACAGCTAAAATTAGCTATGGAACAAGAGCAGATGGGTAAGAGAAATTACAGATACGTATTTTTCTTTTATAACATTTTTCTAGACATGTTTATTATCTTCCTAATAAGTTATATTGAAATGCTATAATGATTTATGTTCACAAATGTTGATAAAAGTGATATAAACATCATAGTATCTAAAATCTTTTCCAAAAACATATTTATTGATCCAGTGGCCAATTTTTTTTAATTTAAAAGGCAAACTACTTTTCTTTACAGGGAAAGATGAATCAAATGAAATTGAAATGACAATTCCAGGTTTAGACTGGGGAATGGAGGAGGTGATGCAAAAGGATCAGAAAAAAGTACCTCAGAAGAAAGTTCCTTATGCAAAACCTATTCCTGCACAGTTCCAGCAGGTAGGTCACTAAAAGTGACTCCACCTCATTTAGGCACTTAGTGATTATGATTGGGTGGTTTAATTGATGTTGCTCTTGGATTATCTTATCTTTTGAAAGTATTTCTGTACTATATACTCTTTTTTGGAGCGTTCTATACATATTTTATGCATTTTGAGACATAGTTCTTCTCTACTGCTTGCAGTTGTATTGAATTTGTCATGAATCTTCTTTTATCTTCACCTGCTTACTGTCATCCAAGCTATCAGAGGAAGGAGAAGACACAGGCATGGAGCAGAGAGTGTGCTGACTCCCTTCTCCATTGTTCGTCTCTCTTCTGCTTTAATCGTCCCTTCAACACAAAGTGCATGTGCCCTTTTGGAGAGGCTGACAAGTTTTGCATTCTTAATAACATGCAGTATCTTTCAGCTTTTATCACCTTAGCAATTTGTGCCTAATAATTGCCTGCCTAACTCTATTCCCGTGTCACTAAGAATTAGTATTAGAAATAAATACAGTTCAATAGGTTGGATTGAGCAGATGACATTATGGAATGGCTATGTCATTCTGTCATTGTCATTTTTATCCTTAGGGTATATTTTAACATTTTCTTCTTTCCTGAGGCTTGGATGCAAAATAAAGTTCCAATTCCTGCTCCAAATGAGGTGCTCAATGACAGAAAAGAAGACATTAAATTGGAAGAGAAGAAAAAAACACAAGCAGAAATTGAGCAAGAAATGGCCACGTTACAGTATACTAATCCACAACTTCTGGAGGTATATGAAGCTCTGTAGGGGAATTCAAGATGATCTGAGAAAGTAGTGGTAACATTTTTATTGGTGTGCTCTTAAGGAAAAGGGAAGGGACTCAGCCCCAGATGGGGCTGACGGGCACCTCCATTTCTTGTTGCTGCGTTAGGAGACTAGTTTCTTAGAGTCCTGTTTCTTAAGACTTTTAAAACCAGATCAGTGGAGCAGTGAGTACACCAAAGTTAAATATACTTCTTAATAGAAAAGGTAAAGCCAACATAATTTTAATTTGAATTCACTTATTTATCCACAGATAAAAGAATTTTTGTTTTTCTGTCAGTTCATAGAGCAGGTGGTTTGTTCTTATTTTTCCCACCTACAATAGCTACCAATAATGACAAAATACTGTTAAATTATAAGGATTTCCCTGATCAAGATGGATATAAATATTCCTGACTGCTGTGTCCCAGCACCTAAAAAGAAAAAGTCTAAAGGGAGTCTGGAGCCTCAGTGCCATGAAGCTGTGAGTGCTCACAGTGTTTGAGTGTTACGTAGACTCAAATTACACGGGGGCATTAAGACATTGAGCAGTTTTTATGTTTATTTTGAGGCTCTCCTAGCACAATACTTGATGGTAATATTGTCCAAGGGCCCTGGCTTATTTATTCAGCATGCTTTTTTCTTTCCTTCCAGCAACTCAAAATTGAAAGACTTGCACAGAAACAGGCTGAGCAAATTCAGCCTCCTCCCTCATCTGGCACCCCTCTCCTCGGACCCCAGCCCTTTCCAGGACAAGGGCCAATGTCTCAGATTCCTCAAGGTTTTCAACAGCCCCATCCATCTCAACAGATGCCCATGAACATGGCTCAAATGGGGCCTCCAGGTCCACAGGGACAGTTTAGGCCCCCTGGACCCCAGGGACAAATGGGACCACAAGGTCCTCCGCTGCATCAGGGAGGTGGGGGGCCACAAGGATTCATGGGACCACAAGGACCCCAAGGCCCACCACAGGGGTTGCCGCGGCCTCAGGACATGCATGGGCCCCAAGGAATGCAGAGGCATCCTGGACCTCATGGCCCTTTGGGACCTCAAGGGCCACCTGGACCACAGGGTAGTTCTGGTCCTCAAGGTCATATGGGTCCTCAGGGTCCACCTGGTCCACAGGGTCACATAGGGCCCCAAGGTCCACCTGGTCCCCAGGGTCACTTGGGCCCACAGGGGCCTCCTGGTACTCAAGGTATGCAGGGACCACCTGGTCCCAGAGGAATGCAAGGACCTCCTCATCCTCATGGGATACAAGGTGGGCCAGGGTCTCAAGGGATCCAAGGTCCTGTGTCTCAGGGACCTCTGATGGGATTGAATCCAAGAGGAATGCAGGGGCCTCCAGGCCCCCGAGAGAATCAGGGTCCTGCTCCCCAAGGGATGATGATGGGCCACCCACCTCAAGAGATGAGAGGACCTCACCCTCCAAGCGGACTACTGGGACACGGTCCTCAGGAAATGCGAGGGCCTCAGGAGATGCGGGGCATGCAGGGGCCTCCACCTCAAGGATCAATGCTGGGCCCTCCCCAGGAATTGCGAGGGCCTCCAGGTTCGCAAGGTCAGCAGGGGCCGCCCCAGGGCTCTTTAGGACCTCCACCCCAGGGTGGCATGCAAGGGCCCCCTGGACCTCAGGGACAGCAGAACCCAGCAAGAGGGCCACATCCATCTCAAGGACCGATACCATTCCAGCAACAGAAAACACCTCTGCTAGGTGATGGGCCCCGGGCCCCCTTCAACCAGGTATTACTTATTTCCAACTTGTAGGCATTAACACATTGGGAATATACACTCTGTACTAAAGTGGTACTTGCTAAGGATTGTGAAAAGCAGCCACAGTTGGGTGTCAGTGTTTTCTTGAGTAGCGATGGTGGTTTAAGATGCTAGCATTTTGGCTGAAGAAGGAAATAACAAGGATGGTGAGTTATGTTATACCCCTGTTAAGTAGATCTCAATATTACTCTTTACTCTTCACCTGGTTTTTTTTTTAATAGAGGTTCTTGCAGAAGAGATCAAGTCTCAGTTGAATATAGTTGGTAATTGTCTCTGGGCTCCAAGAGAGCTGTGTCTCTGAGGAGAAGGCATGTTACATGGTGCGTGGCTCTGAGGCTGTCATGCCCCTGTTCCCAGGCCCTTTTCTTTGTAGCCTGGTGTTCCATGGGCCTGCCAGCCGGCGACCCACCTCCAACTTGTCTGCTGGCTCTACTTTTAAAGATATTAATAATATGGGTATTTAACTCATGAGTATACTATAGACCTGACTATTTTTATTTAAATGGATACTTTTAGAGATCTGTGATTCCAGAACTGAGCATTCTAAAATTCTGTTCAAATTATTTTCAGCTGACATATGAAAGTAATTACAGGATGGAGTATTTCTGTAGAAATTCCCTTGACCCTTTTTTGAGGACTCTGTTAGCTAAATGTTATTACTCATTCACTGAGCTTGTGTTAGAGAGATGGTGTGAGGAGAGTTCACATTCCTTGGGAGTGAGTTACAAAAAGACTGCATGAGCACAAATGGATTTAGCACTGTTTGGTTAAGTGGTTTTATGTTTTTCTGAAATTCTTAGTCTGGAGGCATTATTCGGGTATTAACAACTAGATTTTGTCCCTGAAGTCAGTTGTGGACTAAAAATGAATGTGTGAATTAACAGTGACTCCCTGGGTTGTCACTTGGGAGAGGGGATGCTATAGAGGCTAGGTGTAGAAAACACAGTCTATTTTTTTTTTTTTTTTTACCAAACCCCACCAAGAATCTGTAATGTAAAGATAACCATTTTGTTTATGGACCTAAAATAAGCAGCCAAATAAGTAAATTATGTGATATTCTTGGGTAGATCTTCCAGAACTTAAAAATGTCATAGCAATGAAGAATCTGATAGCATTTATTTCCAGATTTTTACTAGGCACTTTTCAGAATTTAGGATGAGTTGAATAAAATCTAGGATTGCCATCTTAAATTGCCCTAAATCTTGAAGTATTATATATTTTATTCATTTTGCATTTGTGTGTGCATGTGTGGTAGTGAATTAACAGTTTTCATTTTGAGAGGTAAAAAAATAATGAACTATAGCTACCATCTTGTAACTGAAATTATAAACATGTCAGATTCCAAGGACGAGCTTGAGTTTGAGAAAAGTCAATGAGAGTTTTTATTTTACCATGTAGTAAAATATTTTAACATGAAAAACATAATGAATCTAAAATTTTAATTGACCTATGGAAATATTGGTAGAATGAATCTGAAGGTTTGATATTGTAGAGGGCATTTCTAATCTCAACAGTTGCCTGATGAAAAACCTTTGCTTATATTTCTTATGTGCTGAAATCTAACTTTCTTCACTTCAACCAGGCTAATTATTTAAACCAGTTGTTTTAATTGGTTTAATTTAGTGGAACTGCTTTTAGGTGTTGTAAGAGCTGTCCCAGAGTAAAAGGGACAGGCCACAAAGCAGTCTAGAAGTCACTGGCATTGGGTTAGTAGTGGCCATTTTTACCTACTGGTCCATACTTCCTATCAGGGGTGTTCCTTTACGTGGCTGGTTTGGGATGTGAAAGCAGTTTTGCTGTTGATGTTTTTGGACTTGTGCTGTTCTCATAGTAGGTCCAGTCACTAAACGCACTTTTTATATGAAGGAATGACTAGATATATATTCATTTATTTACTTGTTTGTCAAGAGACCTGATCCAAGGTCACTGGACAGTGTGGAACATCAGAATTTAGACATGGCTAGATAAAAATACAGAACTTTAGGGTTAGGGACAAGCTGGGGTTGAGCTCTGGGGCCCCTAAGCAATGAGATTAAGAGGACCAGAGCAGCAGGTCTGTATCAGAAGGAAGCTGCGGGAACCTAGTGCATCCAACTGGGGTTGAGGGTGTGAAAGGGAGCCCAGCGTGAAGCTCTTGCTCAGCAGGAGCCGCTTTCTCACCCTACCTGCTCCCCCTTCTCAAGCCCAGCGCTAGGCTTAGAGATGAGTCGCTCACTCTCTGTCGCTGGCAGTTTGCCTGTCCTGGCAGACTGCAGGCCTTTACTTTGCCAGAAGTTCCTCCTCTGTGCGCAGTGGTGTTGTTACTGTGTTAAGATTTCTGACTTTCCGTTGATTTCCATTGTAATGCAAAATTCTTACTTTGTATTACAAGTAAAGAGCTAGCTTTAAATAAAACCTGTCAGCAGGTTTAACATTCCAAGTGCATTTTTAAAATTGATAATTAGCAAGAGAAGTATCTCCTTTCCCCTGATTTAAGGACAATTTTGCTCTACTATCGCTAGCTAAATATTTACTTCTGGAGACTTTGGGGCAACCCAGTATTTTTATCTTATCGCATTATAATTCATATTGCTATTCATGAAGCACAAGCCTGTGATTTCACACCACTGCTTTAAAAACATCTTTTCAGGAAGGACAGAGCACAGGCCCCCCACCTCTGATACCAGGCCTAGGGCAACAGGGAGCACAAGGTCGCATCCCCCCTCTGAACCCTGGACAAGGACCTGGCCCTAACAAAGGTAAACATCTGCTCTGCTGAATAAGAGATTGTATTCTGCCACCTTTGTGTACATTTTACATTAAGGAGTTTTGTTGGTAAGTAATTGACAGAATGGTCATTTGAACCTCTGGGCAAAATAAGGGCATAGTCATTTCAGGTAAGAGCTTTATGTTGTTTTTATAGATCTGTTTAGTTAGGCAACAGTGCCAGTCAGAGGAAGTAAGCTCCTCACTCCCAGGCACTGGCAGTAGTACCTGAGCCGCAGGCTGGCCGTGTCATGAGTCGGCCATGCAAGTGGTTCCCATGCTCACTGAATGTGAGTGCATGTTTTTATCATCCTGAAGACTTGAATTGCTTCTGCTTAAATTTTTTGATAGTATTTTTATCAATACTCCCTTGTCCTCCCAAATTGTGCCATATGTTGAATTTTTTAGCTGGTTACATTGTTCTGCACCATTTGAAAAAAAGAAAGCAATGTACTGATGTGTGGTTCCTCAGGTTGTTGATATTATGAAAAACAAAGAGATGAGAATTGTTGGTATTTAGATGTGGGGCTATTTGGAAGTTAAGAGTGAATCCCAAGAGTTGAAGGAGAGCATGCAGGGTGCCATGGGTCATGATCCCTCATTAGGCTGATGGGTGAGGCTCACCCCTCCACCTCCAGGTTGGAGCGGGAGCACAGTGGGCAAGAGAACTCTGGGAGTGTGGCTGCAGGGGAGCCAGGAGAGGAGTGTTACGTACAACTCACGCTTTTGTGGGAAGGAGAAACCACAACGCAGATAATCAGGAGTACTGCAGAGATCGTCCTTCACAGAACTTCACTCTTTTATTTTAATTGGCTAAGCCCGCAGCACTCTGTGGTTCATGTTAGGATTCTTGCCCCCATTTTATCAGATTAAGAAAAGTCTTTGTCAGCATTTATAGCCCTAGAACTTTGGGAATGTAAAGCTCAGTCTTGAATTTATATATGATATTAATGGTGGGAAAGGGAGAGATAAAGGAACTAGAGAGTGTTTATTCCTTCTGATTGTGTGGAAGTGGTAGCAGAGGATATACAGAAGGGAGGTGACCCACAGGGAAATAGAGAAAGGAAGGCCCGAAAGAGCCAACCCTGACGTTTGGGGACCCTAGGAAAAGGAGTCTTTTACCTCTCAGCAAACTGAGAGCTACCTCTCTCCTTCTCCCTGCCCTGTGTCTGTCTCCACCTCCTTCCCTCTCATCCTTGCTCTTCCCCTTTTGTCTTCACCCCCTCCCCTCTCTCTCTCTTCCTCCTCTCCTTCTCCTCCCAGGGACCAAAGGGAGAAGGGAGAGCCGAGAAAGTGGCCCTGCCATCCCCTACTGGATTAACCACCACTGCCGCCCCATCATCAGTGGCCACATCCCTTCTAATTTGTAGTGGTGGGTTTCTTTTCTTGGAAGAGCAGGGTACTTTTAAACAGATAGTGGTAATGGGAGGATTAATGTTCATAGGTAAGTCCAAATGGAATGTGTTCAGCCTCCTCGGGTCAAAGGTCTGCCACGTCCGAGGTTACACGAAGTTCAAGCAACATCAAATCAGGGAAGAAGCCATGAGCAACAGGAACTACTGAGAACTGAGTGAGTGAGGGAGCCTCTTTACCAGAAAGAGTGGAGTTAGGGGCTTTGCAAACTGCCAGGACCAGCGTAGAGGACTAGTAGAGGGGGCAGAGGGACAGACAGCCAAGGAGGAGGGAGACTCCATCTGATGGTGCATTTGTATATTGAGACTTCCAAACTTTTTATACATGTTGAATGGTGAGGAGAAGTTGAAATGGCCAAGAGAAATGAACAGAAAGGAAAGGCGAGGGCTATTGAGAGGGGAGAATTATGGCTGGCTGGGAATCAGGAGGGGATTCGTCTGTATTGCCAGGGAAAAACAGTAAAAGGCATGAGCGTGGAGGAATTTCATTTTTAAAACTTGTTTTGTTTAAGAATTAGGAGTGTGCCTTTCTTTGGCTGGGTATGGTGGCTCAGGCCTGTAATCCTAGCACTCTGGGAGGCCGAGGCAGGAAAAGTGCTTGAAGCCAGGAGTTTGAGACCAGCCTGAGCAAGAGCGAGACCTCATCTCTACAAAAAATAAAAAATTAGCTGGGTGTAGGGGCGTGTGCCTGTAGTCCCAGCTACTCAGGACGCTGAGGCAGGAGGATCGCTTGAGCCCAGGATTTTGAGGTTGCTGTGAGCTATGATGACACCACTGTACTCTAGCCCGGGTGACAGAGTGAGACTCTGTCTTAAAAAAAAAAAAAAAAAAGAATGTCCCTTTGCTACCTACTTTTAAAATTGTTTGATTTAAACTATGTTGACAGAAAATATATGTACATTACAATAGCTGCAATAGTTCCGTGGCTGGGAAACAATCCCTTTAAAATCGGGAGGTGAACTAAGTTAGGCGTCACAGATTTAATTGGCCTCTTCCATTTTTATTCAGTACTTTGAATATAGTATCATATATTCAAATATTTTTATAAAATCTTCAGTGGGATTCCAAACACTGTCTGCAAAGAATGGTGATAATGCCGTATATAAGAGACATCGTTCGTGGAAGGGCAGCAAAGGTGCGTGTATAAACGCTGACACTGAAGCACAGCAGGGCCACTTGGTCACCAGGCAGTTCTTAGAGAGGCTCGTGGCTGCTTACACTTGCAGAGGAATTTGTTGAGATTCTAAGCATGAGTTAAGAAATCAAGTTAAACGAGCTAGGGATTAAATGAGGGATCTCATGGGTGGCGCCCTGTTGATAGGCCTTCCTGCCCTCACAAGTACAGAGGTGAATTCTTGGTGCAGCTTCCTGGCCTGCAGCATTCATTTTCTCTGTTGTGTCCCTGGGTATAGAGCAGGTGGCCCTAATGAAATCACTGAAAGAATTAGGGCTGGGAAGGGAAGCTCATTCTTATGCTCAGGAAGCACTCATGTTTTCTAGAATACACATACTAGGAAGTGGACAGACAATGCTGATCTCACTGAGACTGGTAACTTCCCCTGGGGCAAGTTACTTTAACTAATGAGCAATGAAGTTGAAATCTGCACCCCAAAGCTTGTGTTCTTTTCATTATATGATGCCTCATGGACATTTGTCTCCTCAGTATGCTGAGAACCAAGGAGGGGAAACGTTCTAAATAAAAGAATGCATTCTGAAACATGAAGATGCTGCAGGTCAGACCTGTATTGGCAGGTTTCCTGGAAGACTTGGTAAAAGTCAGCTTTGTTTCCTTTAGGTGACTCCCGCGGCCCTCCAAACCATCACATGGGCCCGATGTCAGAGAGGCGGCATGAGCAGAGCGGCGGCCCTGAGCATGGGCCTGAGAGGGGGCCTTTCCGGGGTGGCCAGGACTGCAGGGGTCCCCCTGATAGGCGTGGCCCTCACCCCGACTTCCCTGATGACTTCAGCAGACCAGACGACTTCCACCCTGACAAGCGCTTTGGCCACCGGTTACGTGAATTTGAGGGGCGAGGAGGACCTTTACCACAAGAGGAGAAGTGGAGGCGAGGGGGCCCCGGGCCTCCGTTTCCTCCTGACCACAGGGAGTTCAGCGAGGGGGATGGCCGGGGTGCAGCCCGAGGCCCTCCAGGGGCGTGGGAAGGCCGCAGACCCGGAGACGAACGGTTCCCCCGGGATCCTGATGACCCACGTTTTCGAGGGCGCAGAGAAGAAAGGTGGGACAGATACTTTGGGGGTCCATTCCATCTTCCCTGGAGCTTTTAATCTGTTCTCTCAACAAAGGCCTCTGTCCTCGTTTACTCGGGGAGAGAGTGCTACATGGATGGCTTGCGCTGCATTCTGTAGATTTCACATTTAGACTTTAAAAAAGAAATTATGCTTTGTAACCTTTATGTGGGTCTTTAAACAATCTTTACGGTTTAGAAGTCTTTGTTTATTTTTTGGTCCTTTTAAAGAGATGGGAGCATCAATATACTATGAGATTAGAACTGATTAGAAGGATGAAATATGAGACAGATACCTAGACTGGAAATAAAGGGATTGCGAAATAGATGCAGTTTTTGTGTAATTGCCTAAAGATCTTAAGAAGTCAAACCAAACTGAAAAATAATCTTCCCGTTAAACTTAGATCAGGCTTGAACTTTCAGCCTGCTTGAGCCATAAAAGGAATAGAATAAATGTGGAGGAAAAAACCAGGATTTAGTAAAACCTTAAATGAGACTCAAAATATTATCAGTGATGGTGATAATTGAATATTAACTCTGTGCCAAATATTGTTACCTCTTTTAATTTTAGGAATTTGTTTTAATTTAGGAAATTATTATCTCATTTAAGGAATTTTACTTAAGGAATATTTTAATTTAAGGAATTTTATTTAAGGGATTTGTGAGATAGATGCAGCTGCCACCTCCCCATCTTAAAGACGAGGGACCAGACCGAGAATCAGAGTGGTTTCTGGGCTTTCTGAGGTCGCACAGGTGGCCAGTGTCGGAGCCGGGCTCCAGGCCCTTGCTGTTCAGCACCCCTGCCTGTACTGCAGCTGCGGGCTACCCCTTGGCCATCCAGCTGTGTCTTTCAGTGTCATTTCTCACACTGTTGGCAGTAGGTGGTTGAGTTAGGGTTGGCCATCCCCGCCCTCAGGGGAGGTGAGGAAAGCCTGGCCCGTGGCAGTCCAGGAAGGGTGACAGCAGGGGCCACGGGGAGCTGCTGTTCGGGCGGGTTTACAGCAAAGATTTAAGGGCTCCCGGTGTCCCTAAAGGCCTCTCAGTGACATCCAAGCACTCTCATCACAGTGGCTTTTTATGCCTCACGGAAGCTCGGCATCAGCATAGCTTTCACTGATCTCTTGAATCTCGGCATCTTGTACGGCATCTTACATTTTACTCTGTCTCGATTTGTGTTGTCTTTCATCTGTCGGTGACAGACCCACCGCCTAGGCTCATGTGCAGTCACAGCTTTGCTGTTCTTCAGAGGTGCCACACACACTCCCGTGCCGGGGACTGGTGCTCACGCTGCCCCTGCCTGAACACGCGCAGGCTGTGTGCATAGGCAGTCTTTATTGCCCATGTCTCCTGTGAGCGTGTCACCTTCCCGAGGACAGGGGCTTGGTTTGTTCACCACTGCATGTGCCCTCGGGACCCAGAGCAGCAGTGCCGGCACACTGCCGGCGTGCAGCGACTGTGGGTTGAATCAGTGAATCTGTTCCGTGGGCAGATGTGTTTGAGAGGCTCAGTCCAGTAGCAGGAGTCTTAGCTCAGGCCTGCATAGCAGCACACCACAGACTGGGTGGCTTAGAACAACAGGAATTTATTTTCTCACTGTTCTGGAGGCTGGAAGTCCTAGATCAGGTGTAGCAGGGTCAGTTTCTGGTGAGGACTTTCTTCCCGGCTTGCAAATAACTACCTTCTCACTGTGTCCTCACATGGGTGGGAGCACAAGCTTTCTCTGGTGTCTCTTTTTATAGGGGCCCTAATCCCACCATCAGGCTTTACCCGCATGACTTCATCCAACCCTGCTCTCCTCTCGAAGGTCCCATCTCCTAGGACCTAGTACCATCCCACTGGGGTTTACGGCTTCAACATAAGAATGTAGTCCATAACAGGAGGTGTTTTCTAATTAGTGCAGATTCGAGTCTTTCTATCCCTTTCTAACTAAGGCCGTTGTGTAGTAGATGCCTGCACAAAAGAAGAATCCTGCTGTGTTTCAGGGGAACAGTGCTCCCCGCCGAGCCTCTTCCCGGCTCCCCATCTCATCTCCTCGAGGCCAGTTCCACCCTTAATAGCTTGTGATTCCAGCCAGTGTCCTGGGCACACCCTCTTTGCTTGCAGGAAGCATGAGTTGGTCAAGTTACCTTAGGACCAAGAAGGGTGTTAAAAAGATAGCTGGAGTGGTGGAGGCAAAGAGAAAGCTCTTTTTTTTACAGCAGAACGCCATGTAATACCTGTAGGAAGAGTGATATAATTAGAAAACCACCTCCTTCATGAGCAATCAGTGTAGTGGTTGATGCAGGCAGGGATCATCTGTGGATGCTAAAACCACCGGGCAAAAGAATGTTCTCACGGTGCCACAGAATCACCCCACAGATTGCTTGTCAATTGCAGAGGAGAAAATGTGCCTTTGCAGCGGCAGACTCTGGTCGCCACGCCACCCTCACACCGGCAACAGCGAGACACGCCGACGCCATGAGGAAGTCTGAGCAGTTCTTGCCAACAATGTCAAGGTTATGAAAGACAAAAATACAGGAGGGGACTATTCTAGATTAAAGGAGACCAAAGAGACGTGACAACTGAGTAACAACATATAATCATGATTGAGTTTTATATTTAAAAACAATCAACTGTAAAGGACATTTTAGGGACAATTTGGGAAATTTGAATTGGGCAATCTGTTAATATCACATCATTGAGAGTGGTAACGATATTGTGGTTGTTTAGGAGAGAGCCCTTGTTCTTAGAAGAAACATACTGAAATATTTCAGGGTGAAGCATCATATTGTCATCAGCTGATTTTCAAATGGTTTAGAAAATGCTTTGGTAAACAAGATAAAGCGCAAGTGGCAAAAACGTCAAGAACTGATTAATCTAGGCGAAGGATCTGTGGGTATTCATTACACTATTTCAACTTTACTCTGAGTTTGACAATCTTCAAAGTAGAAGATCGGAGTGGAAGATAACTGAAGGGAAACGCCCTGGAAGGAGGCCGCAGGCAGGCTGCCCCCCGCTCACCTCCCTCCGGTGCCTTGGCCTCTCCTGGTGTGCTTTTGCACCTTCTCTGCTTGCAGGCCACTTTCTCTTCTTCCCTCAGGCTTCCTTGTAACCTCTCTGCTTCAGCAAGACTCCCAGCCAACTTAGTCTCCCAGTTGCAAAATTCCTGAAAGAGAAGGGAAGTTGTCTGCCAGTCTGCTGGGGAGCTCAGTCAGCTCCTGGCCACTTAAGCATGTCCCTGAGTGGGGGCTGTGGGCCGGGACAAATGGCAGAGCAGATACCTCTCCCCGACAAGTCTGGTATAATTGGAAGGCATGATCTGCACCCCCGATTTTCTGATTATGTTTGTAATAAGTGTTCATCATAAAGATGTAGATGATGGCAAGTATTTGGGAGGCAGTGATACAGAGGCTGGGCTGAGTTCAAATCACAACTGGCATTTACTGTGTGTCCTTAAATACATGACACCAGCACTCTTGGCCTCAGTGTACTCACTGATAGAGTTAATAATAGTACCAGCTTCATATGGGGGTTGGGAGAATGAAATGAAATGAAATAATACATATACAGCACTTGTTATGATTTAAGCACTTAAAAAATGTTCACCACTATTATTATTCCTAAAAGCATAAAAGAAACTTAAGGTAACCTCACATTCTAGTATATTTCCTTCCTGTCTGTTTTTGCCTCTAATATTAGGATTGTACAATGTAGACTTTAAAAAATATATAGTTTCTAGATTCACAAAAGGTCCTGAAGACATATATATATATAGAGAGAGAGAGAGAGAGAGAGACAGAGAGAGTGAGTGAGTGAGTTTGGCTGGGTGCAGTGGTTCACGGTTATAATCCCAGCACTTTGGGAGGCTGAGGAAGGAGGATCGCCTGAGCCCAGGCGCCCAATGTTGCAGTGAGCACTGCACTCCAGTATGGGCAACAGAGTGAGACCCTATCTCTAAAAAATAATACTAATAAAATTTTAAAAAATATATAGTTTTGTTTTCTACCCAATTAACATTGTATCTTGTTTTCTCATATCATTATGCTTCTTTGAAGCATGAACCTAGAGAGCAAGGTATTCCATGAGATGGACATTCTGCTGTCTTTCCTTTACAGCTTCAGAAGAGGCGCTCCCCCGAGACACGAGGGCCGTGCTCCCCCCAGGGGAAGGGATGGTTTTCCTGGTCCCGAAGACTTTGGTCCAGAGGAGAATTTTGATGCTTCTGATGAAGCCGCCCGAGGACGAGATCTCAGAGGTCGAGGGCGGGGTACCCCACGAGGTGAGCAAGCGCTGAGGACGCCTGGCCTGGAAGGACAAGGTGGCAGAGTTAGGTGGTTGTGACACAGCTGAAACAGTCTGAGCACACTGCTGTTTGCTTCATTGTGTAGGAGGAAGGAAGGGTTTACTCCCCACTCCTGACGAGTTCCCTCGCTTTGAAGGAGGGCGGAAGCCAGACTCCTGGGATGGCAACAGAGAGCCAGGTAAGGAAGGAGAACTGCTCGCCGGGCGGCTCGTGGTGGCTCTAGACCAGCAGCTCGAAAAGCAGGGTCTGAGGCCCTCGCAGGGGTCCACGAGGGAGCTACAGCGTTCTGTGTCAGTAGACTGAATGCAGAAGCAGATGGAAGAATCCAGCTTTCTTCTATTAAGTCAGGCATTAAAGGGATTTATCTAAATATAAAACAATACCACTTCTTTTACTAAATATTTTTTGTTTTTGAAAAATAAAGTTAAATGAATTAAAATTTTCTCAGTTATAATTGCTAATATGGTAAATATTAGTAGATATAATACTCATCGATGAAATCTCTTTGGGGGTCCTCAATAATTTTTAAGAATGTAGAGATGTGGTCATACTAAAACATCTGAGAACCATGTCTCTGGACCCTACCTGCCTCCTCTTACTTTGGGGTATGCTGGTTTCTAATCGTGGCCTCTCTGTGTCCACGGTGACTGACACCTGGCCTCTCATGGGTACTCAGCAGTATCATTTCCCTCTGCTTTTGGTCATGCCGTTCTTTACTGTGAGGAGACTCTGCTGCTTATTTCAGGGCCAGGTCATGAACATTTCCGTGATGCTCCCCGCCCTGATCATCCCCCTCACGACGGGCATTCCCCTGCAAGCAGAGAGCGCTCCTCTTCTCTGCAAGGCATGGACATGGCATCCCTACCGCCTCGAAAGCGCCCTTGGCATGACGGGCCAGGTACTTCTGAGCACAGAGAAATGGAGGCCCCGGGGGGCCCTTCTGAGGACCGCGGAGGCAAAGGTAAGAGGGCAGTGGTTACAGCACCAGGAGCTGCAGGGGCCAAGTGAGTCCTCGCCTGTGCCTGTAGCACATATCCCTGGGGCCTAAGCTATGCAGAACCACATGCTCCCAAATGTGTGAGTGCTGGTTGGAGCTGTCACCCAGGGACTGCAAGCTCAGCCCTGCACATGACCCCAGTTGTTCTAGGAATCCCTGCCCATTCAAGGTTCCACTCCAGCCCTCTGCCAGTGTGCCCCAGCACTCTTTCTGCTGGGCTTCCTTTCTGGAGACCCCTGCTCTAACTGATGGCTGCTCAGCGCCTGCGAGGGTGTCCTTGGTGGGAGGGGAAGAGTTGTCCTCTTCTTGGTTCTGTGGTGCTATTCTTAGCCTGAGCCCAGAGGAACACTGCTTGTGCCCAAAGTCACAAAGACTCTGGGGAACATGGTCTGTAGGGGTGTTTCCAGGGAGTAGCTTATCTCTACAACCTGAGACTCTGGATCTTGATTTTACAGGCAGCACTTTTAGCCTGGAGCGCTAGCCACCGCAGCTAACTACAGCTCTGCTCATGTGTGTGGCGCGGCTTGGAGGCTGCTGGAGAGACTATTGCCCGTGTGCCCCAGCTTGTGCTCCGCTCCCCAAGTCGACCTGCTTTGCGTTTACAGTCCTTCCATTGCAAAGTTCTGCCTTTTGTTCTTGATAGTTTGATTTTTCTCAGAGCAAAACACTCAGAAATTACCTCAGGTATCTCCAATAGGTCTCCCTGCCCCAAAACACATTTTATTACTAGTTGGTGTGCTATAATTGTGGGCGACTTTCATGGGCACTCGGGACATGTGGTAGGTCCCCTGGCCAAGGCCCGTGGCTAGTGTGGAAGAGATGTGGTAGCTGTCAACTTCTCTGCCCAGGCACCCTCAGGAGGGCCTAAGTGGCACTTCATAAGAAAAGAAGCCAAGATTGTTCCTTTGACTAACTCTCGTAGCTTTTTCATCTCTGCTAGATTCAAATTGCATTAAAAAACTTAAGACAGGCCAGGCGCGGTGGCTCACGCTTGTAATCCTAGCTCTCTGGGAGTCCGAGGCGGGCGGATTGTTTGAGCTCAGGAGTTCGAAACCAGGCTGAGCAAGAGCGAGACCCCGTCTCTACTAAAAATAGAAAGAAATTAATTGGACAACTAAAAATATATAGAAAACATTAGCTGGGCATGGTGGCACATGCCTGTAGTCCCAGCTACTCGGGAGGCTGAGGCAGGAGGATCGCTTGCGCCCAGGAGTTTGAGGTTGCTGTGAGCTAGGATGACGCCACGGCACTCTAGCCCAGGCAACACAGTGAGACTCTGTCTCAAAAAAAAAAAAAAAAAAAAAACTTAACACAAAATAAAGTTGGTAAGTCTTCTGAGAGCGCATATGAGAGATAGGACCAAATCCTATCTATTTCATGAGAAAATTTTAAAAGAAGGAATTTTAATAATACCTTAATTTTAATGCACATTTGTATGTGCAAGTCTGAAACAAGTTAAGCTGTGCCTGGGAGAAATGATCTGAAAGCCAGTGTTTTATGTGCGTTTATTTTTCGAGAAGTATTGTATTTCACTAACTTTGTAAAAGGAAGCCAAAAGTGCCATATGTCACAGAACAATCACAGTAAACACTTATCCTAGTTGGAGCACTTGTCATTAACAGCAGCACTTACTTCCAAAGTCAACTCAGTGCTTTTCAAACCGTGCCTCAGAATACCCTGTTGGCATAGGAGGGTGAAGATATGCCTTCTTATGGTCTGGGCACACGGCCCAGTGTGGTGCAGGTCTCCCTGACAGTGCTCCATGCTTACCTCTTGGCTTCCTGCTATCTGTCACACAGCCCTGGGGGACATGGACTTCTTGACCCTGGTGATTAGAAAGAGGCAAAGGTTCACCTTTTAGTGTTCTGAATGCCATTGCCAGTCTTCCCAGAAGATTCCAGAAGTGGTCTGCTGTCATCAGATAGTAAAAGTTTATACTAGGAGTTATTGGCAAACAATTGCTAATACAAAAAGTCACAAGTGAAATCTGTGTTTCATTTCAGGCCGGGGGGGCCCAGGACCTTCCCAGAGAGTGCCAAAATCGGGACGTTCCAGCTCCTTGGATGGAGATCACCATGATGGATACCACAGAGATGAACCTTTTGGGGGCCCCCCAGGGAGTGGCACCCCTTCTCGAGGGGGCCGGAGTGGCAGTAACTGGGGTAGAGGGAGTAACATGAACTCTGGCCCACCAAGGCGAGGTGCGTCGAGGGTGGGTGGAAGGGGTCGGTAGAAGTTGGGGTTGAGCACATCGAGGCCACTCTGGACAGTATTTAAGAACTTCTTGCGGACTTAACCAAGCGAAACAAAAGGAAGCCTGCACCACTGTAGCCCTGAGCTCCTTTCTGGGGCAGCTGACTCCCAGGAACCCCTAATGAGGTCTTCAAGATGAAGAGACTGCTGCTGGCTACCCAGAGTAGCTGGTCTCATGTCCTGTCCACCCTCATTGCTCTAAATCCCATGTTGTTTTGTGAAGATAAAAGCTGGAATCTCTTTTTTTTTTTTTTTTGGGTCATGAGACATGGAGCACCTCCACAAATTTAAGTTCATGTCCAATTGGAAATTTGTTTCTATGTGTACAGTTTGTCAGAGAAAAAACATTAAGTTGTTTTTGTATGAATACAGAATGTGATTTAAGCAAGAATTAACAGAAAACAACCAGTTGTGGCGTGCTTGCCTTAAGGGAACCGTTGGTTTCCAATGCATCTCATCTGCTGAGGGTATACAGTCGTTGCTGTATTTATACACATACTTGATGTGAGCGCCCAGGCCATCTAATTAACTTCACCTGGGAACTTGTTTGTTGACAAATTCTCGTCTAGCCATCCTGTCACACTATTTTTGTTATAGTGAGGAATGCTTGAAAACTTAATGCAGTTTGAAGTAGGTTCAAAGCCTTAGTCAGTCACGCGCTAGCAGATGGAAAAGTATACCCTGAAGAAAAACTTAAAACTTCTGGCTGTCCCACTAGGGCTCTCCCTTCTTTGCATCTCCTAAATAATGACACTTTAGATTTACATTGTCTTGTTCTGTGAGGAGAGGAACTTGACGTAAGCCAGGCTAACTACACATACCCTTCTGATAACTTTAAATCATTTCACACATTACGTTGAAAAGGAATGGACCAAAATCTCTCCTGAAAGTTTTGCAAAACTTAAATCTCTTCTCCTTCTACACTAGCTATGTGGAAATACCATTGTTTAAGGCAGAGGACAGTTCTAACTCATAGTAAGCCAGAAAGATCTTGTTCATGGCAAATTCTTGTTTTAAATAAATGTAACATTTGGTTCAGTTTGGATTGGAAGCCAAAAATTCAGTTTTGAGATATGCCATGATACTGTCTATATACGAATATTAAAAAAACTTTATTATTAAAAGGACATTCCTATGGCCACTCTAACATTTCATTACATTGCCAGCTTCTGTTTGGCATCAGAATCAAGTTTACTTGACATATTTAGCGGTGCTGGAAGTCTCAGTGGTTGTTTGTTTGGAAAAGGGACACTGACAGTTTGATAGTGTATAACAGTCTCCTAGCTGGTTCTCTAGGAATGTAAAACAATGGTAAAAGTTGTTTTTCTGAAGTGAGAAAGTGCTGACCACACACACTCACCTAGAGACTCCAAGTGAGTAATTTTTTTTACTTTGAAATTAAAAACGTTTTATCAACACCCCACCATAAACACACTACTAGGAGGCTCAAGATTGCTTTAGGTTTGTGGATATTCTTTCCTTACCCTCCACTGGTATAACTTAAAAAGAGAGAAACTATAATCATGTTCCAAGGAACTAAAAAGGGATCCAGAGACCAAACCCGTATCAAGATTAGGCTTCTTTTTCTGAGATTCAGGTGGAAAGAATTTTATTAACACTTTAGGCTTTAACTTTAATAACACAGTACCTCAGTAAGCATATTACTAGATCACATTTTGAGAATTCATTTAGAGAAAACAGAAGTCTCTACATTATGCATTTATTAAATACTCAGGATATATATAACATTTTAAAACATAACTGCCAAAATACATACTAGATATGCTTTGAATTTTATAATAATTTTCAAACAATTTTGAATTGTTTGAATTCTTGAGAAACATTGGAAGCATTTTTTTTTTAAGAGATGGGGTCTGGCTATGTTGTCCAGGCTGGAATGAAGTGGCAACTCACAGGTGTGATTCCACTAATGATCAGCACAGGAGTTTTGACCAGCTCCATTTCCAACCTGGGTTGGTTCACACCCCCTTAAGCAACCTGCTAGTCCCCTGCTCCTGAAAGCTCACCATATTGATGCCAAACTTAGTGAGGACACTGGGTCAGCACAGTGCACTACGACCCAGGACTTCTGGGCTAAGTGATCCCCACCCCCACCTCCAGTAACTGGGACTGTAAGTGCATGCCACCCCAACCAGCTGACGCAGAAATTTTAAAATTTTACTTAAGAAATAGAATAGCATGAACATAAAAATGTATTAAACATTATAGAATTTTCAGCCACGCAAATCCTAGAGAAATTTAGAACTAGAACAAATTTAACTAGGGGACTAGAAAGAGCAACTAATGGCACAAGTCTTTCCAATTAAAAAAATAAATCCCTGAAAACTCTGCATTTGCTCTCGTAAGCACCCTCTTGAGGTAGGTAACTTTATTTAATGACAGGGAAATAAGGCAGTATTCTTAGCAAATACTAAGCCTAGAGTGTGGATGTTGGCCACTTCAGTGTCATTTCTTGGGGCAGGACTTAGGGCACTGACGTAGGAACACAAAGTTTGGGGGCTGGAGGAAGAAACAGTGCTCTGTTGCTGCATGACATACTGTATTAAGGCAACACTGGAATCCAGCTCTGGAAAACATTATTTTCAAACTGTGCAAGCCAATGCACAGAAGTGGTTCTCAACCTTGGCTGGACATGGAATCATCTGGGGAGCTTTAAAAAAAATGTTGATGCCTGGGTCCTACCTCCCAGAGATTCAGACTAATTGAGCTGAGTGGGGCTCTTCAAGTAATTCTGATGTGCAACCAACCATGAGAATCCTTGGCACAGAATTTTTAAATTGTAAATATTTTACTTCTTGGTTTATAGCTATTGACAAAATATGTAGTTTTTTGGAACTCATCAGAATATTGGGCCCATACTTTCTGGCAATAAATTAAGGTGGGTAAAAGCGCTGAACCTAAAATGAAGGAAATTTAGCAATTAAATATGAAAAAGCATCTAAAGCACCTTAAGATTTGTCTGAAAATTGTAATATACAGTTTAAAAAGCAAACCATAAAATTAGGAGTGATAATCAGAGCTCACAGAAAATTTATGTTCACCACCAAATATGGGAATTCTAGGTGTAGAATGATCTTCCTATGTGCCAGGATTCCAAGCCCAGTTCTGCAGAGAGACCTCTACTACCTTTACTGGCACCTTACTGGATACCATTTTCTTGAGGGCAGAAAATTTCTTTCGGTCCATTGCTTTCGTGTCTAATAAAGAACTAATTTCCTCTCATGTTATAAAGCACCATATTTGCAGTTTCTCTGAAGAAAATAACCGAGATTAACCGTTTTAACTAAGTACTTTAAAAAATCCAATGGCTAAATTCAATGTTTAATCTGATATCCTTCTAGATTCATACTGAAGAGAATAATTTCCAAGTCTTACCTACAGCCAAACAAAACCGAAAGTTATTGTAACTAAACATCGACCACTGGATTTTTTAAATGACAAGAAGATAAAAGATAAAACTGAGAAAAATCACAAAAGCAGCTAATTCAAAGAAGAGCTATTTTTTCTTTCTCAGCTCAAGTCTAAGACCAAACAATGCTAAAGCAACCTCAATTGCCGTGTCACAGCACACCATCGCCAATTCAGTGACAAAATCTCTTTTCCGAGCCGAGTACAGCACAAAACGCTGAAATCTAGGAGCTTCTGAAACTGTTCGTACGCAGCAGCAGGCGCTCAAAGTCCACAGAGTGGCCTGCACAGTCAAGGGAGGGCCTTCGCCCCGCGCCCTCCGGGTGTCTGCGGGCCGTGTCGCGGCGGGCGGTCTCGGAACCGGCTGGCCCAGTCCTTGGCTCGGCTGGCTGGTCTCCGACGGTGCTGGCCGGCGCTGGCTCCTCGTCCTTCTCGACGACGCGGGCTCTCACACGGGCAGAGCCTTCGCGAGGCCGGCGCCGCGGCCCAGGCGGCCGATCGCGAGCCGCAGCGCGGTGCCGCCGCCCCAGGGCAGCAGGCTGAACAGCGCGGCCAGCAGCGCGGCCACCTGCGCACAGGCGCCCAGCACCGTGAGGAGCGTGCTGCGCAGACTCAGCGCCGCGTACAGCGTGGCGCACAGCGCGGCCGCGTAGAGCAACGCGGGTCGCGACGCCGCCTCCTCGCCGCGCAGCAGGCGTCCGCACGCCGCCCCGCCCCGCAGCAGCGCGACGCCCGCCAGCGCCAGCGCCGAGCCCAGCGACCAGAGCAGCGCGAACTTGCGCGCGCGCAGCAGCAGCACAGGAGCGTAGAGCGCGGCCAGGCCGAAGCAGAGCGCTGCCAGCAGCAGGCACCCGCCGCCCGCCGCCAGCCGCTGCCCGCGCGTCACCCTTGGCACGCACGCCGGGCCCGCCGCCGCCGGCTCCGCGGGGCTCTGCGCCCAGGTCCAGCGCAGGCCCGTGCGGCCCAGCCACGCCCCCGCCGGCCCGTCCCCGGCCGCGGACTCCTCCGCTTCCTCCGCGGCGAGCAGCGGCTCCGCGGCCGCCGGCCCGGCCGCTTTACCCTGCGCTAGGTACTCCTGTAGCTGGCGGTGGAGGTCCGCCATCTCGGACAGGGCGACGGGGGCGCAAGGCTGCCGTCCACTTCCGGCTCTGCTCGACCCTCGGGCGGCGGTTGGTCGGTCGCGGCGGAAGAGGCGGTGCCGGCGACCTGCGCGTAAGTGCTCGGGCAGCGCCTGGGCGGACCTCAGTGGTGTTCCTACGCGGCGGGGATGGAGGCCCTGCCGTGAGGTCTCTCCGCAGTCACCCTCCCAGCGCCTCACGCTGTTCTTTGTTCGGAGCAGGCGCCCTACGGCCAGGATAATTCCTGTCAGCATTAAAAGCTGGAGGGGGAAGAGTGGCCGTGACTGTGAAAGGTCACTGAAGGGACCCTTTGCTGGTGCAAATGTTGAGGGTCCTTACTGTCGGTGTCTACCACAGTTTGTAAGGTGCAGGAATCAGGGTAAAGGGTACACAGGCTCTACCGTTCCTTACACCTGCATGCAAATCTACAATTATTTCAAAATTTAATTTTTTATTAATAAAACGTTCAGAGCTGCAGGACTTGGGTGGTTTCTTTGGGTAGGTTGCTTTCTGACTTGATACCGTACTTGAAAATAAGTGACCATCCTGGTCACTTGTCGTGGAGTTGATAGAGGAAGGGTTAACCCCCACTGACATCAACCTACTTCTTTCTTCTCTTCCTTGTTTTCGCCAGAGGCTTGACAATATCCTTGACTCTTTCATGCTCCACGTGCAAGAATTGGTGGTGGTGCTCCTGGTTGTGTGTCTGGTTCGCCTTTCCAGACATCTCTGGGCCCAGGTCTCCTGACTCATCATCAGATCTCTGATAAGTTTGTCCGTATTCCAGTCAGTCCTGATCTATTCCCAGGTGACTCCCACACGCCCTCCTCTCTTAGAGCCTCCTGGAGAGTGTCTGCCTGTGGTTCCTCTCAGGTCACACTCCTCCAGACCTCCCAGGGCTTGTCCCTTCAGCTTCCTGCTGCTGCTAGTCAGTTAGGTGCACTTTATCTGCGTTCTCACTTTCATGGTTGTCAGTTCATTTGTTAAGGCTGTGCCAGGTGCTCCTTAAGGACAGGGTCTCTTCTCTTTGCCTACGATCTGACAAGCCTGCTGCAAAGATAGAATAATAGGCCTATGTTGACTGAATGGGAACAGCTGTCAATTTCAGTGCTGTAAAGGTGCCGGAAAGCCTTTGTAGTAATAGATGCTTTCCAAAGCCGTTGACTGAAAACCCCAGCCTGTTTTGCTAGACGTTAAAAATGGCTATGGTGAATTTAAGATGTGATGGCATGGAGGTCTTTTGTGTATTTTGAAGTGCAATACGGATAAATAACACAGCAGTTTACTAGTGTACAGATCTTTGGCTTCTTTGCCCCAGAAGACTGTGCCGTCCCTGCTCTCCCTGTTTTGGGGGATGTGGGAGGCTGTACTGACTGCTGTAGGCTGTTTCCGGACTCTTCTGTCCCTTGGCTTCTAGCTAGGTTTGGTCAATAGGAGGCCCTGGTGGGAGAAGCCAGGTATTTTCCCTGTCGGCCTCCATAGCTCCCCTCACCACCTTGGCTTCCCCTGGGCGACCCCAGCCGATGGACTGGTAACAGTCCTCTGTCCTCTGCTCTAGGCACATGTGTTAATGACTTTCTGCTGTGTGGCTTTTCAGCCTTTACCTCACCTGTATACCCAATTTCCCTCATTGAATTTCCTTTCAGTGCTTTCCGTTTTCCTGACAAACACAATTCTTTTTCAAAATACATTCTGATTTGTTAACCTCACTTGATTGTCATAGTGACCATCCTGATCACTTACCATGGGCTAAACGATTCGGATGACTACTATCAAAAAAACAAAAGAAAACAGAAAATAACAAGTGCTGGCCAGGATGTGGAGAAATTGGAACCCTTGTACATGTACACTGTTGTTGGGAATGTACAATGGTGCAGCCACTGTGGAAAACATGGCGGTTCCTCAAAAAATGAAAAGTAGGATTACCATCCAGCAATTCCACCCTGGGTGTATATTGAAATGAATTGAAAGCAGGGTCTCAAGATACTTCTACGTGCATGTTCATGGCAGCATTATTCACAATTACCAGAAGGTGGAAGTAACCCAAGTATCCAGCAATAGATAAATAAACCAATGTTACCTAGACATACAATGGAATACTAGCCTTAAAAAGGAAGAGAATTTTGACATCCTACAAGATGAAGCATAATTTTGGCATCATGCTAAGTGAAATAAGCCAGTGACAAAAAAGACAAATACTGTGTGATTCCGTTTATATGAGACACCAGTCAAACACACAGACAGAAGGCAGAATGGGTACGTAAGTGATGTTACCCGATGTTTATGCAGCTGAGATGGAAAAGGCAGGGATTGTCCTGCTCATTTTATAGGTGAGAAAAACCAAAATGCTAAGAAGTTAAGTAACCGGCCCAAGGTCGCCAAGAAAATCGGCAATAGGGCAGGGTTAGAGGGCACGGTTTCTGGTTTCTGACCTCGTGAGCTTCCCACTTGGGGAAAGGCCTTTGGGGACAGCGCTGTAGGAGGCGCGGCTGCAGCGCTGACGAAGGTCATAACAAAACCCTCCCTTGAGGTCGCCTCTAGCACTGCAGCACAATTCATTCTAAGTCTCCACTTTCCTCCCGTTCTCCCTTGAAGCTTGTCAACCAGGCCTTCATTTCCCTGTGCCAGCAAAATGTTGGTGACAGAGTCACCAAATGCGTATGTGTTGCTGAGTCCAGCAAGCTTCAGTCCTCAGCCTCCTGAAGCTCAGCGCAGCTCCGCACGGTCGCTGTGCTTAAAACCAGCACGGCTGGCGCAGCGCTGAGGGCTTCCTTGTTGGCTCTTCCTCCTCCTGTGCCCGGAGCCTTGTCGGTCCTCGCAGCGCCTCCCTCACTCCTCCCCCGGCAGCTGACAGGGCCCTGGACCCAAAGGCTCCGTTCCGATTTCGCCCCGCGGCCCCGCACATCTGCAGCCACCCCTTTCCTTCCTCACCTCGGTAAATCACACCCGCTCCTGCTTGGGGAGAGATCCCAAACCAGACGCTTCCTCCACCGCTAGCCCCGCGTCCCCTGCTTTGGCCTGTGCCTTCCTCACAGCTGTTCCCACGTCACCTGGGGAACTTGTCCATGCAAGTCAGGTCGTGTGCTCCCTCCGCTGCCCTGCCTCCCACGCAGAAGCCGCCCCAGGACCGCTGCCACCTCCCCCGTGTCACCTTCCTGCAGTATGGGCAGCACGCGGTGGCGTGGCTGTCTCTGGATCTGCCAAACATGTTCCCACTTCCGTGCCTTTGTCCGTTCTCCTCCAGATATGTCCACAGCTCCTCCAGTGCCCGCATCCTCCCTCGCGCGTGGGGGGATCTCAGCACAGCGCGGGCGGATCCCGGCTCCCACCTCCGGCAGGGCGGGGGCCAGAGCAGGCCTTTCGGCGGCTTGACCTAGCGAACCAGCGCCCTGTTCACCACGTCCTCTCCCCACTCCGGGGAGACCTGACTTCGCCCCAGAGCCCAGCAAGTGTGGGCACGCTGCTCTTGAGAGGTTTTCACGGTGGCCTCCCCCTTCGCTGTCTGCCCCGCGCCGCTGGGCTCTCTCTCCCCTGGCCAGCCTGGACTTGAACTACCCGGTTGTCTCCTCCTCCAGCATGACGGGTCTGCTGGCACCCACCGCGTCTTTATACAGCCGAAATCTGGTCACGGCCTCCTCTGCCTAGCATTCTTCAGTGGCTTCCTGCTCCTAAAGATCCGATTCCAGATGCCCTCCCACCACGCTGGCATCCTAGGTTCCCCTTGGGCTCCTGCGGCTTTCACCGCCACTCTCTGGGCTCCCTCTGGGCCCAGCAGCCCAGACCCCTCTTCTGTGGCCGACCCCCATCCACCCCCGCAGCCGCCGCCTGGCATGCGCAGCCTCGGTGCAGTCCCTCGTGCACCGACTGGTGACATTGCCAGTGCCTTGGGGAGTTTCCTCTTTTATTTTTTAAAAAAACACCTACTGCCAGCATGTTCGTGACCTTAAGTCTCACTTCTCTGCACCCTGCTTCCCAGCCCATTGCCGTCTTGGGTGCCTTGGCCTTTCTGGCAACCTTGAGTCGGTCAAGCCCAGGCAAGTGGACGGGCTTAGCCCTGGGCACTGGGTGGCTGGCTGCCCCCACCGCTCAGACCCTGTGCAGGATGAGGCCTGGCCCTGGCGACCTTGCGCAGGCGGAGTGGCGAAGGACTCGCCAGTGAAATGGTCCTCCCTCCACCCCGGGGCAGCGGAGCCTCCAGGTGGATGCCGCCCACAGAACTTCTGCCCCGATGGGCGGCTGCAGGCCAGCCCTGGCCAACTCGGTAGCCGCGAGCCACATGTGGCCTTGAGCACCTGTGGCCTTGAGCACCTGAGAGGTGGCCAGTGCAACTGGGGAATTGAATTTTTAATTTTAGTTAATTCATTATTTATACTGAATTATATTTAAAACATTATTATGATGCACACATGTTATATATAATGTATATAATATAACCTTATAATTTTTATAAAATTATACTTATAAAGACCATGTGTGGCTGGTGGCTACCGTATGGCCAGGACAGCTCTGGAGTGTGTAGGAAATACAGGGAACATTTTGGATTGTCACCATACCCAGGGGGTGCTCCTGGCGTTTGGTGAGTGGGTGGCACAGTCTGGTGCAGTGCCGGGACTGGTGCTGGTGACACGTGCGCCAGGGCTGGGGATGGCTTGTTCCCGAGAAGGATCCAGGGACGCGGGGTGATCAGCGGCTCTGTGAGCACTCCTCCGGGTTGTCTCCTGAGGCTTCCTGGGGAAACTGAGGAAATAGACTGCCTCCCACAGGAGTGTCACTAACTGACAGCCTGTCCCCGGGTTTCTCGCTGCTCCATGAGCTTTCAGGGTGGCGGCCTTGCCGAACTGGGACGTCCCCTCCCACAGTCTAGGCATGCCCTTGGGCACCCTTGGCTGCCAAGCCTAGGCACCGCTAGCAGCCGACCTCTGCCTCTGCCGTGAAGACCCACCTCCCTCGGGGGACTGGGAGCGAGGAGTCCTGCGCCCACCTGTTGGCTGCTCCCGCAGGTCTGTCCCTTGCGGCTTCCTCCGGCTGCGGCCCTGCGAGTTGTGTGTGTGTGTGTGTGTGTGTGTGTGTGTGTGTGTGTGTGTGTCAGCGCCCGCGTGTGCGCCCTCCTCTGCCTGCGTGTTCCCTGGGGGTCCTGAGCCATGGGAGGTGGGTGGGACCAGGCCCAGCCACCCTGGAGGCCATGATTTCTTCCTGCCTGACCCCTCCAGAATTAAAAACTCTAGAGTGTTCTTATTTTCGTGGCATTATAAGTTATTGTCATAAATTCAATAAGATTCTGTCCTTCTTTGTTAATGGGAAATAATTGGAAATATTGGTTATGCAACCAAGGCCTTGCCTGGGATGTCATATTTGAGAATGATGCTCATTTAATCAGATACATCAGACACTTTTAAGGAGTTCCAGTTGACTTTATGGGGTCGATGCTTACAAAGCCCGCTTGGGAGAACCAGCCTGGTGTCTGGTCTACAGCATTCCCAGAATGACCCCGAGTAAGGAAGGTCACTTCCTGGAAGGCCCAGGACACTTAGGACATTTAGGGAACCTGCAGAAGAGAGAAATTTGCCCAAATCTGTAGGGTGCTGCAGGTGAGATCTGGTGGGAAGTTCTTAGCTTGGCTTCCTGGCCTCAGGAGGTTTTACAAAAGTCCAATCTGACATTCCTCATGACAACTTCCAGCAAAGCAAACTTAGGAGGCCTATGGCAAAGGACCATTCTTGCTGAACCTGTGGAAATGACTGGGTCAAATCTAATTAGACCAGGGGTGTGTGTGTGTGTGTGTGTGGGGTCAAGAATAACCTTTTTTTGAATTATTTTTTTTTTTTTATCAAAATGGGGGAAAGAAAAGGAATTGTGTTTCGGTGGAAAACTATGCGGGCTTCATGGCCCGTTATTCCAGGTTCCCGGACTGAAGCCCTGTTTACTTCCCTGGGCTATTTTGCACCTCTTGTAAATTGAAGGTAACTGACGAATACGCAAACTGTGTCTTGTTTGGTAGACACTTAACTGACTCCCACACCCCCAAGTGGAAGAACAGGCTTCGGCACCTGCCTGCAGACGGTGCTGGACCCTGCCACCTTGCCCATGCTGTCAGTTGCCAAACTTAATTTTCCCAGTTTCCATCAATATTGGTTATAACTGTCTAAACAAACATTTCCGTGCTGCCCGACTTGCCATCACAGGCACCGAGGACAGAAACCTGACAGCCCAGATCTTCCTGGGACTTGAGGTGGTCTTTCCCCACGTGTGGACCAGTCCTGCAAACCGCAGCCCGGGGTTGGCGGTGAAGGACTCGCCGCCGCAGCAGACCCTGCGTGGGCTGGGTTTCTCCCTGGACGAGGGGCAACAGGCTCGGGTCACCCAGGCCCTTATCTGACGTCAACCAGACTGTGCCAACATCATGAAGAACGCTGGCTTCTGCGCTTGGGAGCTTTACGAAGCTCAGTGAGCCGCGCTGTTGCGTCACTGAAAGACTTTCCTCGCTGACCTCTTGGGAGTCACCAGACGAGACACTTTAAAGGTCAGCTCCAAGCTCTTTGCTCTGACACAGGCTTTTATATTAATCTTTCCCTCTTTTCATTTTAGGCAGTTGGTTTTCACTTCCAACAGATGGTTCAGCTCTTTGTACGGGCACAACACCAACGGGAATCCCTGACAGGCAATTTCTGAGACCCTGTGTCACCCAGTCGGGAGGTTTGTGACGGCCTCTGAGTTGTCCGGTGACGACTGATAACCGAGTGGAGCCGCATGTTGGATTGTATTTGAGCCCTGCGCCCCTGGAAAGCAGTCATGCCTGAGAAATTCCCCTCCTTTACGTTCTGGGGTACGGCTGACTGCAAAGGACCACCCCGTGTTTGCACGTGGGACCCACTTCCACCCTGTACCGCGACTCCCTTGTTCACCTGCCTCTGTAAAGACACGGGCCCCTTCCTTTTCTGTGAGACGCCCCTCGTTAATGACCCTTCTCCCTAGTGCAGCAGACTGAATAAAACACCTCTTCAATTGTCCAGTGCGCTCTGTCTTCCATATGTGAGTAATTTAGTTTGTTGTATTTACTGCAATAGAACATTTTCAAATAATATTGTGCCAACTAAGTTGCAATATCACTTTAAGACCAATACTTCAGGGCTCAAAGGAATTGAATGACTTAAATAATTTAAATAATGTAAAAGAGAAACTTTGTTTCTTACCACTTTTAGAATGTTAGTGGGGAAAAAACCCAAACTCTGTAAAATAATTGAAAAGGGTTTATTCTGAGCCACTGTGTGTGACTGAGGCCCGGGAGCGATACCCAAGAAGTCTTGAGCAAGTGGTCCCACCTTGGGTTTCATACATTTTAGGAAGACAAGAATTGAAGGTAAAAATCATAAATCAATACGTGGAAGGTGTACATTGGTTTGGCCGGAAAAGGCAAGACATCTAGTGGGGGGGGGGTGGCAGTTCAGGCTACAGGTAGGTTTAGAGATTCCTTGATTTGTAATTGGTTAGAGAAATGAAGCTTTGTCTAAAGCCTTGGAACGTTTCAACTTAAGATAAGGAAGTCTGTTAATCAGAGGCAAGCCATAATATAGACTCAAGTGATCTGTTAAGCACATTGATGGCCTGCAGGTGATGTAACCTTTGCCCTGCAGGGCCTTAGGTCCTGTTAATAATTTAGTATCTTATTGTCAAAAAGAGTCTGTTTTGTCAGTCATATGACCTCTGTTTCAGCGTTAATGCTGGTCAACTGTAGCATCCGAACTCCAAAAGGAAGGAGGTATAATGAGGTGTGTCTGACCTCCCCTTCGTGGCCAGGAACTCAGTTTTAAGGTTTCTCTGGGGTTCCCTTGGCCAAGAGGGGGTCGTTCAGTCGGCAGGGGATGCTTAGTATTTTATTTTTGGTTTATGAGGATTTTTTTTTTTTTTTTTGAGACAGAGTCTCACTCTGTTGCCCAGGCTAGAGTGCCGTGGCGTCATCATAGCTCACAGCAACCTCAAACTCCTGGGCTCAAGCGATCCTCCTCCCTCAGCCTCCCAGGTAGCTGGGACTACAGGCATGCGCCACCGTGCCTGGCTAATATTTTCTATTTTTAGTTGTTTGGCCAATTTCTTTCTATTTTTGGTAGAGACGGGGTCTCACTCTTGCTCAGGCTGGTCTCGAACTCCTGAGCTCAAGCAATCCTCCTACCTTGACCTCCCAGAGTGCTAGGATTACAGGCATGAGCCACCGCGCCCGGCCTCCAAGGGCTGGCTATGAAGAAGCTGCCAGGGCATCTTACAGTGTGCGTCGCAGGCAGCACTGGCTGGAGAAGCGCATATGGCAGCCGAGAGCCCAGCAGAGCCTCGCATGTTCGATGTTGCTGGAGGAAAAGTCAGTAAAAGAAATATCAGCAGTGAACCTGCTTCCAGAACGGCAGTGTGAGGGGCGTGTTAGATCCTTTCCCTGACAAAACAAACATTTCACGGGAGAAAATTATTAAAAACAATAAAGTCTCCGAAATTGCCCTAAGGGCACACAGCAAGTGGAGAAACACTCACTCAAAAAAATCTCTTAAATCTCAGTAAGAAATATGTGGAATCTGAGCCACGACCACTCCCTCCCCCGTCAGCTCCATCTCGCTGAAGCTATCCGGGCGCTCTCCTTGCTGCAAGATGAGGAGGGCTCCCCCAGCCCCCAGCCTCCAGCTACAGGGCAGAAGCTCTGCTCCAGGTCAGCAGGCTGAGAATACTGAGACCTCAATCTCTACGCACTCCCACCCCAGCTTGCTCTTAGGGGAAGCTCCCACACCATGAGGACCAAACCAAGAAGACTGGGAGCACTGTCACTCCAGTGCTCACTTGTACAGCAGACTGTCACTCTGGGAGAAGTGGATTGCTGTTCCTAGCTTGGATCCTGTGCGCAGAGATTCTGCCAGGGGAGGGTCAGGCCATAAGGATGAAGAACTCCCAGCTCTGTCTGAGGGGAATTATTTTATTTGGAACAGAGGGTGGAAAATTCCATGCCTAAGGGTGTTGTTGAAAATAACTGACATTTTTTTTTTTTTTTTTTTTGTTGCCCGGGCTAGAGTGAGTGCCGTGGCGTCACCCTAGCTCACAGCAACCTCAGACTCCTGGGCTCAAGCGATCCTTCTGCCTCAGCCTCCCGAGTAGCTGGGACTACAGGCGTGCACCACCATGCCCGGCTAATTTTTTCTATATATTTTTAGTTGTCTGATTAATTTCTTTCTATTTTTAGTAGAGACGGGGTCTTGCTCTTGCTCAGGCTGGTTTCGAACTCCTGAGCTCAAACAATCCGCCCGCCTCGGCCTCCCAGAGAGCTAGAATAACAGACATTTTGATTGAGAGCAGGTAAGAGGGTGCTTGTACCTCCATGAGGCTAGTAGGAGCAAACAGAATGGCAGAGCGATCAGAAATCTAATAGAGCTGGAGAAAGAGGCGGCCTAGAAAGAGCCCTCCTGGGATCACAGTCAGCCCTGGGGGGCAGAAAGTGTGTGCACAAGCCTCAGGCTTCGCCTAGTTGGGAGCAATCACAGCCAGATGTGGGCAGACTTGGAAACCTGCCCCAGCTGCACAAAGGCTCGTCAACACAGGGCAGAAGCTCCACCGGCACAAGGGGCTCAAGCACAACCTCTGACCAAACGCTGATTGCATGAGAAGCTACTTTGATGCAGGGCGACTCTTAGAAAGCCAGGCTCTAAAAGAAAATCAAGTGTATGGTTTTCCCAGCCAAGCGGTTCTGCTTGGTGCCATCCACGGAGGGCGCGTGCTGGGCCTTTTCCTGTGGCACTTGGCTGCAGAGCTGAGCTGAACAGCTGCTGGCAGCGCGGGGATCCAGCCCGAGGAGTGCGCTGGCCGGTTCGTCTTTGCCTGGGATGCTAAGGCTGCTGTGGCTGGTCGTGTGATGATAAGGAAATGAGTTGCAGAGAAACTGAGTATCCCTTGGAATAGTACCTGTTTGCAAAGAACTACAAAAGGAAAACCAGTTCTTGCAAAGCACTCATTGAATCCTTATATCAGCTTTGAAACTGAAATCTGTCATCCAGGGAACTCTGCGGTGCTTGCTGCTGAACCTGAGCTGCAAGGTGGAACTGATATAACGAAGACTAGCTTTCCAGGTGGTGGCTCAATTCCAGAATTCTTTCACATTGTGAAAAGAAAGTTTACCAACAAAGAATGGGAGACAATCAGAAACTTTATGGACCAATGGACACAGCTGGATACGTTTTGCAGGAGGAATTGGGCACTAAAAGAAAGCTTCGTAACAGCCACCGGTGTGGGACTAGGGTTTGAAATGCAGTGGTTTGAATTTGATATATCTCCATTAAACTTGGGGATAGGCCAAGTTTATGTAGAAGCACGACTGTTCTTGGATGGGGAAGAAGAAAAAGAATGGGCATTCGAGGAAAGCAAAATAGATGAGTACCATTTTGTTGCAGTAGGTCTTTGGAAACCTGATGGATCTAGACATCAGGGGGTTCTGTCTCAAGATGATTCTAACCCAACCCAGAGGCAATTTACTATTCTCATCTTTAGTGATTTCATAGCATCTGCTGTTCTCATGACACCTGAAGATATTTCATTTGGGGACTGTTTTTGCTTCACAGAAACCAGTATGATATGTTATAATGTCATGATGATTTCCTGAGTAACAAAGGGAAGTGAAAATTGTAATCTTCCATAGTCACTAAAAAATAAATAAATCCTTGATAGTATCAAATTTTATTTCACAAAACAGTTTTTTAAAAAGTGACAGTTTTCCCCTTAAAAGCACAGACTTCCAGTTCAAGATTGCTCGCTAGAATACAAGTTTATTCTTCCTCTCCAAAATTCCACTGAATTGCTAGAAACAGAAAGGTTGGCACAATCAATCTTAAGGTGATCCATGCTCACTGTAGGAAAAAATAGAAACTGCAGATATGCAAAGAGGAAACATTAAATCTTATCTTTCAGAGAACTATTCTTTTTTTTTTTTTTTTGAGACGGAGTCTCACTGTGTTGCCCGGGCTAGAGTGCCGTGGCGTCAGCCTAGCTCACAGCAACCTCAGACTCCTGGGCTCAAGCGATCCTCCTGCCTCAGCCTCCCGAGTAGCTGGGACTACAGGCATGTGCCACCATGCCTGGCTAATTTTTTCTGTATATATTTTTAGCTGTCCAATTAATTTCTTTCTATTTTTGGTAGAGACAGGGTCTCACTCTTGCTCAGGCAGGTCTCGAACTCCTGAGCTCAAACGATCCGCCCGCCTCGGCCTCCCAGAGTGCTAGGATTACAGGCGTGAGCCACCACGCCCGGCCCAGAGAACTATTCTTAAAACCTAAATATCTTTCCAGACTTTTTTTTTTTTTTGGCAAATGAATCCATATTAACATATTTGGTTTTTATTTTTAAATGGGAACATACTGTTTACACACACACGTACATTTCTTTTAGAAACAGAACAACTTTGAGTGGTTCTAAAGTACTCTATTTTATGGATAATATTAGGAGGATGCTTTTGACCAGAGGTAACAATGTCCAAATATAATTGGTGTGAGTAACCAAGGACATTCATCATCTTAAATAACATGACGATAAGAGGTGTCATTAAAGACACTTTCTTTTTAGCTTTGGCCTCAGTTTATTGGTTTTGCCTCAGGCTCACCCCCCTCTCAATCATAGGAGCTGCTGCTGTAGCTTCCAGTTTTCCATCTTTGTAAAACTGTGTCTAAAAGGCAGGAAAGGCCATTTTTCCCCTCCCAAAAGCCCCCGGATTTTCCCTCAGTTTCCATGGACTCAGATCAGGTCGCAGGGAAAGGCAATGTCTGACTTTTTTACCCTCTCTTAGAAGTAGACTCTGTTGAAAAGGAAATAGCTAGGGTTGATTTAGGAGAATGGAATTGAGGGGAGGCCACTGCTTGCCATACAAAGGTGTGCCACAATTTACTCATTTTTTCTATGTTCGCCATTATGATCGTCTGCAGTTTTTTAAGCAGTGGTGCAGTGAATGTCCTTGTACATTTTGAGGTACATGCTTAATTATGTCCTTAAGAAAATTTCCAGAAGTGGAATGACTGGTTCAAAGGGCTTAAACATTTTTAGAGCTTTGATAAGTGTTACCATTTGCTCTCCAAAAATGCTGTCCAAGTTACCCTTCCAGTTAGTACAGCCTCCTACCTACATAGTTCCTGGCCAGTTGTAGGTATTATCTTTTCTTATGTCACTCCATGAATTAGTATTAAACGTGTTTTGAGACAGGATTTGTCTTAAGAGTTTTACAGAGCTTTGCCCTAAAAGAATATGTGAACGTGTTGGTTTGCATTTCGAATGCTGTTACACTCGGAAGGGCGTCTCTGAAAGGCAGTAGCGGCTGTATCCCACGAGGCGCCGCGTTTCCCAGACCTAAAGAATTGGATTTGCTTTGGAAAGCACAAGCGAATCTGTTAAAAACTATAGGCTGAGAGCTGACAATGGAGTGCCCTCCGGAACAAACAGCTTCCCGGAAAGGACAGCTTCACAAAGGGCCAAAAGCAAAGCCTTTGTTTAAACCACTCTAGACTACCTGTCTCCATTCACAATAACCTAATAAACATGGAGCTTACATATCTCTGTTTAACCCCTCTGTTTAAATGATAAATTTACCTTAGAATTTAGAAATTAACCTTTGAAAGACTTTGTAACCGTTTGCTCACATAAATAGAATTAGTTAAACAATCTGTAGAAGCCTTCTGTAAAAGCCTTTTGAAAATCTGTTAACCTGAGAGGTACTACCTGTTGTTATGTAAATTTGTTACCCCTGACAATTGTTCACTATTTCCTATAAGTTACCATGTAAGACCTCATTCGGGGCTTTTTGAGACCAACGGAGAGGTCCGAGCCCCCTGAGCTCCCGCTTTGCCTATAATCTTTATAAACTTATAAAACTATATCTTTGTCTCAGTGTATTCTTTTATTTCTTCCATTTTCCATTTCTCTCTATTATTTTCTTATCCCTTGCAATTCTACCAAAGGGACCCGGTTTTTTGCAGGGAACACTGGCCACGTTCCCCGCATTCTTATATATTTAATCTTTGCCAGTATAACTGAAAAATGGTATGTCATTTTAAAAGTTTGTATTTCTTGAACTCCCGACCTCAAGAATCCTCCCACCTCGGCCTCCCTGAGTGCTAAGATTACAGGCATGAGCCACCATGCCCAGCCATAAAAAATTTGTATTTCATTCCTTACAAACGAGATTGATATGTCCCATCACTGTTGTTATTTGTATTCCTTTTTTATGAGCTACCTGTTCATCATCTTTACTCATGTTTATTTTAATAAGTAGGACTTAATTTAAAGTGGGAACATAATATATAAGATGCCAAGACTATCATGTTGATGACAGACCCTCTTATATGGTTGTAGTGTATGTTTTGGGGAGTTAAAGTCTTGTTACATATCAAGTAAAATAATTTCATTGTTTTTGTTACTAACATTAAAAGTTGTGTGTAAATTGTATAAAATTAGGTACTTTCCTTAGTAAAATAAACTGAAATGCTTTATAATTATTTTATTAAGCATGTCCAGTTATTCTAAGCATAGTAAATATTGCCTTTTAAAAAGATCAAGCAGCATTTATAATAGAGGAAGTATTGTTATCCCTAGCATGAGTGTAATGGTGATAGGAAAAAAGAACCACTTGCGATTATAGTAATTAAAAAATTAACATTTATTAACATTTATTTAAAAAAACTACATAAAATCACATACATTCCTGGGAGTCTGGAAGACTGTGTGCATGCCCAAGACAACATTCTTAGGAGTAATCAGATTGAGGAAATCCAAGCTGTTAGTCTCTGGCTGAATATAAGCCACACACACACACACACACACACACACACACACACACACACAAAGGAAACTCTCTGAACTGTGATAGCAACATCCGAGCCACACACACATTAATGGTAAAGGGTAAAAATGGTAAAGTCATGCCTGAAAATTTTCCCATATTTCATGAAAAACATTAAACATCCAAGAAACAATGAACTTCAAATAGGATAAACACAAAAAGATCCACAGTCAGACATATTATAGTCAAATTTTGAAAGCCAAAGATAAAGAGAAAATCTTAAAAGCAGTGAGAGGAAAACAACTCATCATGTACCAGGAAAGTACAATAAGATTGACAGATGGTGTCTCACCAGAAACAATGGAGGCCAGAAAGCAGTGGTATGACATATCAAAAGTACTTAAAGTAAAAACAAACAATAAAAACCCCATCAACCAAGAATTCTATACCCAGAAAAATTATCTTTCAACAATAATGGTAAAATAAAGACACTCCAAAATAAGAAAAATCTGAGAGAATTTATTTTATTATTATTTTCATTAAAAACAGGGTCTTGCTCTGTTGCCCAGGCTGGAATGCAGTGGTACGAGCAGAGCTCACTGCAGCCTCAAACTCCTGGGCTCAAGCAATCCTCCTGCCTCAGCCTCCTGAGTAGCTGGGACTACAGGTACATGTCACCATGCCCAGCTAAGTTTTAAAATTTTTTGTAGAGATGAGGTCTCACTATGTTGTTCAGGCTGTTCTCAAACTCCTGGCCTTAAACAATCGTCCTGCCTCGGCCGTCCATGGGAGAATTTATTGCTAGCAGGTCTGACAAGAAATACTAAAGAAGTTTCTTCAGCAGAAAGCAAGTGACACCAGAATTTGAATCCACAGGAAAAACAAATGTGTCAGTAAAAGCAGGTAATTACAAAAGATAGTATAATTGCATATTTCTTCTCCTAACTGATTTCCAGAGTAATTATAGCCAGGCACAGTGGCTCATGCCTGTAATCCCAGCACTTTGGCAGGCCGAAGCAGGAGGATCACTTGAGGCCAGGAGTTCAAGACCAGCCTGAGCAACACGGAGAGACCCCATCTCTACAAAAAATTAAAAAATTAGCTGGGCATGGTGGTGAGTGAGATTACAGTAGCCCGTAGTCCCAGCTACTCAGGAGGCTGAGGCAGGAGGATCTCCTGAGCCCAGGCGTATTTTGAGGCATAGTGAGCTGTGATTGTGCCACTGCACTCCAGCCTGGGCGACAGAGTGAGACCTCATCTCTCTCTAAAAAACATAATTACATGAGAAAATATGGAATTTTATTATTAGGCTTTTCACATATAGAAATGTAATATGTGTCAACATTTTGTCAGAATGTTATTTGACAATAATAGCACAAAGGAGGTGGGTGGGAACGAAGCTGTTTTGGAGTGAGGAACGACACCAGACGGGAACTCGCATCCACAAGAAGGAGTGAAGAGAATCAGAAATGCTAAATAAGAAGTTAATATAACAAACTCTATAAATGTATAATTGCTGCACTTTCTTCTCACAGATTCATTAAAACTACATAAGATTACATAAAGCAATAATTATAACAATGTATGGTTGGATTTTTAACATATACTGATTTAATACGTATACAGTAATGGCACAGAGAAGGGGAGGAAACATCTGCAGAGCATCCCACCCACAACTATATATACATTCTTCTCCCGTGCGCATGGAACATTCTCCAGGATAGACCACATGATAGGCCATTAAAACATACCTCAACAAATTTAGGAATATTTAAGTCATATAAAGTAAGTTCTCTAACCACATGGAATGAAATAAAAATCAGTAACAGAAGGAAATTTGGAAAATTTACAAATATGTGGAAATTAAGTAACATACCCCTTAAGAATAAATGCGCCAAAGAATAAATCACAAAAGAAATTAGAAAATACTTTGAGATGAACGAAAATGAAAAAACTACAGACAAAAATTTATGAGATGCAGTTAAAGCAGTGCACACAGGGAAATTCATACCTGTAGATACCAACATTAAAAACAAAAAAAGATGCTTTTGCTGGGGATGTCGTCTAGCGGCACTCAGAATGGCCCAGCATTTGACTTACTGTCTTAGGCTTTCTGACAACACACCTGCTAAAAAAACGAGGCTGTCCTGAGCCCCTGGTAGGAGAATTGCTTACCTTTATACCAAGAAGGGCAAGAAAGCACCAAAATCTGCATGTGGTGTGTGCCAGGCAGATTCTGAGGGGTTCATGCTGTGAAACCTAAAGTTTTTATGAGGTTTTTGTCTAAAACAAACAAACAAACAAAAAAACATGTCAGCAGGGCCTATGGTGGTTCCATGTGTGCTAAATGTGTCCATGACAGGATCCGGCATGCTTTCCTCATCAGAGAAAGTAGGAACATTCCCAGAAATTCTCAACTAATTACTAGCAAACCAATTCCAGCAACAAATACAAAAGATTACTCACCATGGCCAGGCAGGGTTTGTCCCGAGAATGCGAGGTCGGTATAAACGTATCAACATCAATCACCGCAATACACCGCACTGGCGGCACAAAGGACAAAACTCACGTGATCCTTTCCAAAGACATAGGAAAAGCATTTGACAAAATCCAACACCGTTTCTCCACAAAGCAAACAAATAAAAACAAGTATAGAAGAGAACTTCCTCAACATGATAAAGGGAATCTACGAAAAACCCACAACTAAAATTTTATTTAATGGTGAAATACCATATTCAGCCTAAGATCAGGAATGAGACAAGGACGTCTGCTCTTCCCACTTCTATTCAACAGTGTCCTGGGGGCTCCAGCCAGGGAAAATAGGCAAGAAAAAGAAAAGGCTTCAAAGCTGGAAGGAAAGAAGTAAAACTGTCTCCATCTTCAGATGATATGATGTTGTATATAGATCAGTCTAAGGAATTTCTAGGAAACCATTAGAATTAACAAACAAGTTCAGGAGGATTGTAGGATATAAAATCAATATACAAAATTTAATTGTGTTTCTATGTACTAGCAATGAACAATCTGAAAAGGAAATTCAGAAAGCAATTCCATTTACAGTCACATCAAAAAGAAAAAATACTTAAAAATAAATTATCTAAAAAAGTGCAAGACTTATACACTGAAAACCACAAGACCTTGTTCAATGAAATTAAGGAAAATCTGAATGAGTGGAAAGGCGTTCTATGTCAATGGATCAGAAAACTCCTTTATAGTCACACTCGCTCCCCTGTCCCAATCATTCTCAACCCCAGGTGACCACTAATGTGTTTTCATCTCTGGAACGCTGTCATTTTGAGGATACCGCGTGACTGAAATGAGACAGCACGTGACCTTCTGGGCGCGCTCCCTGCACTCAGCGAAGCGCCCTGGAGATAGAGCCCAGTCCTGCGTCTCATCCTGCCTCCCTGCGTTACGTTTAACAGTTTTCAGAATTCCATTTTTATTTATCTGTAGTGTTTATGGGCGTATCTCTCTGTGCTGTTTTCTCGTGGTTGTTCTAAAAAGTCATACATGCAGAACTTGTGCATGGCCTACTGGCGTCAGCATTTTGCCAGTTCAGGCGAAGTGCGGAGACCTCACCTCCTGTCAAGCCCCTGTGTTAGTCGGGGTTCTCCAGAGAAATAGAACTGATAAGGCATGTCAACACATATATTTTTATAATACAGACACAACAAGGAGACTTATTATGAGGACTTGGCTCACGTGATTACGGAGGCCAAGAAGCCCCACGCTCTGTGCTCTGCAGGGGGAGCCCGCGGGGAGCTGGCGTGCAACCCAGTCCAAGTCCGAAGGCCTGGGAGCCAGGAGAGCTGCCGGTGCGGATGCGGTGTGAGGGCGGGAGACGGGGGAGGTGGCAGGGCGCAGGCAGGCGGGACACAGGGGGCGACTTCCTGCTCCGGCTGCCTTTTGTTCTGCCCAGGCACTTGGTGGACCGGAGGAGCCCCACCCACATGCGGGGAGATCTACTTTCCTGAGTCCCCCAGTTCGAATGCTAGTCTCATCTGGAATCGCGGTTGCACACCCCCCCCAGAAACAACGTTTAACCTGGCAGCCTGTGGCCAGGCAAGTTGATGCATAAAATTAATGGTCACAGTTAATCCCTTTCTCTCCCCCACTTATAGCTGTCAGATGTCCCTTTCCTGGCCAGGACAGCTTCCTCGAACACACGTGCTCATCAGCACTTGGCTAAGTGCTTGGGGGAGCCTCTAGAAACCTTTGCCTCTCGTTTCAGGAACCGTCCCGTGGTGTCCAGCTGCCCTGGTCCCCCTGGGCTCAGCGCCGTCACTCAGGGGGTCTGCCTGCTTCCCCCTCCCTGGGCGAAGCACGATCAGAGCCGCAAGCCAGGCCAGTCCCGGGTCCCTGTTTGTTTCCCGTCTCTTATGCATCACGGTCCTCTGCTGCCTGATGTTCAGTACCCTGAACACGATTGCTTGATACGTTTTGTCCAGTTTCTGCTATTCCACCTTGGCTGGGTACAAAAGTCTTAGCAATTATCTTTGTTTTGGAAAATATAGTTAGTTTTTATAAACACATGTCATCGTGTTAGTATGGGACAGTTTTCTTATTGGTTTGTAAATTAACTAAATATTTTTAAATGAATTGTTTTAATTTCTAATATGGCAAATATTGATAGAGGTAGCCCACATAAATAAAAGCTCCTTAGTATCCTCAATATTTTTTTTTTGAGACAGAGTCTCGCTCTGTTGCCCCAGGTAGAGTGCAGTAGCATCATCATAGCTCACTGCAGCCTCCAATTCCTGGGAACAAGGGATCCTCCTGCCCCAGCCTCCTGAGTAGCTTGGACTACAGGCGCTTGCTACCATACCCAGCTAATTTTTCTATTTTTTGTAGAGACAAGGTCTTGCTCTTGCTCAGGCTGGTCTCAAACTCCTGGTCCCAAGCCATCCTCCTACCTCGGCCTCCCAGAGTGCTAGGATTAGAGGAGTGAACCACCTCACCTGGCCCTCGAATACTTTTTAAGAGTATAAAACAGGGGTCCTGAGTCTAAAAAGTTTGGAAGCACCTTTATATATGAGTTTCTTTATCCTTATCCTTATGAGGCTGAGGCAGGTACTGTCGTTATCAACCCTGTTTTACAGACGAGGAGACCGAGGCCCAGAGAAGGCCCAGAGAAGATCATGCAGTTAGTGAGTACGAGACAGTATTTGAACCCACGTAGCCTGACCCCATAGAGTCTGTGTTCCTGAATCTGCCATGCCACACTGCCTCTAACAGCATCGGTTTTTCAGCTTGTCACAACACTTCTGAGCTTCACAGAGTAACCAAGAGATGCAGGCCCAGCCCCTGTTCTCCCGGACCCCTGTACCCTCTTCATGGCCAGTGAATCTTTGGGCTCCAGGTGTCTCCACACTACCACCTTTGGGTGGCCCCAGGGAGAAGATGTGTGGTTGGTCTCTGCTTTGCCCTCACCCTTGGGCCTCACACCAGTAGGCTGCGTCCTGGAGGCCAGACGTGCAGGTGGAATTGCACCTTCTCCTGGGGGTGCCTGTCGGAGGTGCTGGGTCTCCCTGTAGCTGGTCAATCCTTTGCACATGCGTATCAGTGGAACAACATCGGTACCCATCCAAGTCACTGTGCCTTGGGGTTCCCAGACTAACTCTCCTGGGGCATATTTTGGGCGAGCGTACAGCTTTAAAAGTCTGGAATGCAAAAAATGAGTTTGAGTGTGAACTGGCTTTTCAAACAGATTTTGTTTTTTTTTATTTTTTTTTTTGAGACAGACTCTTGCTCTGTTGCTCGGGCTAGAGTGCCATGGTGTCAGCCTAGCTCACAGCAACCTCAAACCCCTGGGTTCAAGCCATCCTTCTGCCTCAGCCTCCTGAGTAGCTGGGACTACAGGCATGCACCGCCATGCCCGGCTAATGTTTTCTATGTATTTTTAGTTGTCCAGATAATTTCTTTTTCTATTTTTTTTTTTTTAGTAGAGATGGGGTCTCGATCTTGCTCAGGCTGGTCTCGAACTCCTGAGCTCAAACGATCCATCCGCCTCAGCCTCCCAGAGTGCTAGGATTACAGGTGTGAGCCACCGCGCCAGGCCACAAGTCCTCATTAAGACAGGCAAGTACTTGTAAATTAATCAAAAGGCTTTTCGTCTCTCTGAAAGACACCGATTCTCAGTTGAAAATAGTGGCTGCTAAATTAGTTTGTGCACACCACATAAATGAACTGGCATGATTGTATTGCTCCTTTGATTGTTTAATGAAGTGAGTGAAGTCACAGTTCCTCATTCAGACGCTGTAACTGAAATATCCTGTGGGTGAACAAAAGGAGAAATTTTTTATTTTTGAGACCGAGTCTCACTCTGTTGCCCGGGCTAGAGTGCCGTGGCGTCAGCCTAGCTCACAGCAACCTCAAACTCCTGGGCTCAAGCAATCCTCCTGCCCCAGCCTCCTGAGTAGCTTGGACTACAGGCATGCGCCACCATGCCCGGCTAATTTTTTCTATTTTTAGTTGTCCGGCTAATTTCTTTCCATTTTTAGGAGAGACGGGGGTCTCACTCTTGCTCAGGCTGGTCTCGAACCCCTGACCTCAAGGCATCCTCCCACCTCGGCCTCCCAGAGTGCTAGGATTACAGGCGTGAGCCACCGCGCCCAGTCACAATGAAGGTTTTGTAGCAGAAGATTATAAAATAGTTTTCATTTAAAATAATACAAATAATCCTGAGGTTTTCCTCTCTTTAGGGAAAACGATACTTAGCAACGAGGCACCTCAGCAGCTGCTCCAGGCTTTTCAGTCGTTAGTCGCAGGTCTCTTTGCCCGGACACCGGGGGCTCCGCGTGGGCGCACGTGCGTGCTGCGAACACAGCGCTCCAGGAAGTGCTCCTTTCGGCAGCTGCCCCTTTGCCGCCCCTCTGAACTGACAGGCCAGCTGTTGCTGCCTTTGTTCCGCGGCCTGGCTCGGGGTCCAGAGCAGCAGCGCGTCCCCAGGGAGGCTGGCCTTTCCTTCCCCAGCTTCCTCGTCCTCTCCTGACCCCAAGGTGCCTCCGGCCTCACCCTCCAGCCCTGGACCTCTGGCTAAGCCCCTGCCCAGGGATAGGCAAGGCTGGAGTGCCGGGTCCCCCACGGTGGCTGGACACTCCGGGCTGCTGCCCGGTTCCTCTCCACGTGGCGGTGCCACGCTGGCCGGGCAGCTGCCGTTTCCCTGAGAAGCTGCCGGCAGCGCACAGGGAAGGAAGCCCCGAGCAGGCAGAGCGGCGTCTCGGCCACCGAGGTAGAACATGGCGATGGCGCGGGGCCGGGAGTTCCCTTCCACATGCTGCCCTTCTTCCCATCCCCCACTCCCCCTTCCCCTGCATGCTCACGCCAGTGTCGCTGATGTGGGGGTCAGGGAACAGCCCTGGAGCGGCCCGCCCCTGGCTTAGCCTCCCACGCCGTGGCCAGGTGGCAGCAGAACGGGAGGACCTCACCTTAGCTGCACTGGCCTTCTGCCGGCGAGGCCAGCTGTGGGCAGGGCGGGCCTGGGGTGGGCAGCTGACCTGTACTTGGGACAGAGGCTGGAGAGGCTCTGATGGAAGGGTCATTATGGGAGCGAAGATGCAAAATGAACCTAGCATGTGGATGGAATATTCTCAGAGGCAGGGAGCTGCTGCGGCCCCTACAGAGAAAACCCTGTGGTCACTGTGCCAGGTGGCTTCTTGGGCCTCAGGTGCAAAAGCGTGGCATTCCTGAGTGTCTGTGGGGGCTGTTCTTGGCTACTCTTGCTCTGCACCTGGGAGTTGACTGAAGCCTGTCCCCCAGCTAAGGCAAGAGCGAGAGGGCGTTTTGCTCCTGGGGCCAAGGTCCGGGCGTCTTGGTCTTCGGGACTCTGCGAGGCTCCGTGTGGTGGCCCGGCTCCGCCTCTGAGTAAATGACACTCCCAGGAAGGGTTCCGAGTGCGCCAGACTAAAGGGAATCTCTGGGTCTCTCTCTTTTTTTCTATTAGATATTTTTTCTTCTTTTTAAAAAAATTTTTTTTTCTTAGTCCCCGTAGGGACCGTCGAAAATTGCCAGCGCTGACTATATTGCCAGCCGCCATGTCAGGGTGTCGGGAAGAGGTTTCAGTCAGCAATGATCGCGCCTCGGACGAGCCTCACTGGCTACGGCCCCGCCGCTGCGCAAAGCGGGGTGTCTAGTCGTGTGTTCTGAGACGGCTGAAAGAAGTGGTGGCTCCTCCTTCTGCCAACGTGTGTCACTGAGCCGCTGTGTGGCCCAGAGAGAGGAAGGTGGTTTCGTGCTGGGCAGACGACGGCGCCGGGCCGGGAGCAGCTCTGGGGCCACGCGGCTCCTATTTTGAAAGAGTAGCATTTACTTTTCAAAACAGCAGGTGTCTTGGCCCAAGACACCACCACTTCTTGGCCCAAGAAGCCACCTGGCACAGTGACCACAGGGTTTTCTCTGCAGGGGCCGCAGCAGCTCCCTGCCTCTGAGAATATTCCATCCACATACTAGGCTCTGTGGGTGCCTGAGCGCTGCGCGGCTCCCTCTTCCTCCTCCCTCTTCCTCCTCTGGCCAGGGCCTGGCCAGGCGGGGCAGGGGCTCCAGCCGGAGGGGCCAGGCCTTCCCTGCTCTCCCCTGGGGCCTCTCACACGCCCCTTCCCTTCAGCCTCAAAGGAGCCCGCCGGCGACTTGGAGCTCGTGCTAACTCCGGACAGCGGCTCAGGGTTTTCCGGTCGCTGTGTCCCGAGAGGGAAAGGCCTAAGCCAGCTTCGGGGCAGAGGCCTGTTGGGTAGAACGGTTGTCAGGGTGAGCTCCCATCACCTGGGGCCATCGTTAAATGGGCATGACACCTGTCCCACCCCTGGGAAGGCACCCTGGCTCCTGCCCCAGGACCTAGGCTGTGGTGGGAAACCGGAGACCTGCTCAGGGCTGTGAGGCCTTCTCCTTTCCCTGCCATCGCGTGGGGCGGGGCTTTGGCTCTGGATACCGGAGGGGATACTGGAGGCACTCCGAGGCCTCCGGGCTCTCCCATCTTCATGCCACTGAAGGGCCACACCGTCGGAGGCAAGCCCAGCCATCTCTTGGCCCAGGCCCTGGGCTAGCCCAGGCAGCTGTTGGCTGGAGTAGGGGAGACAGGGGCGGTGTGGGGAAACTGGGGCAGGCATTGCCTGTGGAGGGGTGCTCACCCGCCCTGAGCCCCAGAGACCCTGCACCTCCATCACCTTCTAGAACAGCTCTCTGGGGCCCAGCCTCAGCCTCAGACATCTCAGAGTCTCGCCTGTCCCGTTTTGAATCGCCACACTGAGTGTCCTCTTCCCTGCCTGCCCTCTCCACCTCCAGCTGCTGCCCATTCTCTGCCTCCCTTCAGAGCAGCTACAACATTCTCGGTCACCTCCATTGGCCCCTTTGAGGTGAGGGGTGCTCCTGAGGGTGGGGCAATGCAGGGATCCCACCTGCCCCTCTCCAGGTGGATGCGGCCCCTCACTCACAGGGGCTTGCTCTTGAGCTGAACCCAGACCCTCCCCGTCCTCAGCTCAGCCTGCACACAGGGCAGTTGCTCCTCCTCCCCGGAGCTCTGTCCCTCCTGGCTTCTGTGGCGTCTCCCCGCTCCTGCTCCTGTCTGCCCACTGCCCTGCTCAGTCTCCCGTGCTCCCCCGACCTCTCGCTCTTGGAGGGCACAGACACCTTTAGGGGCATCATTGAGTCCCAGGGTTGAAATTCTCTCTGCACCAAACCTTCCACAACTATGCCAGAGAGTGGCTCTCCTCTGAGTGCCAGGTTCACAGAGGCCGCCGCCATCTCCCCTGGATGCCCACAGCCCTCTGCTGCAAGGCCCCAAATGCAACGTCACCCCTTGACAACCTGCCCGGGCTGCCCGCTGCGGCCGACATCCAGGAAAGCAAGGGCACCTGCAAGTCATCTTGGCCCCCCCGCCCGCCACACCCCCGCCCGCCACACTCACACCTGCCACACACACACCTGCCACACAATGGCCACACCGGTGCCAGCCTCGCCCCCACATCCAAATCCTCAGCAAATCCTGTTGGTTGCAAAACAGACCCTGTATCTGACCCTTCTTGCCATCCCTACTGTCCCTCCAGGCCCTCCTGGATGCTCACGGTGCCTCTAATCAGACTGTCCCTGCATCCACTCACAGCAGCCACACACAGCAAGCAGCCAGGGAAACCTTCCCAATGACGTTTCGATATGAAAAATTTCAAGCACTCATCAAAGTGGAATACTCAAGATACCGACGACTGAGACACTCCCATTAATATCGTAGCAGACTCACTTTACCACGTCTCTCTTCATCTGCCCATCCCTTTACTCACCCATCTTGAGGTTTTGCTTTGTTTTGTTTTGCTTTGAGACAGAACCTTGCTCTGTCACCCAGGCTGGAGTGCAGTGGCGTCATTATGGCTCACTGCAGCCTCAAACTCCTAGGCTTAAGCGATCCTCCTGCCTCAGCCTCCGGAGTGACAGGGGCGTGCCACTGTGCCCAGTTCATCTTGATTTCAAAAATGTATTTCGAAGTAAGTTACAGACATCAGCACTTTTCCACCTAAACACTTCGGCATGCACACCATTAACCAGAGATCAATATTGTTTACAGTTTTTTTTCTTTTGAGGTAAAATTTACATACAATGAAATGCACAAATCTTAACCGTATATTCCGTGAGTTTTGACAAACACATAAACACTTACGTGACCTAAACCCCATGAAGACGTTGACCATTGCCCCAGGAAGCTCCCACCAGCCTCTTCCCAGTCAATCCCTGTCCCCCACCCCACCCCGAGGCAGTCCCCATTCTGAATTTTTCCACCATTGACTAATCTCACCTATTCTTTTCTAGAACTTACTATAGACGGAGCAGGTGCTGCTTTTTAATTCAGAGTTATGTTTTGGGCTTCACTCTTGCTGCCAGAGTGTTCTGTCTGCCCTTGCTCAGATCCTCCACCCTTCCAAGGGTGGAATCCAAACTCCTAGGTGGCCCTGGCGCCCTGCCACCTGGACGTCCCTCTCCCTTATCCCCCCCCATTTTCCAGATGCGCTGGCCTTCTTTCCGACCTTGAGTACCCCAAGGTCATTCCCAACTCAGGGCTGCTGCACTTGCCGCTCCTTCTGCCGGATGATTGTCCTGCAGGTGGTTGCAGGGCTGGCTCTTTTCCTCACCCAGGTTTTAGCTCAAATGTCACCTGCTCAGAAGCCTTCCTTGCCTTTCCGCTCTACAGCAGCCCCTTCCCCTGTTGTCCTTTTCTCTGCGGCACTGATCCCTGTCTAAAATCAAGTTTGGGTATCTATTTGTTTGTTTATCGTCCATCCCTTACCCCCTGCTGAACTCCACAAGAGCCCGGTCCACGTCTTGCTCGGCGCTTCACCTCCAGTCCCTGCATAGCATAAATACTCTTGAATGCACGAGCACAGGAATGTATGAATGGCCCACTGCCCAGCCGTTGCAGCCTCTGTATCTCTCTGAGCAGTGCCCACAACCCCCACCAGCTCTCACAAGTTTGCCCCGGCCGGGGAGGAGGCTGGCTGGGTGGGTGGGTGAGCAGTGGAGGGTCCTGGTTTGGCCACAGGCAGATCTGTGTGTGCCCAGCAATCATAGGAAGGGAGGATTTCAGGCAGGAATGGGGTCCCCGGAAGGAGATAGTGGGGACCAGTGGTGTCTTGCCCTGTTCTTTTCATCCTCTTCAGTTCCACAAGACCCCAGGGCTCAACTAACCATCTGGCAGTGGATTTCCGAAGCCAGGCCCCAGCGTGCCTGCGCCTCTGCGTCAGAGATCGCGGGAAGCTTTTCTCCCGCTAGGGCAAATGAACCAAGAAACCATCCACACTTATGCTTAATCAACCGCCACATTACAGTCAAACAGAATCAGCTAAGACACAATTGCAAAAAGAAATAACTGCAAACCACACTCATTTCAAGACATCGGCTACTTTGAACAGGTGTCTTTTCCAAGCTTATTTCAGCAGACAGAACTGCACGTTCCTATCAACTCACCTTTCTGAATTCCACTGTTGGTTTATTTGTGGGGTTCTACTTCCAACGGTCATTTCTAGATAGTCTTTGGCGGTTGCCGAGACTGGAGATTAATAATAGCTGTTCACACGCTCCAGGGCGCAGCTGGGGGTATCTGCCCTTAGCCTGGTGAGGACGTTTTGTTCTGTTTGTTTAATCTTCTCAGCATAGCTCCCCTAAATGGTTTTCTATCACCAGGTTATTTTAACGCCTCTTATTGTGGCTTGTCTATAGCGCTTCATATAGAAAGCCCCTGGTTCTGCTCCGCCACGTGGGCATTGGGCTTTGTCATTTTGAAGGTACCGTTTGCTTAGTCAGGGGACGGGTCGCACACTTAGATGAAACGCGTACTTCCCGGGGAGGGCATGGGCCGGCATCCGAGCGTGAACCCGGTCCTTGGCCTCCCTGGGGGCGGGACCACGCGGACTGCGGTCCTTGGTGCGGGCGCCCAGGAATAACGACAGGCCGTCCTGGCCCGGCTGGTGGCAACTCCGGCTTGGGAGCCGGGCGGGGAGGTGGTCTCGGCATCGCCCCCACGCCCCCGCGCAAGTGTCCCGGTCCCGGGTGGGCCCAGGGACCGCGGGGGTGGGGGCGCCGGGCGGGGCGTCCCGGGGGCGTGGAGGGGGTGCTTGCTCGCGTTTATTGTAACCTCACTCCCTTTAAAAGGAAAACTATGCCCGGAATCCGGGAGGTGGTGAGCAGCGCCCGGGTGGGGAGGACGTGACCGACGCCGGGCTCGGGTGTCCCTGGAGCTGGGCTGCGGGTGGTTGGGTGGCCACCGCCGTCCCCCTCGCCCCCCCGCGCGGGCGCCCGCCCTGCCACCCCCCACCGCCCCCAGCACCCCCACCGCGCGGGCGGGAGGGCGGGCGGAGCCGCTCCCGGCCTTTTTTAGGCGTCTCCCTGCGCTGCGCCCGGACGGCGGCGGCGGCAGAGGCAGTGCCCTGGCGGCCCCGGGCCCACCGCGCGCAGCCACCATGACGGGAAGGTAACGACCCCACCCGCGCCCCGCCCAGGTGGCGGCGCCCCCTGCTCAGCCCCGCGACTCCGCCCGACCCCGGCTCCCCGGGCCGCTCGACCTGGGGCGTCGGAGCCTCGCGGCGCGCTGGGCCGAAGCGCCCGTCGGGCAGGGCCCCCCCAGCCCGCTGCGTCTCTTCCCCGGGCGGGGGCGGGCGTCGGCAGCAGCAGGTGGAGCCCTGCCCGCCCCACCGCCTGACCCCGCGCGATGCCACAGCCATCCGCTCACTAAGGGAAAACCAGGGCCGAGCAGGCAGGGCACGTGCCCAAGGTCACACAGCAACGAAAGGGCGAGGTTAAAACCTTTCCCGGTGTCGCAGGCTTCCAGCGGCTTCCCCGAGCCCGCCGTGTAGTCCTGGGTGAGCCGTGGTGTCTGGAGCGTTCTGTTTCCTCCTCTGCGAAGCTGGGGTGGTAGGAATGTTAAAAAACGGTAAAGGGTGTGTGGGGACATGGCCAGAACTGAGCACAAGTGCCAGCTGCGTAGGGGCGGGTTGGGGACCGGGAACTCCCTGGGGCCTGGCCCGCCTCCTCTCTCAGGCCTCTTGTTGCCATTTCGCAGATGAGATAACCAGAGGCCACAGAGGCTGAGTGACTCAGGAGGCCGATCACATGTCCACCAGTGTCCAGCCAGTGTTGGCCTCTGCAGTCCTTTCTGGAACATGGCTGGGTGCAAGGATGACTCAGCCTGAGTGGGAGGGGCTGCTCTCTGAGACCCATGGCCCCTTCCAGCCAAGTCCGGGCAGGAAGTTGCTCTTCCCCACCCTGTGACTTAGGGCTCCTGGGGAAGAAGGGAGCCCCAGGCCCTGGGCTTTGCTGGGAAAGGGGTTTGGGGAATGGAGGGCAGTGCCCAGGCTCCAAGTCCTATGGAGGCGCAGAGTGGTCCCAGGCCTGCAGGGGTGCTGCTGCCTCTGACTGCAGTTAAGGCTGTAGCCTGAGGTCTCTGGGCAGCCCCAGGAGCCCACAATAGCATGTGAGCTGCCACCTGGTGAGTCCTGCCCTTCAGATGCCCTTCAATTCCCACTCCCCGATCCTCTTCCCGAGGCCAGCTCCCCCGACTTGGAGACACCCCCAAACCTTGGCCAGGGTCCCTCTGTACAGTGAGATGGGGGGATGCATCCCCAGGAGAGTGGCAGCTGTGGGCCCACAGACTGCCTGTGGTCACCCGCAGTGTGCTGGGGGGCCCTGCCTCCTGTCCCCCACAGGTTCCCCTGCCAGCTTCCTGGTTCGCCCTCAGTTTTCTCGGAAAAGAAAGGAGAGAAAGAAATAGAGTCAGGAGCAGCCACAGCAGCAGTGTTGAGGTGGGGTGGGGTTCTTGGAGGTGGTTACTAGAGGCGCAGGAACGATCAGAAATAAGGCAGAGCTACTTCAGCTGGAAGCGGGCGGGCATCAGAGACCTGGCAGCACCTGTGTTCTGCCGCAGGGGCCAGCTCACCCGAGTCCCCTGGGCCTTCCCTGGAGATGGGCTGGTTGGGAAGGCAGGGGTGGGGCAGCAGGGCCGCCCTCCCTCGCCCTCACTGCTGCGGGGCCTGGGTCTGAGAAGTGCTAGTCACCAAACCACCAGGGACGACGATTACTCTTTGGAGAACACTGTTGGAGTTTTACTTCTCGTCTTAGGGAATTAGGAAAATCCCAGAAACACAACAAGGAAGGAAAACCCACAGTTCCACTGCTCAGCACCACCCTTTATGAACATTTTGGTGGCCTTCTGCAGTTCTTCTTTCTTGGTGCGTGTGTGTGAGATGTGGCTGTGAGCGATCTGTGAGCGAGTGTGCAGCTGCAGCCTCCCTTGAAATGTCCCCAGCTGCACGCCTGCCCGTGCCACGTCCCCGCGCTCTACATAGGGAGCTGGGCCAGGCTGGTGGCGAGGAACGGACACCTGACACGGCCTTTGGAGCAGGTGAGGTTCTTCCTGTCCCAGAAGCTTTCGTTTTCACCGTTTCATGCCAGGAGGCCTGTTCCATGTCCACTGTCCTCGAATGATGCCAGGCAGTTCCACACGCCTGGCGCCTGGCTCTCCCCACATCCCTGCCACCCCCTTACTGCCTGGAGCCAGGCTGCCCTTGGGAAGCACTCCATCTGCTCGCACACCTTCAGGGGCTCTCCCTGCTAGTTCTCCCCAGGACCCCAGCAGGCAAGAGCAGGGGGAGGGCAGTGGGAGCCACCAGAGTGGCCTGGAGTGGCGCGTGTGGTCATGCACTTTGCAGATGCACCCGTGGGTGCTGTGCAGAGAAAAGGGCTGCTGAGGGGGCAGAAGAGGAGGCAGACTCGGGGTTGGCGGCTGTGGGTGGGTACCGGAGGACAGAGGAAGCCCTGATTATGGTGGCGGGCCTGGAAGTGGACGGCACCCTCGGTTGGGCTGTGAAGCGCTCGAAGAGCTGTGGCAAGTCTAAGGGGACACCTGGGAGGCAGCTGGATGTGAGGGGCTGAAGCCCAAGAGAGGGCTGAGCTGGGCAGAAGAGCGGATGTGGCCCAGAGCATGGCGTGGTTGCTGGCGGACAGGGCATGCCCTGAGAGGAGAGGGGCTCAGCCCCAGCCTGCGACCCAGGGACTTTGGAACTTCAAACCCCAGGATCTTGGACTATCACAGCAGAAGGGACATTTGGCATTACCTTTGTTCTACGGAAGATATTAAGGCCACCTACGTAGGGACTCAGCCATTCCTGGCACTCCTGGAAATGGAGCCTGGGTGTTGGTGCCCACAGCAGTGACAGCTCAATGGCTTGGCCTGCCATAGAGTGTGGTGCCACCCGCCATGTGACAGTCACGCACTGAGGCTGTCGTATGCCATCCCGTGTGCTGAGCCTGAGCTTGGTACAGCGTAGAGCAGGCTGCTAGATCCCAGCCCTCGTATCCACCAGTCTTATCCCTCTGCCACTGGGTGAGGAGCATGCCCAGAGTCAGCCAGGGGGCAGCCAGGGGACAGCCAGAGCTCTCAGCAGAGCACATGGGCTGCCATGGAGTGAGGGTTTAAGCAAAGTGTGAAGTGAGTGACAAATGACGTGGCTTGTAAAGCTGTGACATAGCTGAGCCCTGAGCCCCAGATGGGCCAGGTGGGCCCCGCCCAGGGCCCCTCCTCTCCTCCCCATTCCTTCTGCTTCTAGAGCTGACTCACCTCCTCTGACTGGCCAGTGGCACAGGGGGGCACAGAGGGCCCGATCTGTGTCGGGTGTCCAGTCCCGTGTCCATACCCCACCTCGGCTCGTTTCAAGCTAGCAACATGGCAGTCACAGTTGGCAGAATTCCTGGAAATTTAACAATCAGCACCTGTGCGCCGGCAGGATGGCCCAGGTACCACTGTGGAGGGGTCCCCAGGCTTCCTGCACGCAGTGGCTGTCCTGCTTCTCTCTGTGACTCTGTGCCGACCCATCCTTGACCCTTCCTTAGGTCTTCCTCTCCAGGTGGGGGAGGGCAAAGGGAGGCACATGACTTTAGGCATAGCTTTTCAGCTGCTGAAGCTGAATGTTCACTTCAGGTGACTTGCTTAATGGATGCCTCACTGAATACTTCCGTGAGACGAAGTCAGTCATCTTGCTAAGATGAGACAACTGGATGTATGTAAGTAAAACCAGCCATGTGTCTGTACCCATGCTTGAGGGTCATAAAAATATGACCGTATTTTTACTGTAACAATGTTTTAGTTTTAAACTAAGAAAGTAAAATCGTTCAAAGTCAAACTCCCTATGGGGTTGGACTTTGCCATTCATCAGAGGCATGCAAAGAGACTGCGTTGTGCTCGGACCTGGGGAGGAGTCGGGTGGAGCACCCGCTCTGCAGGCCAGCTGCATCAGCACCGCAGGGTGGCAGCCCCACCTGCCGCTGGCCTCGGTGCCTGCCTCTAGGAAGCTATATAATTGCATTCTTCATTATTTGTGTGTGTGTTTTTTCTTAGATTTGAGAAATAATTCACATATTATAAAATTCATCTTTTTAGAGTATACAGTTCAGTGGCTTTTAGCACATTCACAAGATTGTGCAACCGTCACCACTAATTCCAGAACATTTTAATCATTTCTAAAAGAAACCCTGTACCCATTTGTAGTCAGTCTCCACTCCTCCCTCCTCCCAGCCCCTGGCAGCCACGAATCCGCTTTCTGTGTCTACACATTTGCCTATTCTGGACATTTCGTATGAATGGAACCATACATCACGTGGTCTTTTGTGCCTGGCTTCTTTCGTTTAGCAGAATGTTGCCGAGTTTCATCCATGTTGTAGCATGAGTCAGTACTCATTCTTTTTTCCTTTTTTTAGCTAGTCGTTTTTTGCCAGTCAAGTGAAGCAGTGGGAGTGGAGAAGGGACAAAGAGATCTGAAACTGGTTGTGATCAATTAGTTGTAAACGCCATTGTACTTGGACCAGCCCATTCTTTCTTTTGGCTAAATAATATCCCATTGTATGGATGTACCATATTTTGTTTATCCATTCATTTGTGGCGGACATTTGAATTGTTTCCACTTTTTGGTTATTATGAATAATGCTGCTATGAACATTCCTACACAAGTTTTTGTGTGAACATATTTTTTCTCCTTTGTTGAGCACATACCTAGGACTGGAATTGCTGGATCATATGGTAACTCTATATTAGACTTTTTGAGGAACTGCCAAGTTGTTTTCCAAATATTATAATTGAACCATTTTACATTTATATTTATTCCTGATGTATATTCCATTGGAATGTATGAAGGTTCCAATTTTTCAGCATCCTTACTAACGCTCGTTATTGTCTGGGTGTGAAGTGCTGTCATATTGTGGTTTTGATTTTCCTTTCCCTAATGGCCAATGTTTGGCATATTTTTATGTGTCTGTTGGCCACTTGTATATCTTCTTTGGAGAAATAGCTATTCAAATCCTTTGCCCATTTTTTAGTCGGGCTGTCTTTTTATTGTTGAACTCTAAGAATTCTTTATATATTTGGATATTAGACACATCAGATATATGAGTTGTAAATATTTTCTCCTTTTCTGTAGATTTTTTCACTTTCTTGATTAAAACTTGGATGCGCAAGTTTTAAATTTTGATGAAGTCCAATTTATTTACTTATTCTTTAGTTGCTTGAGTTTTTGTTGTCATACCTAGGAAACTTTAGCCTAATCCTAGGTCATGAGATGAAAACATCTATGTTTTATTTTAGGAGTTTTATACTTTTAGCCCTAACATTTAGGTTTTTGATCCATTGAGAGTCAATTTTTATATAGGGCATGAAGTAAGGATTTAAAATAAATTTTTTGCATATAGCTGTTAAGGTGTTGTTAAGACTGTTCTTTCCCCATTGAATGGTCTTGGCACTCTTGTTGAAAATCAATTGACCGCAGATGTATAGGACTAGTTCTGTACTCTCAGTCCTATTCTATTGATGTATATGTCTGTCCTTACGCCAGTGCCACAGTCTTGATTATTTTAAATCTGTAGTAAGTTTTGAAACTGGGAAGCATGAGTCCTCAGACTTTGTTCTTTTTCAAGTTGTTTAATTATTCTGGGTCCCTTGAATTTTCATATCAATTTTAGGATCAGCTTGTCTATTTCTGTAAAAAAAGGCAGTTAGAATTTTGATAGGGATCGCTTTCAAACCATAGGGCAATTTGGTGTGGTGTGTGGTATTGCCATCTTGACAATATTAAATTTTCCAATCCATGGACGTGAGATATCTTTCCATTTATTTAGGTCTTCTTTAATTTCTTTCAACAATGTTTTGTAGTTTTCAGTGAATAAGTCTTGCACTTCTTTTGTTAAACTTACTCCTAATTATTTTATTCTTTTTGATGCTATCATAAATGGGATTTTTAAACTAATTTCTTATCAGATTTCTTATTGCTAGTGATTTTTACATATTGATCTTACATCCTGCAGATTTACTGAACTTGTTTATTAGCTGTAATAGGGTTTTATTGGGGGGGAATCTTTAGAGTTTTCTATATATAAGAGTATGTGATATGCAAATAAATATAGTTTTATGTCTTCCTCTCAATCTTTTTGTCCTTGCCAGAACCTCCAGTGCAATTTTGAAAACAAGTGATAAGATTTGTCTTGTTCTTGACCTTAGGGAGAAAGTGTTCATTTTTCTCACTACTAAGTATAATGTTCACTGTAGGTTTTGGTAGATGCCCTTTATCATTGAGGAAGTTCCCTTTTATTCCTAGTTTGTTGAGTGTTCTTATCATGAAAGGGTGTTGGATTTTGTCAGATGTGTTTTCTGCATCTATTAAGATGATCATGTAGTGTTTTCCCTGTATTCTATGGATATGGTATATTACACTGATTTGTTAATATTAAACCAACCCTATATTCCTAGGATAAAGTCTATTTGATCATGGTGTATAACACTTTTTATAGACTGCTAGATTTGCTTATAGTATTTTGTTGAGGATGTTTGCATCTATATTCATAAGGGATATTGGTCTATAGCTTTCTTGAGATGTCCATGTCCGGTTTTGATATCAAGGTAATACTGACCTCGTAGAATGAGTTGTGAAGTGTTCTCTCCTGGTCCATTTTTTTTTTTAAGATTCTGTGAAGGATTGGTGTTAATTCTACTTCAACATTTGGTAGAATTCACCAGTGAAGTCATATGGTTCTGAGATTTTCTTTGTGGAAAGTTTCTTAGTTAATAACTCAGTTTCTTTACTTGTTCCTGGTCTATTTGGATTTCCTATTTCTTCTTGAGTCCATTTTAGTAGTTTGTGTCCTTCTAGGAATTTCTCCATTTCAGCTAGGTTATTTAATTTATTGGCATACAGTTGTTTGTAATATTCTGTTCTGTTCCCTCGTGCTTGGAAATGTGGGCAGCCATGGAGTTAGCGAGCAGGGATAAGGGACTAGGGTAAGTTAAAATACCACCAAGCTCACTGTTATTACAAGATTCGTCTGTTTTTCTTGACCAAATGCTCCCAGGGTTACTGCAAACCTTTGGTGAATTTGCAGAATTCTGAAAAAGGAGATTCTGACTATTTTTGCTGGTTTTTTTCATTGTTTTTATGGAGAGACAAACTTCTGGAGATCGTCACTCACACTGAGTGTGATGCTGACATCACTCACACTGTGTTTTCACAACTATGTCCTCTAGAGCCAGAATGCTGGCTGGGGAGACCTGCGTGGCCCCCACCTACCCCTGCAGTAGCACAGGCTGCAGAATGGGTGGCAAGGCGGTGCAGAGATTTGGGATTGGGGCTCAGTCAGGCTCTAAGGCACTCTAGATTTCTAATAGCTTTTGCTGCCCCCTTTCACAGCAAATATTTCTTGAATTCATTAGTAATAGGTTATTAAGTATGAAATGTCTGATTTCCTTAAATACTAAGTTTGACAGTTGATATCTCTAACATTTTACTTTGACACATCTTGTTTTATTTTTACTGTGAACGTACAGCCTCAGTCTTTCAAATGCACATTGTGGCTTATGATTATCTTTCAAAAATTTTTTAGAGCAATTTTTGTGAAACCATGAATAAGTCAAAAATTCATGTTGTTTTCGAATATGAGTTCCATCGTGGAACCAATCCAGCTCAGACAACTTGAAATATCAATGAAGTGTTTGAGAAGGATGTGGCTAATGAACGCACAGTACGTGGATGGTTTGAGAAGTTCCATTCTGGTGATTTTAATCTTGAGCATGAGCCACGTGGGCGACCTGACACCAAGGATGATAAAGAAAGCTGTAGTGGAAGCGAATCCATCTCAACCTACGTGTGAATTAGCAGCAAGGTTTGATGTTACTATTCTAAAAATATTGGACCATTTGAAACAAACCGGCAAGGTAAAGAAGCTAGATAGATGGGTACTACATGAATTAAACGAGTGTCAGAAGAGAAATCGTCTTGAAGCTTGCCTTTCTTTACTGTTAAGACATAAAGTTATTACATATGATGAAAAATAGATTCTTTTTGACAATTGCCAAGCATTTGGCACAATGGCTGCATAAAGACGAAGTGCCAAAACACAGTCCAAAACCAAATATTCATCAAAAAAAGCTAACGGTGTCTGTTTGGTGGTCCAGCGCTGGTATTTTCCACTACAGCTTCATGAAACCTGGTCAATCAATCATAGCGGATGATGTCTGCTGCAACCAATTGGACAAAATGATGAGGATGCTTGCGATTAAGCAGCTGAGATTGGTCTATAAAGACAGGCCAATCCTCTTGCAAGATAACACTTGACCACATGTTGCACAAACAACGCTGCTCAAACTGTAGAAGCTGGACTTGGAAACTCTCTGTCATCCACTGTAGTAACCAGACCTTGCACTAACTGACCACCACTTCTTCCAGGCTTTGGACCACTTCTTGCAAGAAACTATATCCAATTCTCAACAAGCTGTTGGAAAACACCTTTGGCAATGTCATCGCCACGCGATCTCCAGGCTTCTTCGGTGCTGGCATAAACAAGCTACTGTTAAGATGGCAAAACTGTGTCAATAGTTTAGGAGCATACTTTGATTAACTGTACTGCTTCTTGTTTGAGATATTATAAACTACACTTTTGATTTGAAATCAGACATTTCGTATCTAATGGTAACCTTGTACTTGAACTTCATTTACAAATTACATTGTACAAAACACTTGTGGCTATACCCTCCTTCTCAGGTCTGTGTGTGATCCTAGGAGCCCTAAATAAGTGTTTCCTTCTTACATGAAACTGTGGCTCTGGATGAGAGCTCTGGGTTCCCGCGTTCAGGATTTCCACGTGGGAGGGGCTGAGTTGGGGTGGTAAGAGGGGCCTAGGCCCCAGGGCATTGACTTGAAGCTGCCATAACCAAACTTTCTGCATAAGTTTTCTTAAGCCATCAGCTGTCTGTGTCAGAGAGTGGGTGAGGTTCCTTGTCCATTTTGGCCCCTCACCCCCAGGCTATCTGTCACTATGCCCTTTGGACCCTGGGGCCACCTTTAAAGAAATATTTGTCGAATTGATCAGTGTTAGGTACTTCTGGAATTGGGCTGCATTTACAAATTATATTGTACTCAAGGCTTGCAGCCTGACCCCAGAGTACTCAGTGAGTACCTCCCCTGTTTGGGCTTGCTAGGTGGTGTGTGTTTCCCGGTGTGCGCCTGGCATCTGAGTGCCAGGAGACCCCCTCCAAGGCTTCCTCGCACCCCAGTTTAGGAGGACCAGTGCCCTGCTGCCTGGAATGGTGGCTACTGTCTCTTTCTTTGGGAAGGCAGAAGATACTTAAGCTTAAGCTTTCTGACCTTACTAAAAAGTTTTTTCAGGGAAATAGAATCAGTGTTAAAGATTTCCGCCAGCACTCTGGATCCTTGTTTTATTGCTGACCATGTGACTGCCTGGCCGGCAGTGGCCACGGTTTAGATGCCGACTGTTGGTGTTTACTCTTGGATCACATGTACCCTGCCAATCTCTTTAGATAAAAATGCACATGAAATGGTGCCTTCCTGCTGGTCTTCCATCTGGTCCCTCTGTGTCTGCTCTTCCTGGCAGGCCGGGGGGTTACATTTTCTCTAAGTTTTGACATCATGGACCTCTTTTGGGGTGCTTGGCTATTTGTTGTCCAGATCCCAGGGGACAGGGGCTGCCCTGGTCTGGGTGTCCTAAGCTGGCGTTCGTGGCACAGGCTCTCGGGAAGGGAACAAGGCAGAGGTGGGCATATGGGGGCTCCCTCATCAGTTTCTTGACTGTTGGCAGCGTTTCCAAACTGGCTAGTCCCATGCCGCCCTCTGAGGCTGACTCTGCCCTCATCGGCACAGGGGCTTAGAGTTTCCTCCTGCGCAGGTGGCATCCCACCGAGACCTCCTGGGCATCCTGCCCTGTCACTGTGGACCTCACCTCGGTGCGGCCTGGGACCTTCTCGGCTCAGTCCTCTCCCCAGCCAGACCCCGCCCTGCCAGCGTCTGCTTTCACGAGCTGCCCCCTCGGCGGGGAACAATACGCTTTCTATCTGGAATTGCCTCCGCTGCCCTTTGGAGCCATCCCAGCGAGTAACGTGAGCTGGGACCAGCGCGGGGGAGGCGCCCGCACGCGCGGCCGGCCGTCGCGGCGCCTGGGGAGGCGGCCGCCCTGCCCCGTCTCCCTCCGCGGCCGGGTGGCCCGACGGCCCCTCTGCCGGCCGCCCGCGACGCGACCGCGACGGCGACCATGGCGGCCCGGCTGGGCGCGCTCGCAGCGTCGGGGCTGTACCGGCGGCGCCAGCACCGGCAGAGCCCGCCGCCCGCCGCGCCCGGGTAGGTGGCAAGAGGCGACACCGGGGCGCGGGACAATGGCCGGAAGGCTGGGCTGCAGCCTCCCCTCGGAAACCCCGCCCGGGCCGCCCTGCCAAGGCCTTCTGACGGCCGTGGGCTCCGAGCCCAGCACGCGGGGACCGCCTGGTTGGCGACGGGCAGGCGGCGCGACTTCATCTAGCTGGGTTTGGTGTCATCTGTGACCAGCTTTTTGGGCAGGGCGCGCTGAGGGTAGAGCCTTAGGATCAGTGAGCCCATGTACCCCATCACTGCGCTCAGCCCGGGAATTTTGCTGCGCTCTGTAGACGGGCAGGCAGGCCCAGAGCGGTCAAGGAACCTGCTGGAGCCCAACCAGCAAAAGGCTGAGCTGTGATTTGAACCCAGGTTGGACTTGACTCCGAAGCCTGACCTGCTTCATTCCATGGCAAATTGCCTGTGTAGACAGGCTCTTTTTGGGCTGGGGGGGGGTGGGTAGTCAGGGCACCTCAGAGGCTAGGTTAGCAGGGGTGGGGAGGTCGGGAGGGGGAGCTGAATGGCAGTGTGGCTTCCCAGAGCTGGGGTCCGGGGCTCCTGGACGTGCTGGGTCTGCAGTGCTCCAGGGCCATCTCAGGGGAAGCGTCCCGTAGAAACTGGGAAGAGAGAGCAGTGGGGCTGTGGGCTTGGGGTCATTGCATCAAAGTGGCAGATGGGTCCCCAGGGGAGGAAGTGGGAGAGGAACTGTGGGAGAGGAGGCTGGAGGAGGGGCTAGGGGGCCAGCGAGGGGGCCAGGCAGCAGCAGTGCAGAGGTAGGGGGAGCAGCTGGGGGACCCAGGGAGGAAAGGAAAGCAGGAGCTAATGCTACCCAGTGAAAATACAGCCTGCTCTGAGCTCCTTGTGTGCCCAGGGTCAGGGAAGGCTGCCAGAGGAGAATTAGAGACTGAACCATCAAGGTGTCTTTGGCTAAGAACAGAGGAAGAGGGCGGGTGCTGGGTAGGGAGTGGGAGCTGCAGGCTGCGGGGCGGCCGTCGGTGCAGCACCTGCTGTGTGCTGGGATCCCGCCTGGGAGGGAACTGGATGAGCCCCTTGTTCAGGTGGGGAACCCAAGGCTGGGGAGACCAACTCACCTGCGCATAGCAGAGCTGGAACAGGCACCCTCACTTGTTGGCCCCTGGATGACCCTGGACGTCTGGGGCGTGACGGTGGTACCAGGCGGTGGGCGGCCAGGGCACTGACAGGCCAGAGGCCTTGCTGGAGAGCGATTTCCACGGTATGGAGGCAACACAAAAACATGGCCAGGATGCAAGGGCATGACGACGAGTATCAGGCCTCAGGACGGTCCCGTGAAGCATGCACATGCTGTACGCTGCTCGATTTTGCTGCTCTTTGAGCTTCCGGTTCACGCCGTTTGCCAGTTCTCCATTGTCAGTGTGACACGTTTAAAGTGTACCTGCTTAAAAGTAAATGAAGCTGCTAGAGCCAAGAGGTCCGTACGGCTATGGCTTCAGAAAAATCTCTATTTTGGACAGCTTTCATGTACGTCTGGAGTATGTTTCTGATGGTGTCGATACATTCATGTGTATACTGCAGCCCACAGCAGAGTGTTAATTTTCTAGCGTCCCCGTGGCAGGGTGTGGGGCTGGCTTTGTGTAAATCTATGTTGACTGTGTGCAGCCAGGTGGCCCCTGACTCTGGCTTCTGGCTGGCCTCATGGAGGGGCAGGGGAGGAGGCCCAGGCAGTGCTGCTCGCTCTGGGCTGCGCTGCAGCAGAGTACCTGTCCCCGACACCTGGAATGGTGCCCGCGACAGTGTGGGTGCTCAGTGAAGTTGTGTCGCATGAAGGAGGGAAGCGTGGGCTGTGCTTGTAGGTGTTACCTCACTCGACCCTCCCAACAGCCCCTGCAGGTAGCTGTTGCTGGCCCATTTTACAGATGGGAAAACTGAGGGTCAGAGACCACTCTGCTGCAGGTCGCACAGCCTGGGAGCTGGTCTGCCTGGCTGTAGAGCACACACCCTTGGTCTGCTGCCCAGGTTGACACAGCCTCAGCAACACTGGCTCATCTCATGTGTGACAGACGCCCTGTGGCTGGCCCCTGCTTCTTCCCAGGCCCTCACACTGTCTTCCTAGGCTCGGGTGGGTGGGAGGCTGGGACAGAGGAAGGTCTGGGGTTGTTGAACAAACAGTCTTGAATGGCTGTGCCTATGGGATGCCACAGGAGGGGACAGGAGGGAGCCTAAGTCCAATCCTGTGTGACCTTCAGCAGGTTACTGACCCTCTCTGTGCTTTAAGTTCCTTATCTGGAACCAGCAACCTCTCCTTACAGGGACCAGGCACAGGGATGGCTCCCTTGACCCCACCCCAGGCTGACAATCATAAAGCTCAGGGACATCTTGCAAAAAATCGGCTTGTGTTGGCTATTAAGATTGAGATCGTTTCTGGGTGCTGGGTAGGTTGGGTGAAGAGGTGTGAGATGGTGTGCACTCCCGGGCTCCGGGGCTTGGCTCCCACGCTGTGTGTCCCGGGTGGTGCGTTCTGTGTGGCTGTGCTGGGGCTGGGCGCTGATGTCTCCTGCGGGGAGCTGGGCAGACTTCGTGCTCCCTGTTCTTTGGCTGGAATGTGCGGAGGAGGATGTAGAATGTCCGTGTCTCTGACCCTGTGCCCCTCGCCGGGCGCCCAGGCAGCCTGCAGGCCTCCCCAGGACTGGCCGTGGCAGAGGGACTCTGGAAGGCTCCCAGGTTGCTGGGAAACAACAGCCCTCTTTATCCGGGCCGGGCATGCTTCTGCCGGGCATTCTCCGCTTCGGCTCCCTAAGGCTGTACTGTCACTCTGGTGCCCCTCCGCACCGAAGAGGAAGTGAGGCCCGGAGAAGCCCTTTTCCAGGTCCCACAGTGGTGGCCGGGCTGGGCTGTGAGGATTAGAGCTGGGCAGGGTGAGCCTGGAGTCTCTGCTCATCTTTTGGGGCCTTGCTGCCTCCCTTCCTCCCCCGCAGGAGACGGCTGGCATTTTCTCCGATGGTGCTGAGGTTCAGTTGTCTGGGCGCCTTCCGATGTCACCCATCCCTGTCTTTGCCGGGGGGTTGGAATGTTCTCTGTGTTTCCCAGCAGGGTGTCATGGGGAAGCAGCCACAGAGCCTCTCATGGACTTGCCGTTGGGGGTTCTGCTGCCCGAGACTAGGGCTGTGCCAGGGCTTATGCGAGGCATGTGGGGCACAGGTGGCAGTATCCCCCACCCGAGGTCGCCGGGGACCCAGCCAGGGAACGAGACAGACCAGTTTTGGGGCAGTCCTCTGGGTAGGGGCTGGCTGCTGGGATGCCAGCTGGAAGGTCGACGGGAAGGTGGAGGGAGCGGGCTGTGGCCGGGTCCTGGTGAGAAACACACGTCACCGTCAAATGGAGCGACAGAGGGGAGTGTAACAGGGTCTATCTAGGAAGATGGGAGGGGACTCAGGAAGTGACAGTGACTAGAATGGGGGGTCCGGTGTTCAGCAGCAACTGGCTGGTGGGAGTTGAGTCAGCCCAGCTGGAAGCCAGAGGGCGAGGGCTTGCCTCCCCAGCAGAGAGCAGGGGTCTGGAGGGGCAAACGGGAGATGAGCCACGCCGTGCGCTCACATGGGCCCGGAGGAGAGGTCTGAGTTTCAGCGCAACTCGAAAGGCTGGGGCTGGACTGAAATTCTTAGTTTGGCTGCATTTTCTGCATCTGTGGAGTAAGGAATTCCAGGCCCAGAGTTGCAGGATTTCCTGTTGATTTCTGACCTCTCCAAGGCTCACTGGGCGGGTGTTGGGACATCCTCCCTGCCACCTTGGGGGTGTGTTCGCTGGGAAGGAAACCAAGCCTGTCCTGCCAAAATCCAGCCCAGCCCTTTGGGGTGGCTTGGGGCCGCCAGGCCTCGTCGCCGATGGCCTGCCCAGCCCGCCTGGTGGAGACCAGCAGGGAGCTGGGGACGGCTGGGGAGTGGCCCTGGGCACTGAGGCTCCCTTCCATCTTCGGCTCTCCCCAACTCCTGTTGCCACCATCCCTGCTTCCTCACCCCTCTAGCCTAAATGTGCACACAGGGGGTGGCTTTGGTCCCTGGAGCACACCTGAGGGCAGACTGAGGCATGCAGAAGTCCTGGCGAGGCCTGCTGAGTGGCCTTCCAGCCCTGCCCCTGACACATGGGTCCCTAAGCAGAGGAGAGAGGGTATTCCACCTGGGTGCCCTTCCCAGTTTCCAGTCCATCTCCCTGTGGCAGCACCCGCTGTAGGGCCCACTGCCCCCGCCCCCACCCCTTAGGCCCCGAGAGGCAGCCCTCTTCTCCACTGCCTGGGCCCATCTAAGGACCCCTCTTCCCCATGGTTGACACCCTTCAGGCTGGCCCCCCCACAGGCGCTCCTAGAGCCTCCCCTGCTCAAGCATTTGCTCATGGTGGCGCAGCAGTGGGCAAGTGACTGATGGGATTCCGTCCCCAGGAGGCAGGGCAGGCTGGAAAGACAGTCTCAAAGGCTCTGAGCTTGAGCGCCTCTCTCCAGCCACACCATGGGCAGACATTACCAGCCGATTGCATCGCTGCTCGGTGAGTCCGGCCACCCCTCTCTGCCTTGCCTTCTAGGCAGCCACCCCGATTCACCGGAGGTGATGCTGAGACAGAACCTGCGTGCCGCTCTCCTAGCAGAAGGCTCGGGTGCCAGCGTCGCCAGAGGTTGAAGAGGCAGGCAGGGTGTCTGGGGCCACATCCTGACCACACTCTTGGGTCCAAAAGGGCCCCTCCTGGGCTGGAGTGAGTGTGGGCCTGGCTGGCTGTGGGCCTTTCCCCTCTAGTTGAGGTTTCGTTCCACTCCTCCCGGAAGAAAGCCCACACCTGCCCTGGGACAGGCAGTTGCCCAGCATGGATGAAAAGATTGCTCCCCTCATCCGTCCCCACCTGGGAGTCATGCTCTTGCCTTCTCCATGGTTGGGATGTTACGTGTATTTGGGGGCAGTAGATTGGAACTAGCTCATGGTGCAGAAGGAACCCAGAAGTCTGACCAGCCTGGGTTCGAGTCTGGACTCCGCCACCTGCTTGAGAGCTTGGGCGCAGTGCTGACGCTCACACTCTCTCAGGCGAAGGTCTCTCATCCGGAAGACAGTGGCAACAATAGTAGCTACGGGGTTACCTCTGGGATTAAATATGGGTGTGAATGCAGAGCCGCTCGCCTGCAGCTGGGTGACGTTCTACACCCCAGAGACCCTCTGGGCCCTGAGGAAGGGGCCATAGGTGGCCTGAGTGGGAGCCGAGGTGGCCACTGATAGCCCAGGAGACGGCGCAGCACCGCGGAGACTGAGCTGCCTGGGGACGGAGCCGAAGCGATCTGCCTTAACCTATAAGGCATTTTATCCTTTCAAGAGCAAGGCGTGTCCACGGGGCACAGCCTCCCAGCTGCTCCACCTTGCTCCCACCCGGGCCTGACCTCCGCCTCCTTCTCCCCTCCCCCAGCAACATGTCAGACGCCTTGGCTAACGCGGTGTGCCAGCGCTGCCAAGCCCGCTTCGCCCCTGCCGAGCGCATCGTCCACAGCAGCGGGGAGCTGTACCACGAGCACTGCTTCGTGTGCGCCCAGTGCTTCCGGCCGTTCCCCGAGGGGCTCTTCTACGAGGTGAGCACGCTCCTGGGGCAGGGGGCACCGGCGCCGTCACAGACCCAGCTCAGAGTCTGCCTTCCAGGTGCCAGCAGGACCGGGTGGGCCTTGAGCCAGCACAGAGCCGTGCTCGCTCGCCACTCCTGCTCGGGCCCATCCCTCACCTGTGAAACGTGAACCATGACCCTGGTTGCCATGGGTGTCAAAGGAGAGTCACCCTTCACCCAGCCTCCTCTGGGCAGTTGCTGGGCAGGCCCTTTGTTGGGATCAGACAGGAAACACAGCGGCTACTCGGTCTGTCGGACGGTGCCGATGCTTTGGGAGTGAGAGATCTCAGAGGGGAGGTGGGCGCTCAGGGCAGGTAACGTGGGCAGACCTGAGGGGCGGCAGCCATACACAGCTCTGCAGAAAGAGCACTCGGCAAGGGGCACAGCACGTGCAAAGGCCCTGCAGTGGAAGCACACGGGGGCATTTGGAGTGTGGTAGGAGGGCTGGTGTGATGGAAGCCCGGGGAACGAGAAGGAGAGGGGCGGGAGATGAGGGTGAGGAGGCAGGTCTCATCTGGCCCCATGGGCCTCTGCGGGGCCTTCGGCTTCTGCTCTAGGACAGACGAGCCACCTAGCGTGTGCAGTAGGGGTCACACTGTCTGCCCATTTGAGCAGGACTCCTCTGGGCGCTGTGCCGAGCAGAGACTGTAAGGGGGCAGGGACAGAGGCGGGAGACTGGGGGGCCCAGGTGCTGGATCACTGCGGTGGTCCCCATGGGAGTGAAGGGGAGCCCCTACAACTCACAAGAGCAGGTCTTTAGATCCTCAGTAATCTGCAGACTGGTTGTGAAACACAGCTATTATTAAAACTTAAATGATATAAACGTAAAACGAGATGAAATTTTATTAAAAACGAAGGTAACAAATACTTATAACGTGCCACTTCCTAATTATTTTGTTACATTTTACTATCATCTATGCTTTCGGGGTTATTTCTGTCCACCATTCTGATGTGGTGGCTACAGCACATCTCAGCTGCACGTTGAGGTCATGTTGCAGCTTGAAATTGGCTGTGGTGGAAAATGGCAAACACGGAAATTGGCAAACACGGAAATTGGCAAACACTACACATCAGTGCCCCCACCCCACCCCCTGCAAAGAGCGACTTGTCAAACATTTACCAGCACACCACTGGTGGTTGCAGTGGCGGTGGGGACCCGGGTCAGATGCTGGACATAGTGATATTTTGAGGTAGAGCCTATGGGATTGGCTGGTGGCTGGATGTGGGGTGTGCCATGTGCCCGGTAGAGGTGGACAGCCCTTCCTCTTGGTGCCTTCAGCCTCCTAGGAAATGCTGTCCCACTGTGGAGTCAGTGGAGGGGTGGGCAGAGCTCTGGGAGGGGAGGCCGTTTGCCTCGAACAAAGCCTGGCACTCAGTGGGTGCCTAGGAGATATTGGTTGCTGAATGAGTTTGACCTTCTGCCTCTACAGGTCACCAGGTAAGCTATATCCAGTTGCACCCTAATAAGACACTCATTTTAGAGAACAGGGAACAAACAAACTTAAAAAAAGAAAATAAAATTGTTAAAGGAGAAGAAGGCAGAGGCAGGCTCTGGCCACACGTGGGGCCAGAGGAGGGGCCTCACTGCCAGCAGCGGCTGCCCAGCAGTGTGCACACTGGTGTGCTGGCCTGGGACTCTGTGTCCTCCCGTGGCCCTCCCGCTGGGCCCTTCCAGTGTTCCCTTTCTTCTGTCCCCTCCCTGGGTCTTTGTGGCCTCTGGGGAGCTGGGCTTCTCACCCAGAGAAGACATGGGAAACAGGGCCAAGTGGCGCACACACTTCAGACGTGGTCTCCGCCCTCCCTGGCCTGCTCTGTCCCTGGCCTTGCTGACCTCTCCAGCTCCGTCCGAGGCCCCTCCCTGTGCACCCACCATCCCAAGTGGGCCAGTCCCCTCTGCTGGCCAGGCCTGGGACCCGCTGCCCCAGCTCAGCCTGGAATGCCCTCGTCTCAAGGACAAGGGCCAGGTCGGCTCGTGGGAACGATGAGTGGTTTGCTTGTCCTCTCTGTGGCCCCGTCTGCAGTTCGAAGGCCGGAAGTACTGTGAACACGACTTCCAAATGCTGTTTGCTCCGTGCTGTGGATCCTGCGGTAAGGGCGGCGACAACACCCCCTGCACTGCCTGGGGAGTGGGGGTGCCGGGGGCCCCTCCCTGCCCGCCCACCCTGCAGGCTCCACCTCCCCACACCGGGCGCGCGGGGCCAGGCTGAGGGCAGGCGGAGCGCTAGCGCGGACCATGCTTGGGGGGGGCCGGGGGTCCCACGCCAGCCCGGCCACAGGGCCCCCTCCTCTCCCAGGTGAGTTCATCATTGGCCGCGTCATCAAGGCCATGAACAACAACTGGCACCCGGGCTGCTTCCGCTGCGAGCTGTGCGACGTGGAGCTGGCTGACCTGGGCTTCGTGAAGAACGCGGGCAGGTGAGGTGGCGGCTCCCGGCGGGCAGGAGGGCCCTTGCTGCAGGTGCCGCTTGCGGAGGGCCAGGCACGTTCCAGGCTCTCCTGCCTGTACCGAGCCCCTCGCAGGGTGCGGTGCAGCAGGCGAGGACGGAGCTGGAGCCTGCTCAGGGAGGGCCCGGGCTCGAGCGCTCCTTGCTGACAGCCTCGCGGGAGGCATTAGAAATGCCCCCAACCACCCCACCCGCTGACCCCGCCTGGCCACCTCCTCTGCCTGTACCCACGGGCTGAGTGTCCTGGAGCGAATTACTCAACCAGGGTGCCCGAATTTACTCTCAAGTCAGGGCCACAGACTTCAGGGCACTCAGGGAGTTGTCCCTTCCCAGAAGGCTTGCTATCTTGGCCCTCCCCGCACTGCCCTCTGTGTCCTCCCCCGCAGTGGGTGGCCTCACTCTCCCCCTCCGGATGGTCCCCGGAGCACAAGCTCTGGGGACCCCGACCAGCACCTGCGGCCCTGCCTCTGTGGAGCGTGGCCTGCTCACCCTGCGCCGCCTCCAGCACTCGCTTCTCCTCTCCCTTCTTCCCCCTTCTAAAGGCGGGCTGGGGAGCCCCAGCTCACAGCACCCTCTGGCCTTCCTCCCAGCACACCCACCGGCTCCTCCCCTGCGTTCCCACTGCCCCAGACCTCTCAGCAGCTCTCACTGCAGCTGCTGAGGCGCAGAAACGCTTCCTTTCCTGGCACCTGGGACCCTGAGTTCTCATGGTTCCTCCGGCTTCGTGGCTGCACCCACTCACTCTCCTCCCCGTCTCTCCGTGATGGGCGTGCGGGGCTCTGTGCTCAGTCCTCGTGGCTGCCCTTGCAGACAGAGTCCAGAGCCCCAAGGGCACAGTGTCTGGACAGCCTGAGACCTCTGCCTTGCTGTCCTCAGCTGCCCATGTGCCATCTCCACTTGGCACCCACTGGCATCCCATAATGAGCTGCGAATTTCTTCTCCACTGAGGACCAAGTCCGCTCCCCCGTGCATCTCCCATGTCAGCGAGAGGCAGCACCCCCTCCAGAGACCCCTGGCCACGCGCCCCGGCACACGGTCTCCTGTCTGGCACTCCGTTCCCTCCTGGAGTTCCTCCTCGGCTCTTCGCCCGCGCTGCCGGGGCGTGCGCCACTCCGCGGACAAACACGTGGCCCGCATCCAAGCGGGGGCCATGGGGGCAGGGGGTGCAGTGCAGGGGCCGAGAGGCAGCTCCGGGAACTGTGCTGACCGGCAGGGTCACGGACCGGGTATGTGCCAGCAGCGAGTCCAGTCTCCCTCCCAAGCCGAGGCTGGCACACGGCTGCTGCCCCTCAGACTGGCTGGGGGAGTCCGGAAGAGGCCAGAAGTGCGCTGGAAAGTAAAAGCTGACACGAAAGTGTTCCTTTCTGACGGGCAGGGCAGCAGCTGGAGTGAGTGAGGAACGCCAGCCCCGCCCGGCCTCCCCGGCCCACCCTGGCTCTCGGAACCCCAGCGCAGAACCTCACGGTCTGCCTGGGGCAGACGTGCCCTGGGGCCGCCACAACCCTAGAAGGAGAGCCCACGCCTCCGCCACTGCCTCCTGTGCCACTGCTTTGCTATTCTTGGGTTGAAGGGAGGAGAAGTTCTGGGAAGGGCTTCATGTAGGCCAAACACGGTAACCTTTGTAGTCCTAAAGCTACGGTTGTGTTTATGATTTGTACAAACAAGTACAAAAAAGGCCAAGTCAGGGCGACACATGCGTGCTGGCGAGGGAAGCGGCTCAAAGCTGTGCATTTCTGTAGTGGGAAGGAGACTAGCAGGGAAGAAAGACCCTCATTGTGAAGGAATTGTTCCCCTGGTCCCCTTCCCCCGCCGCCTGACCTCGGGTGAAGTCACTGAATGTCTAGGAGCCGTAGGAAGCAGTAAGCCAAGGCTGTCCCTGCAGGGGGTGGCTGGGCGATCCCTACTTTTGGTTCTCCTTTTTTAGGGGTTAAGACTGAGCACAGCTGGGTGACCTAGGGGCTCAGGCCTCGGAGGGACAGGTAGGGACCTGCTGAGGTTTCAGGCTATTTACTCAGGAGGTGGCTGGGAGATGGCGGGCTTCTCTCGAGTAGCCTGGGGGAGCCAGTCTGTGGCTGGCCCGGGTGGCACCGGGGCTCACAGCTCCGACCTGGCACTCAGCGAGCTCTCGTTGGTTTTCCCTTCGAAGCTGGGGGGTGGGCCTGTGAGCCTCTTCCCGCAGAGCAGGTTGCACAGGGCGTGGCGGAACTTCTCAGCCACGAAGAAGTACATGACGGGGTCGAGGGCGCCGTTGAGGCTGGTGAGGCAGGAGGTGATGCGGTTTCCCAGGGCCAGGGCGCGCTGCGCCGCACAGGAGGCGCCACCACTGCGGTAGTGCAGCACGTAGACGGAGCGGTTGACGTGGTAGGGCACGAAGCAGACCAGGAAGATGGCCAGCACCATGGCGATCATGCGCACAGCCTTGTTCTTGAGGCGCTGCTCCACACGGGGGCCCTGCCGCAGGCTGCGGATGATGAGCAGGTAGCAGGTGACCGTGGTGACAAACGGGAAGGTGAAGGCCACGGCCAGGGACACCAGGGCATGGTGGGAGGCCTTCTCGCGGTACAGCTGCAGGCAGACGACCGTGTGGTTGGTCTGCACGGTCTGCGGGCTCACCAGCAGCGGGGCCATGGCCACGGCCACCACCACCCACAGGAAGGCGCAGGCCAGGTGGGCGTAGAGGGGCCTGCGGAGCTTGAGGGACTTGACCGGGTGCACGATGGCCAGGAAGCGGTCGGCGCTGATGCAGGTGAGGAAGTAGATGCTGGCGTACATGTTGAGGTAGAAAAGGAAGCCAGTGAGCCGGCACGGGATCTCGCCGAACGGCCAGTGGTTCCCAGAGAAGTGGTAGACCAGGCGGGTGGGCAGGACCAGCACGCAGGACAAGTCGGCCACGGCCAGGTGCATCAGGAACACGTTGGCCGGGGTGCCTGACTTGTGGTCCCGGACGAAAAGCCACAGGGCCAGGGCGTTGCCAACAAAAGCCAGGATGAAATCCAGGAGGTAGAAGGAGGCGAACAGCATGTTCTCCAGTGGCGTCTCCTGGCCGCACCTCTCCGTGGCGGCCAGGGACGCATTGGCCATCAGAGCCGGGGAGGCCACCTCGGGGCCATTCATGCTTTGGCTGGAGGCAGAGCCCGGGGCCAAGCCTGCAAGGGACAAGCAAATGGGTCACAGAAGCCTCACACTCTCCAGGTGTCCAGAAGTGAGGCCTCTGGTGCCTGCAGACCGTCACCCAGCTCAGGGGCACTGCCTCTGGACTGCTGAGGGACCTCCCTGTCTGTGGGGGCGGGCGAGTGTCACAGGCATTCTGAACTCCAGCAACAGGCAAAGCAAAACCAGGCCTTAGAGCTCCCCACTGCTGCAGCTGCGTCCCTGCCTGGCAGGCGAGGGCCTGGGCCTGGTGCCAGGTGACCCGGAAACCTGACGCCCCTCACCATGCTGCATCTCAGTGTACTCCCTCAGGGCCAGGAGGACGGCACAGCAGCCCCTTGAGGAGGCTGGGTGCTGTCCTGGCGTGGAAGAGAAACAGGCTGGAGGCGTGTGGGGAGGGACCGGCGCCCCCTTCAGTGGGGAGCGGGCGTGCTGTGCAGGGTCCTCCCCCGTGGAGGAGAGGGCTGGCCGGCCTGGGCACCGGGCCAGCTGATGTCCTCAGGCAAAGGGCAGGAGGGCGCTTGCCTGTCACATCTCCTTTTAACCATGTGAGGGATCCCGGGAAGTTCACCTGCCCCGGAGATTGCCCCAGCTCCAGAGCGTTTCGGGCTGAACTATTTTCCTGCTGCTCACAGGAATTGGGGTCTGCTCCTAGGTTGTAGTCAAGTGCACGTTCCCCGTGGGAATCCAGATGCCACAGTCCTCTGACTTGAAAGGGTCTCAGCTGACACTCCCAGGACTGCTAAACCGTGGGAGGGGGCTTGGACAGCTGAGGGGTGCAGGATGTAGGGTGACTTTTGGGAGCTCAGGTGAGTGCCTGGAGACAGGCTCGAGTGGAGCCCCGGGGATGGGCTGTGAGGGCCTCTGAGAGGGGCATGGATGTGGGAGGGAGGGAGGGACACAGCCCTGCTACAGCGAGGGCCTGCAGGGGCAGGGAGGAGAGAGCAGGTGCTGGTGGGCGGGCCTGTGGCTGTGCCGGGGCGAGGACAGGAGACCGAAGACCAGACGAGCAGGGCTCTGGCCGGTGCTCGGGTACAGGAAGGACGGCAGCCAAGGTGGAGTGGCGAGGAGGGCGGGCAGACAGGTGCGACCACCCACACCACCTGGCGTGGCGAGGGCCTGCCTGCACTGGCTCTCGCACCAGCCCTAAGAGGACGGCATCAGCGGCCCCATTTCACAGTCGGAGCATCAAAGCTCAGCACATGCTAACTTGCCTGAGGTCACTTGTCCAGGGAGCAGTGGCCCTGGAGCTGGGAGTCAGACCCAGGAAAGCTCAGGACACTGCCTGGCCTCTGGGGGCTGCCAGGACCGGGGCCGGAGCTGGGAGTGTGGCTTGGTGGCTTTGTCCCAGCTCTCGCTAGAGCTGCGGAGGCCTGGCCGCAGGACTGCTGCCGAAGACGAGGGGGACAAGGGCTGCTGTGCCAGTGTGAGACGAATAGGTGCAGCTCCTTGCTCAAAAAGCAGGAATTTCAAGACAGCAACAGCAGAGCTTGAACCCCAGTGGGGCCCCGTGGGACTGCGGGGCTCACACACCCCGTGGCTCTGGGCAGGCCTGCAGCCTTGCGCGCCTCCCGCTCGCTCGCAGGTGGCCTCCCAGCCCGGACTGAGATTTGATTCTGAAAGTCATCTAGTTCCGGCACTGACTTTGCAGTATGATCTGAGACCGGCCCCCGCCTCTCTCTCCCGTGTCCCTTACAAGCTTGTTCCTGGAGGCTCACTGCTCCGACCAACACCGAGCAGGTGACCTAGGGGAGGGGCATGGGGTGCAGCCAGGGCCTAGGCAGCTTAGGGACAGGTCTGGGGCCTCCGTGGAGGGGTGCTGGGCAGGCGTGGCCGCGGGAGGAGCCTGTGGTGGCAGCACTTTCCTCCGCGTTGCGCACCTGTCCCTCCCCGGCCTGAGCCCTACTCCCAGGCAGGCTCCTTCGTCTGGCTCCTGCTTGTGCCAAGGCTGCCCAATGGGCAGGGTGCTGGGTTCCGGCGGTCACTGCAGCGTGGGACTGTGGGAGCCACTTGCGCTTTGCAGGCCCCCGACAGAGGGACAAAATCACTGCCGGTGGGCCTCTGTAAGTTCAGACTGTGCTCAGCCTTCAAGACACAGGCCACACCGTTATCAAAGAGACAGAGACAGGCAAGCGATGCCCTGTCTCCACCTGGCCGGCTCCCCTGCTGTGCTTCCTTGGCTGGGCCCCTGGGCTCCCGGCCAGCCCCGCCCGGCCCGCCCCTTACCTCGAGCGGGGTCTGGGAGGAAGGGGCAGGAGTCTTCGGGGTGGCAGGTGCGCTGTGCCCGTGGGTGGTGGTGTGGGTGGCGGTGCCGGCGGTGGGCTCTGTGCAGCTGTGGGTGGAAGGCTGGCTATTTAAGGGGAGGAAGGGAGGCCGCAGCCCCTCTGGCCCTGAAAGGCCACTTCATTCCTGAGGGGTCCCTTGTGTGGCGGACCACTCCTCTGGCTGCCACTGCCGCCACCAGGGCTGTGAATATTCCAGTGTGTCCGCAGCCTGTCCCCCCCAGCTTGGCTGCTCAGCGTCACAGAGGCTGAGTGTGTGACTGTCTTCGGAGCCTCTGAGTGGGCGAGGGCCAGTGGGGGCTCGGGCTGGAACTGACAGACACAGAGGACGTTTCAGAAGGGGACGACTTCCACTGATGGGGGGCCGGGGGTGGGGGGCTGGCTGCCATGGCAACAGGCCAGCGCTTCCAAGACTGCTGGGCTGAGGAGGAGGGGGTCTTGTGAATGCCGAGGGGGCAGGCCGAGCAGTCTTGTTCGGGTCGAGTGAGAGGGGACTCTTTCAGGACACTTGCCGTAGGGGCCTTGTGTCCTGCCCTGTATAATTAGGCCCCGTTTGGGTGTTCGGAATAAATCGCCGGCTTTCTCTGGAGCAGGGCGCAGCTGCGGGAGCCTCATAATGGGGCGCTGTCTCGCCTGCGGGGACGCGGCTCAGCCGCAGGCCTGGCTCCCCTGCGAGGCCTCCCCACTGGCGGGGGCTGTGGAGAGGCCCCGCTGCCTGCCGGCCCCCACGACTCCTCCCTGGGTGGCTGGCGTGCATTTGGGTGTCACCAGTGGTTGCTCCTGAGACTGTGGACAATGCTCATTTCTCCTTATCTTCCCCAAAGAGATGAATCCAGTAACACGGGGAACCAAATCGCCGCTCCCAATTTCAAAAACCTTAAAATTTTTTAGTGACAACATTGAAAACTGTATGTGGCTGGCATTTAGGGAATAACTACCACGTGCACTATCTTCAATTTGTCTCCCCATGTGACTCTGTGGAGCTGGGGTATTGCCCCATTTTACAGACCAGGAAACTGAGACTCACCCATGGCAAACGCTAGGAAGAGACAGAATCGGGATTTGAACCCAAGCGTGCGCCACTCCAGCACTTCAGCTTTGTGTATGCGTTTGCTTGTTTTTCTGTTGCATTTTGAATCTAGAATCCTTAGGTTCCACCTTAATTTTACCTGGAAAAAAATTCTGAAGGTCACCTTTGGATCTGGTGCCGAGATCGGGTCTGTGGAGAAGGCGTTTCCCATCTGGGGTTCCTTCAAGAGACACAGGCTCCTCAGCTCGGACTGTCTGGGAGCCGGAGGCGTGTGCAGGTGTCTGAGCTGGGCGGGGTCCCTTTCCCTCGGGCCCTGCGAGTGGCTCACGGTGGTCGGAAGTGTGGCTGTTTGCCACTGGCTGCCCTGAGCAGGGCGTTTCTGGCTCACAGAGCTTCTGCTACTGGGTGACCACTGACGGTGGCCTCGGAGGCATTGACCATTGCAATGGCGTCTCGGGGAGTCAAGCTAATTTCTATAGCTTTGAAGCAGAACTTATTCCATGTGGGTTGAATGTTGTCCTGATGCCAAGGAGGGGTCACCACACCTGGGAGAAGGGTTATGGGGAGCAAATGCCCTGCCTGTGACAGAGACCATGGAGGTGGCCCGGGGTGCGGGTGGAGCACAGGTGTCTGGAGAGGGTGGGCTCCAGGGGTCACCGGGAAGAGGGATGCAGCCGTAGGCCACACCTACTGCCCACTGTGGGGGTAAAGACAGCTGGGCTCGGCCACCTGTCACACCGAGATGATGCCCGTCGTCCCTCCCTCTCTGGCACAATCATTCATTCACTCGCACGTTTAACAAACTGACCCTGACCCGCTGCCCCGTGCTGGGCACGTGGGGTCCAGTGGGGGCACAGCGGAGTGCCAGTCAGCTGGGCACCTCACTTGGGCCCTTGCCCTACGCACCAGCTGGGACGATCAGACACCCCAGGGCAAGCGGAGCGTGGCCCTGTGCAGGACGGAGTCCAGGTGGCAGGCGTCGGGGTCCGGGCGGGGTGCCGAGCTGGCTGCCTGGCATCTGGGGTGTGCTCGCTGTATCTGGCTGGGGGACTCGAGTCTGGGACTTAGTGTCTTAAGCAGACTCCCTGACCAGCGTGCGAAAGGTGCCGGTGCTGGGAGTCAGGTCGCTGTGGAGGCCGTGCAGGGTGCAGAGGCTCCCCTGTGGCTTGGGGGCCTGGGAGGGGACCCAGAGGCACCAGGAGCACATTGTAGATCAGGCGGCAGGTGGGGGACGGGCACTGGAGGGCGTTGGATGGGGCCTTTGTGTGTTTTTGCCCAGGGACCCTGGATCTAAATTCCTGCCACCTTGGCGGCCCGAGGAAACAGAAACCATGCTGATCTCTCTCTCAGCTGAGACCGCAGCTGCTGCCCAGCGCAGGGAGCAGCATCAGAAATTACTCCGAGGTCTCCACAAAAAAGACTCTGTCGTGGCAGTTGTGGGTTTGGGGGCCTCCGTCTGACATAGCCGTGCTTGTCTCTGGAGACAGAAAGTGCCTGTGTGTGCTTGGGCCCCTCTTCATCCGGTGGACCCCGAAGGAAGGGGGTGTGCGGGCCCCACGGCCTGGCACTCACTGCCACTCTCCTGGGCACAGGACCACTTGCTAGAAATTGTGTATGTCAGGGACATTTGACAAATAAAACTACTTTTTCAGCAAATGTCATTTAAACACCTGCTGTATTCCACACGGCCTGTGTCCTGGGCTCAGACAAGGGGAAAGAAGAAACCCCCCACGTACAGACAGCAGGCACAGCCCTCTGGCGACTTCGCTTCTGGTGTTTTCCCGAGCACAGGTTCCTTTTCCGGGGCTCACCTGTGCCTTCCAGGCGGTGACTGGGTCACCTGTGCGGGGCCCTGGGCCAAGCCCAGGCACTCAGCGGAGCCGCAGGGGGTCGGGGGCAGGGGCTCTGTCCCTAAGGCCCGCCCTCGCCTCCCGCCTCCCACAGGCACCTCTGCCGGCCTTGCCACAACCGCGAGAAGGCCAAGGGCCTGGGCAAGTACATCTGTCAGCGGTGCCACCTGGTCATCGATGAGCAGCCCCTCATGTTCAGGAACGACGCCTACCACCCCGACCACTTCAGCTGTACCCACTGCGGGTAGGTCGCAGCCCACTCTTCGACGGGGCAGGCGGACAGCCAGGACCGCCCAGAGCCAGGGCAGGGCAGGGGGAGCCGGGAGAGGTGAGCGGGGGTCCGAGGGGGTCTGGAGAGTGGGGCACGGGGCTGAAGGGCAGAGTGGAGCAGGAAGCACCCCTCTCAGGGCTCTGTTTGGGGGTCACTTGAGACTCAGGGTGGTGGCTAGGCCCCTGCACTGCTGGCTGGGTGGCGAGATGGAGTGGAGGACAGGGTCAGGGGACAGCAGAGCGCTCCCTGAGCGGGGCTGTGCTGGCTGTGGAGTGGGGGAGCGGCTGCAGAGCCATGGCCTGGTCCCCTCCAGTCCCCTGTGTGCCTGCCCCAGACGCCCAGTCTGGTTTAGAGGAGGAGGGGCCCAAGAACAGACCTGCCTCTGAGAGGCCGGGCCGCAAAGAACACAGGCGCCCTTCTGCCCCGGCTGCGCTCCAGGGCTGTCTGGGGCACACGAGGTCTTCAAAGGGCCCGGAGATCAGAGAGGGCCGCCTGCTGCAGCGCTCTGCTGGGACAGAATGCAGCCTCTGAGGGAGCTGCCCCCAGGGCCGGAGGGGCTGGTGTGACCCTGCAGAGAGGCAGGGACCACACCCAGGGTCCACGCTGTCTTCCAGGAAGGAGCTGACTGCCGAGGCCCGTGAGCTGAAGGGCGAGCTCTACTGCCTGCCTTGCCACGACAAGATGGGCGTCCCCATCTGCGGGGCCTGCCGTCGGCCCATCGAGGGCCGCGTGGTCAATGCGCTGGGCAAGCAGTGGCACGTGGAGGTGAGCCAGGCCGGCGGATTCGTGGCCTGGGTTGTGGGGTGCCCCGGTTCATGGTCACGGTCAGAGCCTGGCGCTGCAGCCCCCCTGTGCCCCCACCCAGGCCGTGTGGCTGGCTCCCAGCAAGGCCCTCCCTCCTGGTGGCTGGCCCTCCTTGTACTGGCCGGGGACCCAGCCTGCCCGTGGAAGCCAGACCCCACGGGCCATGGCTGGGCAGCCCCGCTCACCTTTCCTCCCCCTCCCGGCGTGCTAGGAGATTCCAAAGCCAGGAGAAGACTTCGGGGACAGTCTGCCCAGGGCGCCCTGTGGGCTTGTGGTTGACAGAACCAGCTGTGTGCACAGCCTGTGTAGACATGGAGCTGGTGAGCTCCTCAGGTGTGTGACCCGGGTCACCTGAGCACTGGCCCCCAGACTGTGGGCTATCGTGTTCTTACAGACACACTCGGAAGGAAGTGTGTGCCCAGGGGCCTGGCCAGCCCTGTGTCTCGAAGCTATGCCTTGGGCAGCCTGTTTGAGGTCCTTGGTGCAAGCCCTGACCGCACCCTCCCGGGGCAGGGCGCCTTCCCACCGCGCAGCCCTGGAGGAACAGGCAGGTGCTGCCTAGTGACCCCTGGCGTGTGGGGGAGGCCCCAGGAGACACCAGGCTGATGGGCAGGGCTCCTGCCTGGGAGGGCCCCCCACGCTATGGCACCTTGCTGGCACCTGACTTCCCCGGCTGGGGCTGCCAAGGGGGAGACCAGGCTGGGAGAGGACGGTGACCTGCAATGTCACTGTGGGTGGGTGCCTTAAAGGAGGAGCAGGGTGTGCTGACGCCAGGGCATCCACGGAGTGTCAGTCCCCCTGCCCAGTGTGAGCCCTGCAAGGCTACCACCTGCTCAGTCTGTGCTTCCTGTCTCCTGGGGTCACCACTGTCCCCTGGAGTCACCGCTCCAGCCCTGATGCCACCTGGCCTGCACTCTGTCCTCCCAGCACTTTGTCTGTGCCAAGTGCGAGAAGCCGTTCCTGGGGCACCGGCACTACGAGAAGAAGGGGCTGGCCTACTGCGAGACCCACTACAACCAGGTGAGCCGGCGGGCCTGCGAGGCCTCGGGGTGGCGGGGGCACTGCGGGGGAGCGGGAGAGGCTTCAGGCAGACCCCTCAGGAGCCCGCCGGTGCGTCGAGCCCAGGCCTGTGCCCTTGGCCCTGGCTCCCGGCTTGGGGTCTTGAGACCCGGGCAGCTCTCTTGGCCTCAGCATCTTCGTTTGAAAAATGTGCCCTTGTACCCAGGCCTGTTGTGAGGACCGAATGAGATGGTGGCGTGAGATCCTGGGCATGGGGGGGGGGGTGACAGTGCCAGCAGCCACCCCGCTCTGTCACTCTGATACAGAAGGCAGGGAAGGCTGATGGGACGGGGTCAGCACCCAGGCCCACCTCCTCGCAGGACACCAGCAGGAGCAAAGGGGCCTTTCGGGGAGCAATGCCTCAGCCTGCTGTCCTTCCCAGGGGGTGTATCTGATGGGCCAGGGGTCCCCTGTGCCCAGCAGAAAGGACCCAAGGGGAGGCCTGGGGAGAGGCCAGGCCAGGGTGCACCCTGGGGCTGGGCGGTGACTGTCTGCGGCCGCACTGACAGCCTGCTCGGTCCACAGCTCTTTGGGGATGTCTGCTACAACTGCAGCCATGTGATCGAGGGCGACGGTGAGGCCCCTGTGTCCCCAAGCCCCTCCCTCCCCTGCCCTGCCTGCCTGTTGTCCTGGAGCATGAGTCCTGCAGCTGCAGGCCCAGCTGGCCCTGCCCTGCACAGCTGGGCCTGTGGCGGCCTGGCCGGGCCTGCTAAGCCCCACGTCTGCCCCACAGTGGTGTCAGCCCTCAACAAGGCCTGGTGTGTGAGCTGCTTCTCCTGCTCCACCTGCAACAGCAAGCTCACCCTCAAGTAAGTCAGTGTGTGACAGGTGCGGGGTGGAGGGGACTTCTGCCAGTCCCTCCTCCCATCCGCCTTGCCTTGGGGCAGCCCGGGCCCCACACAGCCCAGGGAGAGGGGGGCGTCTGGGACCCCAGGGCACGGGGGGAGGAGAAACCCGTGAGCCTCCGGTACACCAGCGAGGACCCTGGGCCCTGGGGAGGGAAGGGCGTTCCAGCCCAGCCGGCAGCACACGCAGACAGCTGGCTTGCCCGGGAAGCCTTGCGGGGTGTGGGATGGCTGGAGCCATGACAGGAGAGATGGGGCCAAGGATTCTGAGGACAGCGGGGAGCCATTGAGGCTTCTGGGTCAGAACCCCAGAGAAGCCTCTTGGAGGGAAGGGAGGGCTTGGGGCCCATCTCCTCATCCACCATGCCCTCTGGCCAGGTCACCCTGAGGCCTGTCCCGCTGGCTGGGAGAGGCCGGGGGCTGAGGGCCGAGGGACGCCCACTCCTCTGTCTCCGAGGCCACCGTCTGGGGTCAGAGTTGGTGGGGCAGGGGCTCTGCTGAGTGCCAGGCTTTGTCCCCAGGAACAAGTTTGTGGAGTTCGACATGAAGCCCGTGTGCAAGAGGTGCTACGAGAAGTTCCCGCTGGAGCTGAAGAAGCGGCTGAAGAAGCTGTCGGAGCTGACCTCCCGCAAGGCCCAGCCCAAGTCTGTGGACCTCAACTCGGCCTGAAGGCCCTGCCCGCCCGCCTCGTCCCGGCCGGCTCCTCCCGCCCTTGCTGCCTTTTCCGTGCCACCCGCTCCGGTCGTCTGCCCTTGTACTCCACACCTCGGTTTATCTGTGTGCCCCCGCCTTCCCTCCCCCTTTCTCCTCCTCTCTGCCTCCCAAGTCCCTTCTGTCCTTGGCTGGGGCCCTTCCCTTTCCTTCTGTGCAGAGGCAGGGTCTGGGAGGGGAGCCTGGGACGGGTCTGGGCCCACTCCTGGCAGCCACCTCCGCCTGCGGGTCTCCAGGAGCCTGTCCTGACCTGTCCCTCCCTGCAGGGGTCCTGGTGGCACACACTCTCCTGTGGGGGCCTCTGCCCCAGCGTGGCCGTGCTATGTGCATGCTGCCATCTGGGGTGGCACGGCCAGGGTGGCCCGCCTGAGCCACAGGGCCAGGCCATGCAGACGGGGCCTCTGGGGGACACCCTTCAGCCCCTCGACACTGCTCAACCAAGTATTGCCCCTGCTCCCAAACTGGACCAGCAAGTCCTGCCACACCCACCTGCCAGCCACCTGCAGATCCAGGACCCCACCCACCGCTCAGGGACCTTCCTGAAATCCCACTTGGGCTGCCTGCCTCTGTCCCCCTTTCCCTGCCCCGGGGCCTGCATCGAGCCCTCGGGTGGGGCTGCTGGGGGCTGAGGCCCGGGTGGTTCGCTCCCTCCTCCAGGGAGGACACGTCCTCTGTAGCCAGTGCAGATCTGGCGCTGGGGCTCATGCTTGCACAATGAAGGCCGTTCACACAACCGCAGTGGCCTGTGTGGTTTGTGGTGGGAGGGGCGGGGGGTGGGCAGTGGTTCCTGTGGACACACCGCTGCTGGCGTTGGTGGACACAGAGAGACAGACATCAGAAGGCAGAAGCATTCCGGTGGCCCCAGCCCCTGTCCTGCACCAGGCTGCCCCTGGAGCCAGCTGGGAACCATCGGCCCTGGGGGCTGCCCCAGTGGGCAGAGTTGGGGTAGGCTGGGCAGGGCCTGCTAGTGGGAGGGAACCCAGGCTCCAAGACCCCATGTCCAGCTCTGCCCACTGCCCGGCACAGGCCGGCCGTAGCACAAAGCTAGCGGCTGGAGAGCAGCGCCTCCTTTCTGGCCCCGAGCAGTCCTCTCACCCCAGCACCCTGTGGGGAGGAGGACAGGTGTGCAGAAGGGCCAGGAGGGAGGACACTCCAGGGAATGCCCCCTCCCCAGGTAGAGCACGCACGGGAGGGAGGAGAGCAGGAGAAAGAAAGAATGAAGTTATTCCTGGGGAACGCAGTTGTCCGCCAGTGTCCCTGGAGAAGTCACAATGCTTTTTGCTTTTTCTGGAGACCCTCTGCAAGCCACTGCCTCCCGGGCCTTGTGCCCGCCTGGTGCCCGCCCCTGCTCCCTCACAGACACCCGCCCACTGCTCTGTGCATTTTTATTGAACATTCTGCCGGGTGGGCCCCTCCTTTGGCCTCCATGGCCAGCGCCCGGGAGAGAGGGTCATCTGGGGTGCTGAGGTGGTCTGTGTGTTGGGGAGAGGGCAGCACGGCAGGGCGACTGAGCAGGCACTAGGGGCTGGCCAGGGCTGGGGCCCGGGGACCCCGCGGCTTGTCCATGGTGCTCAGGAGCTGCTGCACGTACGAGGTCAGCAGGTCATCCATCTTGTAGCCCTGGACAGGCGGCAGGGTTGGGTCAGAGGCTGTGGGTGCAGGGAGGGCGGATGGGGGTCCTCGACTTGGTGGCATCCACCTTCTCTGCCTCAGCCACCAGCTGGGCAGGGCAGGCACGGAAAGAGGGAAGGTGGGCGCCTGCTGCGGGGGCCACCGCTCTGCCTGCACTGCTGGGCCCAGTCTCTCCCACCCCAGCATGGGCCCTGGGAGTGTTGCCAGCCTCTCTCTGGGGGCGGCAGGGGTGAGGCGAGAACCCAGCCCCGGTGTCTCCCGGTTGTGTGGGCGGGGAGCAGGGCTAGGCTCACCAGGGAGGTCTCACACAGCAGGCGGCTACCGCGGCCCAGGCTCCCGAGCACCATGTGGAAGTAGGTGCTGCCGCTGCTCCAGCTGGAGATCTTGGTGAAGGGGTGGGTGGCGAGCAGGTCCTGGGGACAGAGGGGAAGGTGGGCAGGGCCGCCCCAGCCGGTGGGCCCTGTGTGTGCGTGTCTGTGCTGGGCGCAGGGGGGAGGCGGGACATGCTGGAGCAGGGGACCACAGCCCCACCTGCACGAGCGTCCCCCAGCCCTGCCAGAGGCCCCGAGTGCCTGAGGCAGCTACCTTGGTCTTGGGATGGATGAGCAGGACCCCGTGTCGGTTGATGGCGATGAGGATGATGTCCGGGTGGGAGGGCTCTGAGGTTTGCTGGGAGGGAGAGGCATGGTGGTCACAGTCCGGGAGAGGCCAGGCAGCACCTCCTCGGAGCCCAGGGCACACGCGCACACGCGCGCACACACACACACACATGCATGCACACACGCACGCACGTGCACACACACTCTGCAGCCTGAAAAAGTGCTGAGGAGAGGCTGGGGCCATGGGCAGAGCGGGGTGGGCCCGTGTGGGTGGGAGGCTGGGCCTGGGCCAGGTCTACCTTCACCTCGAAGAAGGCGGACCCGAAGGTGGGCCACCGGCAGATCCACGTCAGGAAGGCCACCTTGGCCTCCTCCACCGTCTTGTCCCTGTGCTTGTCGTAGGCCAGAAGGATGCTCTGGGGAAGAGGAGGCTGGTGAGGGCCTGGGGGGGCAGTACCTGTCCACCCGACGGAGGAGGGTTTGCGGGAGGAGGGTCTCGGCGCTGGGGGTGGCGCAGGGGAGTTGTAGCGGGCGAGGTCCCCGCCGCCCTCCGCCTAGGCAAGGGCAGCGCCTGGGTGGGGTCTCTGGGAGGGGCAGCAGCCCGAGGACTCCTCCCCAGTGCTGTCACTGTCAGGGACCTTTTTCCATTCCTCCGAGGACATCAGGCGCGTGAGATTCTCAGGCACCAGTTCCCTCAGGATCTTGGGGACACTGGCCAGCTGGGACCAGTGATTGTCAAACTGGGCCTTGTAGATGAGGCCGGCCAGGTGGATGGCATCCTCTCGCGAGCACTTGTGGAACCCACGCAGGTACTTGGGCAGCTCCTGGGTGGTGGACACGCTGGCCTCAGACTGTGGCCCCCCTGCCCCAGCCCCTCCTTCCTGCTGAGCCCCCCATCCAGGACAGACTGGACCACAGGCTGAGCCCGCCAGCGTGGAGTTTCGGGCGGGGGGTGACCCTGAGTCAGGGCAGGGCCCCTGGCATTGTGCGTGGAGTCGGCGGCCTGCTCCCTCTGTGTGTAGCTGGTCCCTCAGGGCACGGCCACTGCTCCGGGGGCTGGGGACTCCTCTGTCCCTCCCCTTCCCCGCAGTTGTGTTGTAGGTGCCAGTGTAGTCACTGTCCCCAAAGGCTGCCGCCCTCTGCTCCTGGTTTCAGAACCCTCAGGGGTACAGCCTGGACCCAAGGCTGGAGCTGCGCGTGGGCTGGTGCCCGGGGCAAGGCAGGTCCTACCCCTGCCTGCTGGCTCCTCCGTCTCAGGGCAGGTGTGGGAAGGAAGGGGGTGTCCCCAACGCTCACCAGAAGGGCAGCCTGCCCACTACCTGGTGGTAATGAAGTATGGTGTCTGCGTTCACGTCTTTCCCCGGTACCACATTGAGCCACAGTTTCCTCATGAAGTACAGCTGGTAGGGGAGTGTCACAGGGGCCCCTGGGCAGGGGCGGCAGTGGGCACCAAGCCTACCCCAGCAGGTGTTGCCAGCCCTGCCCGGCCTCCTCCCTGCCCACCACTTCCCACCTGGAAAGCTCCCCTAATTCCTTAGAGCCTGAGTGGGGGTCAGGCCCTGTGCAACTTCATCACCCTGAGTGCGGCCGAGTGCCCCGGGCCTGGCCCTGTCCCCACACCTTGCGAAGCTGCGAGGCCCTAACCACCTGGCCCCAGAGCCTGTTGTACCCACAACCCAGGGGACACCACACACCAGGGATGAACGAATGGGCACAGGCCGTGCAGGAGGTGACCCTGCCCAGGGAGGCTCACAGCCCCAGCCACGCCCTCCCCCCAGCTCCACAGGGACCCCCTCACCTTCTTTCTGGGGCTTGTTCTTCTTCACCCAGTCAGACACCTGCCTCAAGGAGTCGAAGAAGAAGTCTCCCTCCTTCTGGCTGATGACCTGGGGCAGGGAGAGGTACGGAAAGGCAGGCGGATGAGTGGTTTCCGGGGACCGTCCCGCTGGGAGGGCGCTGGGGCCTACAGCCTGGCAGGGTCCGGCTGGAGTCAGCCTGTGTGCCACCGGGGGTGGGGCACAGGCTCTGTCTCCCAGACCCCACCTACCTTCGCCTGACAGCCCCGGCCACGCAGTGAAGGGCCTGGGCCAGCGCAGCCGCGCCGGGCAGGCTGAGGCCCACCCCTGGAGAGCGCTGCCTGCTGTCCTCCCGCGGCCCAGGCGTACCTTGTCTGCGATCTTGATGAAGAGGCTGCAGCCCTCCCAGGAGGCCAGCTGCAGCCTGGTGGCGATGCTGTCACACACATCCCGCACCCGCGTGCTGCTGCCCACCTCCAGCATCTGGGCAGAGAGGCGGCCAGTGAGGCCCAGAGCCCGGCCTGGGGCCAAGGTGCTCCTGGGGTGGCAATCTGGGGACGAGGTGCAGCCCTGGAGGACCCCTCATAGCCTGGTGCTTTGGCTCCTTCGTGAAGCATGTGCTAGATGTGCTCTGTCCTGAGAGGCACAAGCCTCCCTTCCAGAACCCTCACCAGAGGTTCATGCTGGTCCGTCCCAGCACTGCCGTCCTGGGGGCCTGGCCTTGAACTTACCTTGAGAGCCGGGCCGCCAGATGTGGGAACTTCCTGTTACAGGGACTGGGCCGCCCCGAGCCCACAAAGGCCACGCTGCCGCTGGGCAGGGTACGAGGTGGCAGTGTGCACCTCTGCCCCCTTGGCCCGCAGGCCTTTGCCACCTCTTGCAGAGGCTTCTGTGTCACAGTTGGGTCCTGGTGGTCGCCCCTGCCACCCGTCCCCTCTGTCCTCCGCAGCAGCCATGCGTGCTCTGTGCACATGGCACGCCCGACGGTGGCACCTGCTCACCGTGGCCCAGGTTGGTCAGAAGCCCCCAGGGGCTCCCAAGTCCTGAGACTCAACCTTGCTGCCACCCTTCTGGTTTCCGTCCTGTGTCCTTGGCATGAAACCCCCAACTCCCACCTTGGGGCAGTCCCTACTTCTGAAGCACCTGAAGGCAGCCGGGGCCTGCACCCCGGGGGAGGAGGGGAGGAGAGTGGTGAAGGTGGGACAGGTCACTGGAAACCCTGAAAACGGCTCTCCTCGGTGGCCAAAGAGCATGCTGGGTGGGTGGGGTGCTGCCTGCGCCTCCCTTGGCCTGAGACTGGCTGTGGGGACTAGGGCGGTGGACTCACCTCGCTGGTGCTGTTGGGGAGGTAGACCCTGTGGCAGATGCGGGAGACATTCTGCTCAGCGGCCTCCACCTCCACCTGGTGAGGGGGCTGCTTCCGGGGCCCCATCCTGAACGGGACAGTGCAGGCTGCAGAGGCCACCCCACGCCCACCCCCAGCCCCGGCCTCTAGGCGGGCCCTAAACCACGTGCCAGAGACAAAAGAAAAAATACCCGTGACCACTGCTGGGATGGTCCCAGCCCCTCACGCTCCCCAGGGCTGCCCCTGCCTGGCGGGCTCGCACGTGGCCCCAGAGGAAGCGACAGAGGAGGTGGGCCTGGCGTCAGCCCCGAATGACACACGGGGAGGGCCCAGGCCAGGGGCGCTGGGCGAGGTGCTGGGGGTGGCCAGGCTGTGCTCTCATTCTCGTGCAACAGGGCGCTGGACGGGGCCTCTCTGAGAGCGTCCGGCTCCCTCCATGCCCTCAGCTGCCGTGGAAATTCTGGCCACTCCTGTGCTCAGCCCACCCTCCCCACAGCCGCAGGAGGCCAAGCAGAGGCGGCCAGTGGGGGAGAACGAAGACGGCCAAGGAAGCACCTCCTGATGTGGGCGGGACAGGGGACAGGCCTCTGACCTCGGCCCCCTGGAGCTGGGCTGGGGCCTCCAGGCAGCTCCCTTGCACCCTGGGCAGGCAGCGGTGGGGCAGGGGCTGGTGGCTGTGCCCGAGCCTGCCAGGAGCCTCCACTGAGGCCTCCTGGGCCACCCGGGCCTCCCTCCTGGGCCACCCCCAACCTTCGTCCCAGGATCTCGGGACCTGGTCCTGCCTCCCCAACCTGACACCAGCCTCTGGAGAGGATGCCGAGTCCCCCCTCTTGGTGAGGGTCCCCGGACCTGGAGCCCCTGGGTGGCCCAGGGCCAATGCTCGAGGGCGTGGAGGTGGCTGCTCACCTCAGGACCCTCTGGACATGGCGGCTGCAGTCAGGGGCCAGCAGCTTCCCCCTCCGGGTGTCTATGAACTTCTGGGCATGGGGCAGCAGCGCCTTGCTGGGCGGGAAGAGGCCCGTGCAGAGCCACAGCAGCTGCCAGCCCCGGTCCTCGCTGCGCCTGGGGGTGGTGCCCGTCAGCAGGGAAGGGCTCTCTCCAGGGCCTAGACCAGGCAGGCACCTCGGGGAGCAGGGACATGAGGCCTGGAGGGCCCACGGAGGAGGACGCGGATGGGCACCAGCAAGGCTGCAGCGCGCCAGCCCACGTCTAGCTGCCCGACGCCACAGGGCTTCCCACCTTCGCAACGGGGAGGAGGCCATTGTGCCCATTTTGCCCATTTGCGCCGAGAACACTAGGCTCAGAGAGGCCACAGCCCACTTAGGTCACACGGAGAGAGGGTGGGGGCGGGCAGGCCAGAGCAGGGCTGTTCCCTCCTGCTCTGACCACCCCAGTATGTCGGCAGAGCAGACCAGGCCCAGCCCTTCCCTCTGCTGCCGGAGGCGCCCGGGCAGGGCTTCAGCCGCCAGGAGCTTCCCGTCTGAGCGGCCCCAGCCTCAGGGGCTGGGATGAAAACCACGCACCCTTACCCCGCTGTCCCCAGCAGACCTGTTGGAGTTGTGGGTCAGCTGCTTCAGGATCTGGCAGTAGACCTCGTCCTGGAGGGACGAGTCCTGCAGGGCCAATGAGAAGATCTGGTCGGTGAGTTCCAGGGTGGGCCAGGCCTGCCGGGAGGGGTAGTCACCCATGTACCTGAGGATGGGTGTGGCTGTCAAGGAGAATGGCGCTGGGGGCGGCCCCAAGCTGACCCCTGACCAGGCCTAGGCACTGGCCCCAGCCCCACACTGACGCTGTCCCCAGCCCCACACTGAGAGCTGCGTGTGGGCTCTGCCTGGCGCTCCGTGAGGTGAGGCCTGGCCCCCCACGGGGCAGCTGTGGGGCTTGCAGGGAACTGGGGTGCCCGTGTCTGTGGGGCTGGCGTGCGGCCAGGGCAGGCCGGCTGGGGAAGGATATCCACAAAGATCCGGCAGGCAATGTCCCGCAGGTCAGCGCTGGCATGGACGCGCTTGAGCAGCGGCTGCCGCAGTGGCTCAGGGGAGTAGGCCCACAGGTGGCCCCGGGTGCGGGCCAGCGGCAGCACGGCTCTGCTCACCGTCCCCTTGTCTGGGGCCCTGTCAGGGACAGAGGCCAGCGTGAGGGCCTGCTGTGAGGCCTTCCCTGACCCACGCTTATCTGTCCTCTGTCCAACCTCCCGGGATGGCTGTGGGAGGGTCAGGGCGGCCCCTCCCTGCCAGGAGCCCTCCTGGACCCCCTCGCCCTGGGAGGCTTCCTTGCAGCCCTCCGCGGGCACCGAGGGCAGGCGGGCACCTGAAGAACTCATAGGCGAACTCCTCCAGGGTGTGCGGCTCCTCCCAGGGCTGCTCCGCAGCTGGGGGCCGTGCAGGCTGCCCCTCCTGGGCTGCCAGCCTGCGCTTCTCTGGAGACACGGCCAGCCAGCTCTGCAGGGGCACAGGCCTGTGGGTGCCCAGGAGGCGCTGCCCACCAGGCCCTTCCCGTAGGCGCCTCCTGGCCTGGCTGCCTCCGTGATGCAGGAGGCGTCAGACCCAGCGCTGGACAGGCCGGGGCCTACCCAGTCCCGCGTCGCCCACTGTGTGACCCAGGACCGTGACCCAACCGCCCAGGGCCTGTTTCCTTTCCCTTAGTAGCGTTAGTGCCAATGGCTACGGATCCCAGACCTCCTGTTGCAGGGGTCACAGCCACTCTGGGTTTCTCAGACCTCAGGTCCCCTTCCCCAGGGGCCTCTCCTCAGGGCCACCTACCCAGCCCTGCCTGCCGGTGCCCCAGCTCAGGCTCCAGCACACACATCACCCCGTGGGGATGCACCCTGTTACCTGCTCCCCGCCTCCCTGTGAGGCTGGTCTCGGGGGCTGGACAGGTGGCTCTTGGGGCAGGGACACTTGGGCCCCTTCGGGTCAGGGTGCAAATGAGGCAGAGGCTGAGAAAGGCTGGGTATGTTTCCAGGACGCACCCAGGGTGGGGCAGAGGGAGGGAACACCCATTTATTGAGCACCTACTAAGTGCCAAGTGCTGGGCTGGGCACTGTACACACACTGTGCCAGCGTCACGATCACCCCCAGGGCTGACCTCTGCCAGGTGGGCTGCAGGCCCCTGAGCTAGGCCCCCAGCTGGGCATCCCAGCGCCGCCCCCCATGCTGCGAGATACCAGCAGCTGCGCCGAGGGCTTGGTCAACGTGGGGATGGCGTAGAGGCAGGCCGTGGGCACCAGCCCTGTCTTGCCCGTCCTGTCATTTTGAGCCAGGGTCCAGTTCTCAGAGGTCAGAAGTCCCTGCTTCTTTGTCAGGACCAACAAGTCCCCCGTCTTGAAGGGCAGGAGAGTGGGATCATCTGCAAGGCCAGGGCACAGGGACAGAAAATCCATTTGCTGAGGGCTCTGCAGGGGCCAGAGGCTGTGCTGCCACTTCAGGAGTTGTCTCCTTGGACAAACGAGGAAAGGGAGGCACAGAGCCATGGCACGAGGCCACTCCAAGTGTGAGTGGCAGTGGGGTTGGAACCTTGGGGCCCCAGAGGGCTGTCACCTGCTGCACCTGCCCAGGTGTGGAGCCCAGGGTGGGCAGGGCTTCAGGGGCTTTGCCGTGGCCCCAGCCCTGGGGAGTGCGCTCCCTAGCCCACTTCCTCCTCTGTAAAATGGGGACAGCAATGATCCCTCTCTTCTGGGGAGATGGCGAGGACGGAGTGGGCAACAGGGCAGCGTCCTGGGCTGATTTTCTCACCACTCTAAGGCCCACGCACAGCCCCTTCCTCTGTGTCTCAAAGAGCCCCTCCCTTCTGAAGCCCCTGCACTGATGGCGCCAGCCCACTGCCTGTGCTTGCAGCCAGCAGCCTCAGCCAGCGGAGGTCCTGGGCCTTGTCACCTGGCCCCTCTGCCCACAGCCCACGGCCCAGCTCTGGCTGGAGCTCTGGCTTGCGGGGGAGCTGTGGGTGAGAACTAGGCTCTCACCCACTGGGCTACGTGACCCTGGGCCAGCTCCTTCCCTCTCTGAGCCTCTGGTGCCTCATCTGCACAACGGGCAGAGTGGCTATGGGGTGGGGCCGACCCTTCCCAGTGCAGTCCTGAGCAAGGCCGGCCTTGGGGAGCTTGGGACCGCCTCTTTCAACCCCCTCTTTTTGTAGAAGAGGAAACAGTAGCCGAGAGAGCCAGGGCCTTGCCCATAGCTGTCCCCCAATGCCCCAGAGCCCTGCTCTGTGCCACACAGCTGCTGTGCATGGAGGGAGCCTGCTGTCTCCCACGGACCCCAAGCACTGTCCCTCGCCCTACCCAACCCTGCCGGGCACCTGTGGCCTTCCTGTCCTGCAGGGCCATGGCGTACACGGATCTCTCCTTCAGGCCCTCCAGGAACAGGGCCACGAGCTCGGCGATGGCCACGCTGCTGGGGGACAGGAACTCGTAGTCCTTGTGCAGCGTGGACAGCAGCAGCCTCTGCCCGCCCTGGGCCTCCCTGGGGAGGAAGGCAGCGTGACCAGGGGCTGCCTCCACCCCCACCCGCTTCAGCCCCTCCTGACTTACAGACCAGGAAACAGGGAGGCTTGTCCGGGGCGGGGCCAGGCCAGGCACCACTGTGGTTGGTGGGCAGATGACGGCCCCTCGGGCCCCCCGGGCCTCAGAGGCAGTGGAGGGGTGCGAAGCCCCAGAGTGTGGGGCTGGCTCTGGGCAGGTGCTGAGGTGGCTGGTGTGCAGGGACACCACACGGACACCAGGGTCGTGGCAAAGAACATGAGCGCTGTGACGAGTTGCTGGCTCTGCCGTGTGCTAACCCGGGACCCTGGCCGCGCTCCCCAGCCGCTGTGCGCCTCAGTTCATGCATCTGCAGAACGAGTGGCGCTGCGAGGCTTCGTGGCACGCAAAAGTGCCCGGCATGGCCAGCCACAGGGGCACAGCCCGCTGGCCACAATTATCGTGGCCATGCCCACTTCGCTGTGCTTTACCTAGGGAGTCCGGCAGGGATCGGACAGGACTCCCCACAGGGCCTGGAGGAGCTCACAGCTGTCGCCCGTGAGGAGGGAGGCGCCTGCTGAGTGCACGTGGCCAGAGAGGCTGCTCGCTTCACGCACTTTCCGGGGGGAGCCGCACCCCAAAGAGGAGAGGCCAGGGCATGTGCAGTGCACAAAGTGCTTAACGGGCAGTGCGGCCTGGCACAGGAGGGCTCCCAAGTCCAGTGGCCGCAGCACACGATGACCCCTGTCCCTCCACCCCAGCCTGGCTCCGGGGACAACATGCTACCCCCTCTTGCTGTCTCCCCCTGAGCCCCCAGATGCACCAATTCCGAGAACTCAGTTTGTGAGAGGACCTCTTCCCTCAAGGTCCCCACCTGTTGGTGGCCAGACACATGATCTCTGGGAAAGAGAGTTCCAGCAGCATCTTCTCCTGCTGGTCCAGAAAGTACAGCCCCTTCCAGTTAACAGCCAAGACGAGCTGGGTCTTGGGCAGGCAGGGGCCTAGGCAGCGGAGACAGCAGTATGAAGGTCACGCCGGCCCCCAGGGTGCCCAGCCCACACCTGCCCCCGCCCATTGGTGCCATTACCGGAGAGCGTGGTGACTTCAAAGAGCCGGGAGAAGAGCAGTGGCCACTGCAGGTAGGCGGTGTCCACCACCTGCTCCTGCACGGCCAGCGGTGCGGCTTGCGTCTGGGTGTACGGGGCCTGTGGGGGACGCGGGCATCACCTCAGTGGCCCTGTCTCCCCTGGCTAATCCCCCGCCCAGTGCTCAGGGTGATGAGCTGGTGGCTCACTGTGATGCCTCTACCTAAAGCGAGGCCAGTGCCTGCAGAAGGACTCTCCAGGGATGCCCCCGGGTACTTCCCGGGGACTAGTGCACCCTGCTGAACCCTGGGTGCGCTTTTAGGAGGTGGTTTTGGGGAGGGAGGCAGGCCTTCCCCTCTTCTTCATCGGGGTGCCACAGCCGCAGGGCGGGGCTCAGCACAGGAGCTGCACGTGTCTGCGCACGTGCGCTTGGGCTCGCTCTTGCCGACACCCCCCTGCGGGTCTGTCTGGCTCGGTGCAGCAGGGCCACCTTGCTGCGTCTGTGTCCTCAGTGCCGCCCTCTGCCTGTCTCCTCTGGAGTTCTTCTGCGTATCGGCCTCTGCCCAGGACCTGCCTCAACCTTCCCTCTAGCTCCTCGTCCCCAGGTTTCCTTCCTCCTTTCTGGACTCTTCCCCACCTTCCCTCTCCCCTCCCCTCTGCTGCGCTGTGTCCGAAACTGGCTCTTAATACCCAACTGAACTTGCTTTTCACGCCTTGTTGAACAAAACATTATTTCTCTTGTTCCAACTTTTAAAAGTGGCTGAGTAATATTCACATGCTGGCTTTGGGAACGTAAACTGATGCGTCGCATCTGAAGGGCGATTTGGCGCTACGCAACACGTATCAAATATTCAGCACATCCACACGCTCTGAGGCAGGGGTTCCCATGCGCCCAGTGAGGGGACGCCGAGAGGCCCAGGGACAAGGAGGGCAGCCCCCGAGGGCAGGACCGATGCCGAGGCTATGGCAGGGCCAGCGGGCAGCAGCTGTGGATGAACTCTCATGCCTAGAGGCCAGGGCCCAGCACGGACCAGCATGGGGGCCCACCCGAGATGCCAACTGGGAAGGAAGAAGGCAGCACAGGGCTGTGACAAGGATTTGAACTGAGTGGGACTGTTTGAATCTGAAAAGCAGGGCTACGCTTAACTGTCAAGGTTAAGCTTCCTGCCCCCCAGTGGCTGGGGCATGTGGGGAGGGGATCCATCTCTCTGCACACCGAGGGCCCCACCGCCCGAAGGAGAGCTCAGGGCTGGAGTGCCCAGGCTGCGTGCAGGCTGACCTTGGCATAGGCGGCAGTGACGAGGCTAGCCCACTTCTCGGGGGGCTTGGTCCTGTACAGCTTGGGGGGGATGCAGCCGGGCAGCAGCTCCCGGACAGCCTTGTCCCCCACTGAGGCGCCGAGCTGCACATAGCAGTGCCGGGCCAGCAGCTCCACCAGCCCTTCCTCCTGCGAGGCGGGGGGAGGGCAGACAGGTGAGCGCCCACCCTTCCCCAGGACGCCCTTACGCCACAGCCCCGCTCTTGCCCCAGCGTGGCGGAGCTGGCCAGCTGCTCAGGCAGGACCTGGGAACATGGGCGGCCACCCTGTCCCGCCACCTCCACTAGGCAGCACCTGCCCTTTCCCCAACGGAACCACCATATGCCCTGCCTGGGCCCCTCCGCAGGCCCGCTCCCGCTGGCAGGCTGGGAATCCTGGCAGCCTTGGCCTGAGGACTGGGGTGCTCCTCTCTGAGCCCCTAGGTGGAACCCGGACATTGCTGCTGTGGGTGGGGTGAGGGTGGGCAAGGCCTATCCTGGTCTGAGCTCCAGTCCTCGCTTGTCCAGGGAGACCTGCAGCTGCCACTGTAGGGAGTCTGCAGGGACTCAGCCGGCAGGAGCGTGTGTGAGGTCCCAGCACGGCGCAGCACAGGGAGGGATCCAAGCAGCCCGTTCCAGAGAGACCAAAACCTCGCAGGGCCCAGCGCCCCTGTGGCTCCCTGCCTGTGCCCATTCCACGTGGCCCCACAGTAGCACCCTCCTGACTGGGCACAAGGAGGTTTCACCTGCTGCTCCCAGAACTGCAGGTGCACGGCCACCCTCGATTCTCACAACTACCCTGCAAGAGCTCTCAGTCCTCCCTGCACATCCAGGTGAGGGCCTGAGGCTCGCCGAGGTGACAGCACTTCCCAAGGTCACACTGCCAGGAAGAGGTGGAGGTGGGACTTGAACTCAGACCCTAGGGCTCCAAGGCCACACTCCTGACCATCAGGCCTTGCTGCCCCGTAACCAGGGCGGCCACGGCGAGGTAGGTCTGGGCTGACTGGGAGGCCTTCCCTGCCTGCTGCTGCTACCACGGCCCCAGAGGCCTGGGCAAACCTGCAGCCCGCGGGAGGAGGAAATGGAGGCCGGGCCTGGAAGGGGCAGCACCCCTGCACCCCATAAACCCCTCCCTGCCCCCGTTCCGCTGCCCTCGGCCTCCCCCCCTCCACGTTGCGCACAGCCTCTGACGCCAGCAGGTCCTCCTCCGTGGGGCGCTCTCCGACGGCCACAGCCCGGGCTGGACCTGGAATGTGCTCTTTCTGAGGCCCCTCACCTTCTCGAAGCTGTACTCGCCGGACCAGACTCCGCGGAGCACTTGGTGGTAGATGAGCTTGGTGCTGACGGGGTCCTCCTGGGAGTCATGCCAGGGGGTGAAGAATTCCTTCCGGAAGTAGATGCGCCAGGGGGACTGGCGCTGGCTCTCGCCCCTCTCCTGGGCCAGCTGCTCACACTGGGCGATGGCATCCATCACGTGGTCGCGCCCGCTGCCCAGGGACCAGAACTGAGGCCACAGTCAGGGGCGGCAGGGTTAGTGGCTGCTGTGCACCCCACCCACGGGGATGCCCGCCCTCGGCACCCGCATGCGAGGAACAGAGACCGGGACCCAGGACCCAGTGTGGGTTCCACGTGGACACCTGAGGGCTTCTCCTCACGGGCATGGCCTGCCCCCGCCCCACTCCTCCCAGATGGGTGCGGCCGATGGGTGTGAGTGTGTCTGAGTGTGCGGGACACCCCCACTGGGTGTCTGGGTGGGCTCTGCTGGGGCACCCCTCCGTGTCTGCTGCAGGGCGTCTGCAGCTCCCGGCGTGAGGGAGGGGGCAGCAGGGCAGTGGTGCGAGCGCCTGGCGTCCGTGCGTGTGCTGCCGGGTGGACTGACGAGGTATGCGTGGAGCACGGCTGGGTCCCAGGTGCAGCTGCTGGGCCGACGATGTGAGGGTGTGGGCAGGAGGACGGGCTGCCTGCGTGTGTGTCTGGTGGCCGGGAGGGCCAGCCGGGGCCAGGCTGGCGAGGTGTGAGGGCTCGAGCTTTGGGGTGCTTTGCCCAGGTGCGTGGGGAGGAAGACGATGCCTGGTCAGTACCTTGTCGTACACGGCGACCTGGAGGGAGAAGCCCAGGTAGTCACTGAGGCCCTGCTTGCGGGCGATGTGCAGGCAGATTTCCCTCGATGTGGAGGCCGAGTCGACGGTGACGGTCAAGCTTTCCCCAGTTACCATGATGACCTGGATCGGGATGTGCTTCTTGGACTTGACAGCCTGGGGGCAGAGGGAGACTCAGGCCCCTGGGCTCAGCTGCCTGCCTGTGAGCTCTTGGAACCCGCAGACCAGAGGCCAGTCCTCACCCCCCAGCCCTCTCTCCCCAATCCACTGCCCCCGCTTGCCCTTCCCCGTGGGGTCCCCGGGCTCCCACGTGGCCACAGCTCGGCATGGAGAACAAAGCTCAGGCCAACAGGGCTTTGTTATGGGAGGATGGCCGTCGGGCAAGAGCAGTGTTAGTCCAGCCATTTGGGTGCTTCTCCAGGCCCACCTCGGCAGCCCCAGGGGTGCCGCCTGCAGCTGGCACAGCCCCAGTTTTCGATGAGAACGCTGAGGTTGGTGAGGTTAGGTGACTTAGACTCACAGGGGTGACCTGCAGCCCCTGGGATAGGGCACCACGGGGTTATAGAGATGAGCACCTTCCAGGCTGGGCCTGGACCAGAACTGTGGGGAGAGCAGGGTGCAGGGACCCCTCCTGGCTGTTCTGAGTGACCCTTCCTGAGGATACTGTGACAACTCACAGGCGACACAGCTGCCAAAGCAGGATGAGGCAGCGCCTGCCACCAAGGACAACAGCCTTGGTGTGACCACTGCCTTCTTCACAGTCTAATGCCCCGGGAGGGGTGACACTGGAGCAATTGGCCCAGCGTGGTGCTGCTGAGTGGGTCAGACGTATCTTTCCCTCCAGCTAGGCGGGCCCTGAAATCTAGAGGTGGAGGCACCTCTGAAGGCTGGGGAGGCCGCGCCCCGTGAAGTGGGGACTCCCAGGGACCACTGGCCTGGGAGGTAATGCAGAGGAGACAGAGGAGCTTGAGGACAAAGGTCCTATCTTGGGAGAAGGCACCCCACTAGCTGTGCTAGGGGGGCCTGCAGCCTGCACTGCCCCTCACCGCCCACTTCCCACCCCTGCTGGCCCCTACCTGCAGCTCCAGCCAGGTGGGGGGCTCCGCACGCACCCCGTTGGCGTAGGTGCGTCTCAGGCGCTCAGCGCAGAAGGGCCCATAACCCGCCGGCCCCCGACCAATGAAGTTCAGGAGATACTGGGGGGCGAGGAAGGGAGAGAGGCAGATGCTCAGGATGAAGGCCAGTTTCTACTTACTGCCCACTCCGATTTTCAAAACCATGATACTCAGTTTATAAAGACGCTTTCAGACGAGCACACACACCTCGTGAGGGGAAATACAGTTCAGTACGTCTCTGAGGAGCAGTCTGGCAGTATGTTTGAATAGTGCATCATTCCAGAGCCCAATAACTCAAACCTACCCTAAAGGTAGATATACACTTATGGTCACAGCGGTAGCTATGGTGATGAGTGACTGGAAGATGGACCCCGCATGTCCACCCCCAGTCCAGTACTCTGTGCGGAGCCAGGCGTTACCGCTGGCATCGGGAAGGTTTACGCCGTGAGAAAACATCATGGACGTAAGTGAAAAATGCAGATGAGTCAACGTCCAAAACACATTTGACAAAATGTGTTGACGATCTTTTTGTCTCAGAGATTTTGTTCCTTCCTGCCTTGGGGTGGGGGGTAGAGCCTGGAAGGTTTACTGGTGTTGTGAGTTGCCCGAGTGCCTGGGGAGATGGCCAGGTGGCCGTGGGTCCTGCTGTCCCCAAGAGGACACGCGAAGAAGTGTTTTCTGCATGATCACAAGTATGACACTGTAACACCACAAAAGGCCAGAAGAAAATATTAAATGGAAGTGACCTCTGGGTGTGGGGATGACTTTGATTTTCGTTTTGAACTTTCTGCATTCCACACTTTTATAATCAGAACGAAAAGCTGTAATACATTAGAACAGTGAGGCCCGGGGCCTCCAACGCTTGGAAGCACCTGCTAAGCCACCTCCATTTCCAGCTCTAAGGACGAGACAGAGGCAGCACGGCCCAGCTCCAGGAGGGGCCCACTCCTGGGACACCTGTCTTTTCAGGCCACTCTTCATCTGCCATTCCATTTCAGTCTTGAAGAGCCGTCCTGGCGCCTAAGCCAAAGTGCAGTTGGCCCTGCAGACCCTGGATAGGAGCTGGAAGGAGCCAGGGGCAGTGTCCTTTTATACAGATGGGGAAACTGAGGCCCAGAGGCACTGCTGTCCATCCTGGCTCGCAGGGGCAGGAGACCCAGGCCAGGCCCCGGGGCCCACCAGTGCCCCAGCATAACCTGCCCCTGCCCCGGGCCCCACCTTCATGAACCTCTCGGAGGGCAGGACGCAGCCCAGGCAGAGACTGAGCAGGATCCAGCCCCGGGCCAGGCTGCTCGGTCTGAAGTTCTCCGAGACTTGCTTGCAGATCTGGCAGTAGATCTCATCCCTGAAAGACACAGACCACTGGGAGGGCAGGCTGGGGCTGGCAGGAGAGGAGACAGGGGCGCCCGGGCTCACGGTCCTTCTGCCCCTCTGGGGGACCCGACCCTGGGGCGCCTCTCAGCCCTCGTGCCCCACCCAGCCTCCTCACCTCCGAGGACTGCCACTGCCTCTCCCCAGGCTTGCGCCCCCGTGGCTTCCTGCCTCACCGAGGCCCAGCCCTTGATCCTCCCTTTCCGTCTCTGCCCTCAGCACCCCTGCCACGTGCTGCCTCAGCCCTCTCTGCACCGGCCCTCAGGGTGGGGGCACCGTCTACATGACCTGCCCGCTCCACTGCCCAACCCTGCAGTTAGGACAGGCAGTGATTTCTCCCTCCCTGAGCGCGGACAGGGAAGTGGGGCCTTCATGAGAGAACCCCTTGCCCTCTCGCCTCCTGACCCGCTCCCGTTGCCATTCCCATGGGCTCATGAGCTGCCCCCTCTGTCACCTCTTGGCAAGGAGCCTCTCCTGGATCCTCCCACCAATTCAAGCCTCAATCATCTTAAAGGAGTGTCCCATTAGTGCCTCAAACCCCAAATATCCAGAGGCCGCACTTTTCCTCCAGTAATCAGTGGTGTGCGGGTAAATATTTATCAACCAACTCTCCCTGGGGAAAAAAAGCCCCAATTCATTGTATTTGCAGATTTCTGTGGTGTAAATGTTACCACCAAGGCCAATTTCAAGCTGCCAACATGATGTCACAACACAGAGCCGGGAAGAGATGCACACAGTTGGCTGCCCTGAGCCCCAGCACACGTCCTCTCTACAGCCCACAGACACCACCACCAGCCATCCACCCAGGCTGGAAATCTGGGGTCATTCTAGACCCATCTCTTCATCCCCCAGATCCAACCGGCCACCACATCCTACCACCTCTCTCCGGGATGTCTTCTCTGTCCCCAGCTCTGGGCCATCCCTCATCAGCTCTCCCTGGACCTCTGTAGCCGCCCCTGCCTGGCCTCCTACCCTCAGGCTCCACCCACCATGTGACTGCCAGGAAGATCATTCTGGAAGTCAGCTATGATCATGGTCCTCTGCTGCTTAAAACTTTTCCCACTTCCCTTAGAATTGAATCTGAACTCCATGACGCAGCTGTGACAAACCACTGAGAATTCCAGACTCCTTCAGGCCATGTCAAAGGTGAGCTGTTCTCCCTTTCCCTCTGCCTGGGGGCCACCCCAGGAGGGCACTAAGACCACCCCTCCCTGGTGCCCCCACTGGACCCTGAACGTACTAAGATGCTCAAGCTGCCGTTGTGGATTTCCTGGTCCTCTCCTGTCCCCAACTAGAGGGTAAGCTCCTGGGGTAGACACATGTCATCTTCATCTCCACATGCCCAGACCTCAGGCCAGGGCTTATATACGTAAAAAGTGTGTGTTGAATGTGGGACAGACATGGAATAGCACATTTCTTCTGTCTCAGAATTTGGCTAGATCCCAGAGCCACGGAAAAATGGATGCTAACATCCAATATTCTTGTAGAATTTGCTAAAAAGCAGCAGAACACAACTAGCCACCATGCCGCCTCTAGGCTGCGTGAGAGAAGATGAGAAATTTGGAAGGTGATTCCTAGAAGGGACTTCGTGGGAGTAGAGAGATCTGTGGCCCATTTCTACTCCCCATAAGTGATGGGGGGCTGTGAGGGGGACCCCAGGAGAACTGCCAATAGGGACGGGCCTGTCAGAGATGAGACCCTCTCACGTCCCAGGGGAGGCACACTGAGCCCCAGAAGCCCACTGCCCTCCCCCAGGGTGCTGGAAGGGAACCTGGTGACAGTGTTCTTCCCACTGCTTGACTTGTGTCCCCTGAGCTGGGGACATCCATGGAAAAAAAGGCCAGTGTCTGCTTCCTCCTGGAGAATTCTAAGCCCAGGGCAAGGTGGAGAGAGAAGACTCAGGAATGGGAGCTGCACACGCAGTGTTCAGTGGGGCAAGCATGAGCTTCCTGCCGGCCAAGAGGATGCGTGGAAGGAGCTGGGCTTCAGGCATCTAGACAGGACCCCCACATAAGCAGGCAGCCCATTATTCCAGAAGACTCCAGCAGTAGGAGGCTGTGGGATGTTTCACTGGGGGCTTGAGCCTGCAGGAGCTCTCACGGGATTAGTGAGGGTGTCACTGTTGGACACCACTCCGTAGGGAGTGCCTATGGGGTATCCAAAGAGCCAACAGCACACCTCATTCTGACACAACCTTTACGTGTGTGCCGTGGAGCAGGGTGTGGTGGCCAGTGAAGATTAAGCACGAGAGAACTACCAACAGAAGCAGCTAAGTGAGCAGACTGGCCGTTGGTGTGGTGCGGGCGGCTAAACTTGACGGGAAGCCCTGTGGTCTTGCTGGCTTGGAGCACCAGAGGGCTGAGTCTGGGGCACTGTGCAACTTGCGAGTGAGACAGGAATCCTGCAACGAAGAGACCCAGCGAAGGGGAGTCCGAAACTGTTCATGTAAAATCCTAAATCTCTGGCTGACCCTTTGTGGTGGGGTAGCAAGGGGGAGCCCTGCATGGCCGGGCAGATGCCATGTCACCAGCTAAGGCGAAATAGCTGCACAGGGATCCCAGCTGCAGCCCACCACGTGGCAGACAGAATTTGAGTCCAGCCAAGCTAATCACCTGCCAGAACAAAAAGTCAACGCTCTTTGAACGCCATAACAGCATCCAGGGTCTCTAGACGTACCACCCTCACTGTCCAGGAGACAGTCCCAAAGTGCTAGACCCGTGAGGAGGCAACAGCCAAGTGTCAGACACGGGGGAGAACAGGAGGCACGGCCACCCTCACGAGAAAAGGCAGCTGATGCAGACTGACCCCAAGGTGACCCAGAGAGTACATCTGCAGAAAAGGTTTAACAACTACTGTGACTCTGCTCAAGGACACGAAGAAAGCCGTGCTTACGCTGAGTGGGCCAGTAGGAAATCTTGGCAGAGAAACAAAAATGTGAAAAAGATCCCAGTGCAAATTCTAGAACTGAAAATACAATATCTGGAATAAAACATTTGTTAGGTGGGTATAAGAGCAGGTTGGGGAAGACAGAGAAAGATCAGTGAATTGGAAGACAGATGGTAGAAATGACCCACTCTAAAGAACAGAGAAAAAGAGAAAGAAGAAAAGGCGAGCAGACCCTCGGGGCCCGCGACGGTCTCAAAACAGCTCACACGGTTTAATGAGAGTTTGAAGGAAAAGAGAGAGAATGAGCTAGAAAAAATTATTTGAACAAATAATGACCAACACTTTCTCAGATTTGGTTAAAAATATTAACTTAAAGTAAGTGAACCCCTAAAATACAGTAGTCTGTCCCCGAAGGCAGCACGCAGTCGGCGCTCCGCGCCGCGGAGACACAATCTACCAGCTCAGCCAGCCGCGGTGGGGAAGCAGTGCCCGCAGGCTCGCCTCGCAGATTCCCTCCAAGCAGCTCCTGTAAGCCCAGTTGTATCGAAAGCGAAATGAATACTGCAAATGAGGAACCTGCTCATTTACCGGGCCCTGTGTGACAGCCTGTCCCAGGTCAATCGCCAGCCCGCGATGAATGTGTTTTCCTGACTGGGTTTTTCCCACGTGGTTTCCTTGATGCAGAGCGAGCAGAGAAGCCTGGGTGACGGTAACACCTGCTGTCCTGAGAACCAGCCTTCAGGCCCCAGGACGGGGGGCGTCTCGTGGGCAGGGAGGGTGTGGCCCTGGGCTGGGAGCCTGTGAGGGGCTCTGACGCCGTGCATGGGGTGGGCGGGGGTGGGCACTGACCTGAGGCCAGGCCGCAGGATGGCGCAGCCCACGATGAAGTGCACCTTCTCCAGGTTGGACATGGGGCGGTCTGTGACAGGGCCACTGGGCTCAGATGCCTCCTCTCCGGTGTTCAGCTGGCTGGCCACCTTGAAACCCAAAGGCGGCCATCAGGACGGCCGTGATTCTCCGCACTTGCCAAGGAGGAAACTGGTGCAAGGGGAGGGAAGCCACAGCCTGGAACCCTGCTGGGACAGACTGAGGTTCTGTGCCCTGGGCTCACCTGGCCCGTGACCCGGGAGGATCGCGTCAGCTTCATGGAGGAGATCTCCTTGGTTCCTCTGTCCCTGCGGCTGGGCCTCTGTGGAAGGGGACAGTTCAAGAATGACTGTGGCTCGGGGCTGTCCTACGCCTGGGCTCACCTTGGTGATGCTGACCCTGCAGCCAATGGGGAGAGCAGGGAGCGAGTGTCCCTCTCATCCAGACATGTCCTGGCCTCAGCTACAGAGCGCCAGCACCGTGCGAGCTTCCCAACACTCACGGGTGCACATCGCCACCCTCGCTGTCGGGCGAGGAAAAGGAGGCCCAGGGATGGCAAGAGACTCGACAAAAGCTGCTCACCATCCTTCTGGGATGGGCTCAGGGCTGTTCTTCTGATCCCAAAGCTTGTGCCTCTCTCCAGTTAAGCTCTCAGGGGCCAACTGGGTCTGAGCCCGGGTGCTTAGGGCAGCCCTAAGCCATGGCACTCAGTAAAAATGTGGCCGATGAATCAGAGGAGGCTCTGCCCGCTGCCAGGAGAGCTCTGCCAGGGGGTCAGAAGAGCCCAGGCTGCAAGCTGGCGTCCAGGCAGGGCGGGGCTTGCCCCCAGCTGTTAGGATCTAGTGGTCTCCTTAGGTAAAAGCTATACGTTGTCATGACGGTGTCATGAGAAGAATTTGCTGCCAAAATTGGAGCTCAGTGTGGGACTGGACATGGGTCGAGATCAGCCCAGTCTGGGGCCAGGCACCAGCTTCTGGCTGGCGCAAAGCTGGTTTGCCACATGGGGGCTGACTGAGAGACACGCTACCTGGCCAGCTCCAGAGGGCAGCAGGGCTGGCTCGGCCCACTGCCCTGTGTGTGGGGCACGTGGCAGGTACTTAACAAATGTGTGCAGGAAGGAAAACCTGAGATCTGACCTCCAGGCAGCCAGTCCTGCTTCCCCCGTGTCCATCCTCCGGAGGTGCAGCGTGGCCGGACTGCCTCCCAGAGTCCCTTCCCTGAGCAGTCACCAGCCTCCAAGGTGCCCCAGTGATCCTCGCCTCCTGACGTTCCCGCCCTGTGTGGCACGTGACCTCAAGACTAGATGTTGCATCTTCCTTCTTGCTTTCCTTCTAGGATCGCCCATGCTGAGGGGAGCCACGTTGTGAGGATGCTTAGGCAGCTGGCAGAGAAGCCCATGTGGGGAGGAAGGGAGGCTTCCTGCCCTCGGCCACATGTGTGAGCCATCTTGGGAGTGGACTGTCCTGCCCTAGGTGACGGCTTGGCGGCAGCCTCATGAGAGACCCTGAACCAGAACTATCCCGCTAAGCCGATCCTGACCCTCAGAAACTGTGTGAGATAATAAATCTGTGCGATTTTAAGCTGCTGAATTTGGGGGTAATTGGTTACGCAGCAACAGATACCTAACATGCCCTGGTAGAGCCCACACCTCCAGAGATCAAGGACTCGGCCTGGGCCCAGGCACCTCCCATGCACTTCCTGGGCTGGGTTGGCCGTGCGCTCGGGGCTGCAGATCTCTACACGGTAGTCTGCACACAGGACCCCACAGGCATCCGAGCTGAGCCCGGCCAGGCACCCGGACGTGTGGGGCAGTCACGGGCCCTGGCCACTGGTGGGCCCAAGTGCTGTCACTGCTGCATAATTCCTTGGTTAGTTCCACTAGGATTATGGCATGCGACTGGGCCTTAGGTAGGACTTCTGATCCAAAATAGATGCGAATTAACTTTCCATCGGAGGGCAGGGTAGAACTCAGGTCAAGAACTTGGTCTTTGGGCCGGGCACAGTGGCTCATGCCTATAATCCTAGCACTCTGGGAGGCTGAGGCAGGAGGATTGTTTGGGCTTAGATGTTCGCGACCAGCCTGAACAAGAGCGAGACCCCGTCTCTACTAAAAATAGAAAAATTAGCTGGGCATCGTGGTGTGCACCTGTAGTCCCAGCTACTCAGGAGGCTGAGGCAGGAGGATTGCTTGAGCACTGTTTGAGCTTACAGTGAGCTATGATGACGCCACTGCACTCTAGCTGGGGTGACAGAGCAAGACTTTGTCTCAAAAAATATATATAAATAAAATAAAAATAAATAAAAATAAAAAAAGAACTTGGTCTTTGAATATAGCAGAACAATTCAAAGCCCAGGTCCCGCACACCTGTCCACAATGATTTGGGGACAAGTGATTTCACTTCTTCATTTCTTTAGCTATAAACAAACATAATAATCCCTACCTTGTCGCGCTGCCACCTGGGGAGTGAAGAGAAGCAGCTGGCACATGGCAGGCTGCCGGTCAGTGACGACATCTGCTGTTGTTATTACTGTTGCATGCATTTGAATCCAGTTTAAGTCAAATGCGATATTCAGAGTCCAGGGGACTGTCTCCGTTAATGATTATATAATCCAAAGAGTCCTGGGCATGCCGTGGGATTCATGAGTGTCCGAGTGCAATTCGTCACTGTAAGTACCCGGGTGCCCTGGCTCGGGAGCTGAGTTCAGTAGGAGGTGCCGATGGGAGGGCTCCGGGACCTGTCTCCCTTTCCTGTGCAGCTTCCCAGGGCCAGGCCCTCCCCTGCCTGCTGCCCTCACGCTGCTTACCTGTGCAGACCCTGCTTGCTGCAGACTCTGGGCGCCACTCGCCCTGCCCAGCGTGTCGTAGATCTGCTGCATCACCGAGCTGCCTTGGCTGCTCCTGGCATAGAGCACTGGCTCCGGGAGGTCACCCATGAACCTCAGGATGACGTTCCACACAGCCAGGGCGGCCTGGGGAAACGACACAGAGGCCCGGCTGGAACCCAGCTCCCAGCACTGGGGCCCCTTCCTTGTTCCCTCTGAACCACAGCTTGGACTCCGGGCCCTGGGAGTGTCCTGAGCTACCCAGAGAACACGGGGTACCGAGCAGTCAGTGTCGTCCTCATGGTAGAGCAGCGGGTATCGGAGGGGCTGCCGGATGTGGGTGTGACTGGCTGATTTCTGGAAGTAAGTCGCAGCGAACTTGGGGAAGGTGTACTCGGCCAGGCCATCCACATCCTCCTCGGGCTCCTCCACCATGGGGACTGTGTCCAGGTCAACCTCAGGCAGCTTCCGGGTCTTTGCTTCCAGATCCTGAGTGAGGGAGAACACAGATCAGTAGTCCTCGCAGACAGCAGCCAGCTGGCCGGCCGGCCACCAGCAGGGTGGGCGTCGCGGGGGCCGTGGAGCAGCTCCTCCTGAGGGGCCCCAGCACCTGCTACACGGAGTGAGGAGGCGGGAGGGCCCCCAAGTGGGGTGTGGTGGGTCCACACAGGACACCCTGGGGTGCTGCTACTCCGCTTTCTCCCCCTCCCTGCCGTGGTCACATTCTGCAGAATGGCAGCCCCAAGGCGCTCTGGGGGTGGCCTGGGGAATGCTGCATGATGACCGCGTGGACGTGTTCGGAGAGTGAAGGCTCTAGGATGCCTTGCAGTGGCAAAGGTTTGACGGCAGAAACCCACACTTGCTCCCCTCTTCTCTGTGGGACCGTGGGACCCCCTAGGGCTAGAGCACACGCGTGGCCACCACTCGGCAGCTCGCCGAGCCAGGGCTCGGCTTCTCAAGGAGCGGGAGCCAGCCCAGGAAAGGCCAGCTGGTCTCACCTCGAAGCATGGCGGGGCCTGGCCCTCCTGCCCCCCGATCATGGCAGGGAGGAAGCCGAACACTTCCTCCACCATCTCCGTGTCGGTGACGGTGTCGTAGATGGACTTGCGCTTCTTGGCGGGCAGAGCGCTTTGGCTCTTCTTCTCTGCAGCTGGGGTGACCAGCAGTGCCTGCACACACCCCCGGGGGGAAGGTCACCCACTGGCCCAGCTCTGCCTGCTTCACAGGGCAAGCACCTTCCAGAAGCTAGTAAGCCTCATTCTGCCTTCATTAGTCCAGATCAACATATTTTGCTCTAAAATAGTAGATTTTAAGAGCTAGGGTGACTAGAGGTCAACCAGCAGGGCTTTCCGTTTCCCAGCGGAAGCCAGAGGTCCCGAGAGGTGAGGTTGCTGGCTTGTCCCTAGCCCCACATGGTCCCGCATGGCCCCTGAGGCGTCACCTCAAACTCCAGGGACCCCAGAACCGAGGTGCAAAATGCAGGCAGATGCATCCTGGTGCTGTCCCCTGCTCCCTGTCCTCCCAGCCTCCCAGACCCGGGGCAGCTCCCCTTGGTGTTTCTCTGTCCCTGGACCTGTCACCCACAGCCCAGTAACCAGGGGTCTTGCTCCCCTCCAAGCAGGAATGGCCTCTCACAGCCCATCTGGCCAAGATCTCCTGTGCCTTCCCGGGGAACCACCGCCCTTGTCAAAAAATCACCCCCAAGACGAAAGGGAGGGGACCAAGGAGCTCGACCCCCAAGATCCAGGCATAAGGCTGTCCTGCCGATCTTGTGCCTCTCCATGCTAGGTTCTGCAAGCCCCTGGTGGTGGCCAAGGCTCCCAGGTGGCCTGATGGGCCACAGTAATACTGACTTTGGCCAGAAGAGCCAAAGAGGAAAGAGCTGTCTCTCCTTGTCTTTCAGCCCAGGAGGTGCCTCTTAATTTGCCTTCTGTATCCTTGCTGCAATCTTGAATAATTTTTAATGTCTTGGTTGAAGATGGGGACTTTCCAAAGGGGCTTCTGGTGAGAGTGCCACATGGCTGCTCACCCCTCCTCCCTTCCCTCACCCACCTGGGCCGCTGCCGGCCCCACCTGCCCGAGTGGTTGGGTGACCACCTACATTGGCTTTCCGTCGCTGGAAGCTCTGCCGGGCAGCCACGCCCCTGGCATGGGCCTGAATGACCAGCACCGCCCTCTTCTTGGCCTGGACCTCCTGGCGCACCAGGTAGCCCCTGCAGAGGGCCTGCAGCTGGACCATCCTCTGCCGCATGGCCTGGTACTGCCTCGCCAGCAGGTGGCCCCGGGCGATGGCCTGCAGGCGCTCAAAGCCCACGAGGATCTGCCAAAGCAAGAGGGAGGCGGGCTCAAGGGTGAGAAGGCCCTCTGGGGAACAGGGAGTGATTCCCCAGGAGACCTCGCGAATTAGCTTAGCGTCAGCTGCTTTTTGGCAAAGGGCCGGTGCTAGAATCGCACGCACCTGTGAGCACGGGCATACTGAGACAGTTATTGCTTGTAACGTACCTAGAACACAGCCTGACATGCAAGTAAGTGCTAAATGAGCATTTGTGAAATAGCATAAATTATAAAGTGGCCTCCTGGGGGCCATGGACAGAGAGAATTGGATTGGATTTCACATGGGCAAGTGCGTTCCAGAGGCAATGTTTCTCACACCTGCCAACCAAGCCCGGCCCTCTTGTGAGGGGCTAGCACACCTGCATAGAGGCCTGCAGCCGGCTCCACCAAACTAATCTGACGGGGCGGCTTTAAAATAAAAGGGAAATAAGAAATGGATGAACATCCACTTCTGTGCTACAAACATCCCCTGGGCCCTTGCAACGAGCCTTGCTGGCACATTGACGACCAACTTCCCAGCTTAAGGGCTGGGAAGTCACACAGCCCTGCATCCAAACCCCAGCTCTAGAGCTTACCAACTGTGTACTCTTGGGGAAACCACCAAGCCCCTTCGTGCCTCAGTTCCTTGACTAATAGGGTTGGTTTAACATTAAATAAAAGGACTCATGCAAAGCAACAGGCTCCGAGGAACCTTCCCCTACAGGTCAGCTACTATTATGCCCTTTGTGAGCATGGAACGCAGACAGGCCTGAGCCAGTCGTGCTGATGTGACCACTCCACGGCACAACCACAGTCACATCCATGACAAAGGCAAGTGGTCAAGTGAGGCCCGCCAGGGTGCGGCCATGGTTGCTCTAGTCCACTTGTTGAGCAAGTGCCTGTGGTTAAGAGAAAAATCAGGAGTGTTTGAAACAGAATAACCAATCCACTTACTTATTTTGTTGCCTGTAGTTAGGAAGGAATAGGCGTTATTCCATTTCAGAGCAGGACACCTAGTCTAGCTCTGGAGATGCCCCAAATCTGCAGAACACTTTCAAGGCCACAAGGGCTAGAGACTATGCTAAGACGGAAAATGTGGAGGGCTGAGGTCTGAGCGCATCTGTGGGTGATTTGATTCTTCCCTCCTGAATCTCTCATTCAGAGAAACAAACTCCAAAAATTTGCCTGTTATTGGACAGTTAACACATTTACCCTGCGAGCTCTCTCACCAGCTTGAAATTCCTCCTGTTGCAGTAGCCTCTCCACCCGGCCTGGAGGGTCACGGCTGCCCGCCTCTGCCTCAGGAACTCCTTCCTAGAAGGGGACATGAAAGCCTGGGTCGTGGAACAACCCTAAACATTTGGAAGCCTTGGGGGGAAAACTGATTTTGAAGGGAAGAAGGATAATAAAATGTTGGGGACAGTGAATACATACAACACTTTCTCAGAAGCCTTTATAGACCAAAAGACACAGGCAGATCAGAAACACAAAATCTACTGTTGACAACCCAAATTTGAGAATGACGACAGTTAAGTTTTTAAAGTAATCAAAAATTTTTCTTCATTCTTTCCTATCTCCCCCAAAGCTATGAAGGGCTGAAATTCATTCCCAACTGTTTATTCCTTGCCAGACCCCTCCTCCGGGCCAAGGCTGGTCGCAGAGAGGACGACCTGAGAGTCGGGCTCTGGAGAGGCAGAGATCCCCGCGGGGGAGCTTGGAGCACATAGCCACACAGGCGCCCTTCATTTATTGCACTTTGCAGACACTGCATTTTTATAGACCGAAGGTTTATGACAACCTTGAGTCAAACAAGTCTATCAGTGTCATTTTTCCAACAGCATGTGCTCACTTTGTGTCTGTATCACATTTTGGTAATTCTTAGAATTCCTCCTGTTGCAGTAGCTTCTTTCCAAACCTTGTCATCATTATTATATCTGTTACAGTGATCTGTGATCAGTGATCTTTGATGTTACCATTGTAATTGGTTTTGGGTGCCACAAACCACACCCATATAAGATGGCAAACTTAATCAATAAATGTGTGTGTTCTGACTGCTCCGCCGAGTGGCCATTCCCCTCTCTCCCTCTCCTTGGGCCTTACTATTCCCTGAGACACAGTGATATTGAAATTAGGCCAATTAATAACCTTATCATTGCCTCTAAGTGTTCAAGTGAAAGGAAGAGTTTCATGTCTGTCACTTTAAATCAAAAGCTAGAAATGATTAAGCTTAGTGAGGAAGGCATGTAGACAGCCATGATAAGCTGAAAGCCAGGCCTCTTGTGCCAAACAGCTAGCAAGTTGTGAATGCAAAGGAAAAGTTTCTGAAGGAAATTAAAAAGTGCTATTCCAGTGAGCACACAAATGATAAGAAAGCGAAACAGCCTTATTGCTGAGATAGAGAAAGTCTGAGTGGTCTGGATAGAAGATCAAACCAGCCACAACGTTCCCTTAAGCCGAAGTCTAATCCAGAGCAAGGCCCTAACTCTCTTCAATTCTTCGAAGGCTGAGAGAGACGAGGAAGCTGCAGAAGAGAAGTCTGAAGCTTAGCAGAGGCTGGTTCATGAGGTTTAAGGAAAGAAACCATCTCCAGAACATAAAAGTGCAAGGTGAAGCAGCAAGTGCTGATGGAGAAGCTGCAGCAAGTTATCCAGAAGATCTAGCTAAGATAAGTGATGAAGGTGGCTACACAACAGATTTTCCATATAGATGAAACAGCCTTGTATTGGAAGAAGATACTATTTGCGAATTTCAAAGCTAGAGGGGAGAAGGCAATGCCTGGCTTCAAACCTTCAAAGGATAGGGGCTAACGCAGCTGATGACCTTAAGTTGAAGCCAGTGCTCATTTACCATTGTGAAAATCCTTAAGGCCCTTGAGAATTATGCTAAATCTACTTTGCCTATGCTCTAGAAATGGAACAACAAAGCCTGGATGACAGCACATTTCTTTTTCTTTTTTTTTTTTTGAGACAGAGTCTCACTGTGTTGCCCGGGCTAGA